>NC_045444.1:24103042-24169973 GCF_002776525.5 Piliocolobus tephrosceles | reverse complement strand
GTGATCCGCCCGTCTCGGCCTCCCAAAGTGCTGGGATTACAGGCTTGAGCCACCGCACCCGGCCAAACGTGTCGTTTAGACTTGTTCAACACTGGCCTAGGACAGCAAAGGTGGTGGCAATATCTCTTCCCTTAGTGTCTGTGTAAGTAATTAAAGTACCACCTATTTGGACTGTTCTAACAAAGGAATGATTTATATTAAATGAAATTTGAACCCCAGAAGCTCAAAGTTGTGAATGCCTTTTGTTTAGTTTTCATTATTTACTGAGTGTAGAGAAATCTTTTCCCCTTGCGGTTCAGGATTCAGTCCAACATATAGCTCCAGAGAAGAAGCAGAGCTATCACGATGATGAACCTGTAGGAAAGGGTTATCCTACAAACGTGGAAAATATCTGACTGTCATAGAACCCAGAGGAAACCAAGTAGCGTTTGTGTCCCTACACCACCCAGAGCACTAAATATAGAATCATCCTTAGTGATGATTTCTTTCGTTAGCTCCCTTCCCTTTGGTAAACAAGCTGACCTACAAAGAAAGCCACACCTAAAGATTGATCCTTTCTCACTGGATGTGTAGAATAAAGTAAAATGGGCAGGCTCCTAAACTGAGAAGGGATATTTGATTCTAATCTAGTCAGCAAGTAATTCCAATTCTACATAAGATATTCATAGAATAAGCTCTTTTTTATAGAGCTATCAATTATCAAAGCAATTTTAAGTCATTAATATTAAATAAAAATAAAATAGCGATATGAATAATAGTGATGACAGACACATTAATAGCACGTAAAATTACTAGAATAATTTAGAAATAGTCTGTAAATTCCTAAACAACTCTGAGGTTATTTTAGAGAATTCAGTGATACTGTAAAGAGTTATAAATTGACAGATTGTAGCTTCTGACTTAAAAAAAAAAAATCCTAAACCAAGTGCCACTGAATTAAAGGTAATTTCAACTAAGGTTATGATAACAACAATCTGCAACACTTACGAGAATTCTGAAAGCAAAACCTTAAAAAAATACATTTGCTCTACCTCAGCCAGATCAAGATCAACATTACAGTGACATGTCACAGTGACAAGTTGCTTAGCATGTACCCTTGAGAGGGAGTGATGAAAGCGGCACTTTACCCCTGTGTGTTTCCTCCTCAAAACCCCTATCCCTAGCGTAATCATAAGAAATATATAGAATAAAGTCAAACTGAAGGCTATTCTACAAAATATCTGCCAAGTACTTCAGAAAACATTTAAGTTCATCCAAAACAAAGAAAGTCTGAGAAACTTGTAACCAAGACAAGTTGAGAATCTTTGTAACCTAAGAATTGGTGATGACCAAATTTAATGTGGGATCCTGCACGGGATGCTGGAGCAAATAAAATACATTAAAGAAAAGCTAAGGAGACCCAATTAAAGTATTGACTTTAGTTAGTGTCAATATTGGTTTAATAGCTGTGGCAAATATACTCTAGTATTAGATGCTAACGGTAGGGGATACTGAGTGCAGTATCTGGGTGCAGGGTCTATGGGAACTGTTTGTATTACGCAGCTTTTCTGTAAACTAAAATTATTTCAAAATAAAAATGTTTATTAAAAAATACATAGAGAATACAGTTTAGAAAGTCTCTTCTGATATAATGCTTGCAGAGGAAGATGCTTTTTAGTTTATAAATTATTTCCATAATTTGTGACAGTTCTCACATCTGCTACTAAAAAATTCATTGCAGCTTCTCTGTCTCTTGGGGAAAAAAAATGCATTTAATTATCAGTAAAATTCAACTTTAGCTTGTTATGATGAATGATTTGAACCTGTCAGCTGTTCCCCCCTAAAAACAAAAGAACCAAAATGAAATACAGTCTTATTCCTCTACTCCCTTCCTTCCACCTGCTTCATTTAATTGATGAAGGCTTGTGCATTTATTAATCTTTTTGAGCTCTTCTGTAAGATGCAGAAAAAGCTAATATGATATCATTGTATCTAGCTAATGTGTGTGCTTTGTGAAATTGATACACCCTGCCAAGACATAAATTACTTAAGCTTTGATAAATGTGTTGAAATCAAGGAATGTTCAAACAGATAAAGCACAGCAATTTTTTTTCTTCCCCTTTTTAAAACTCCATTTTATGCTTGAGGTTAAATATTTTTGCATTATTACTATAATATGATGGGGGAAAAGACAGCAGGGATACTGAAATTAGCAGGAAGAGCCCCAGCAAATACAAAAGTAACCAGGAATATACAGCTACCTGTTTTGTAGATAACATTTAACTATCTTGCCTTGGACAGAGTGGATTACCAACAGATTCAGAACCACCTACAGTCTTCTCCCAGCATGTTGTATCACAGAAATTGTCTGTTCAGGAACGAGGGCACCTGCCAGACACTTTATATTCTCAGCTCCCTTTGCTGACTCATATAGTAGATTGGAATCAAAGATCTACAAACACATTTTGTTGGCAAAGAGAGCTCACCTGGGATTTGGATGTGACTCAGATGCCAGTAAGACTAGAAACGAGGAAACATTCGATTGATGTTCTGGGGTTGAGAGGGTGGATTCTACTTGGTCATTAATTTATCACACGGCACTGAACAAAGTAGCTCAATTAACCATTAATCAGTTTCCCTGGAGGCTTGAGAATTCATAGAAACCTTTGGAGACACTTCTTGAGTAAGAGGCACGAGATTATCCATTGGACCATAGAAGAGCCATCAGTCATTGAATGCCTTTTGCCAAGGAATAGGCCCAGTAATTTCCATCCATTCTTTTAGTCCCTACAACAAACCAACAAAGGAGATATAGGTGAGAAAACTGAGGTTCAAATCATACACTTGAGCAAGGGGTGATGATGCCATTAGGCAATAAATCCTATGTTCTTTTCCATCATATCAGGCTGCTTCCCCATTGGGAATATAGTGGGGAGGTGGGCAGGGTTGTGGCTCATCAGTCTCCAATCTTCTGATTAGGTCTTCATGTTGAGCATGTGGACTGGGGACTTAGGTCATATAAACATCTAGGTAGACCTGGTGTAGAAAAGGGTGCCTGAGCTCTCAGCAGTGATGTTATAAAGTGGTGATTTATAACAAGAAGAAGGCTGAACAAGTTACACCAAGGCTGAAAGTTGGGAGGGGAGATAAAATTGTCAGCTTTTAAATGACATAGAGAAATATACTTGCCCTTTAAATTATATTCTTCTACCGGTAAATCACTGTCAGATAACTTTTTGAGATTTGGGTTTAGATTTGGAAGTCAGCACTTGTGAGAACTGTCCGTGTAATTTAAAGTAATAAACAGAAGAGGTTGTACACAGTTTTTCCAACTTGGCTAATGTTGTCAAAACAAGCTAGAAATATGATGCTCTAAGGAAAGCCAAATTTAAAAAATAAATAAGTGCTTTTATATAGATTTATATATATATACACACACACACATGTACTTTTTATCTAAGGCACTGCCAGTGCATGTTGTCACTGGAAGAGAGAAACATTACATATCTTTGCCATTAGCTAATTTTTATTATTTTTTATTATATAGACTAATCTTAAAATCAAGGGCTCCTTGAGCAGGTTTGGACCTGAACAGTAGTGTGTTAGAATGATTTTTTTTAGAAATCTAATTTCATTTCAAATTCTCATATAGAGAACCTTTTCCAACGAATAAAACAACTTTTGTAAAAGCAAATAATGACACTCAATTTATCTGTTTGATAAGCTTAGAATGTTTTCTACTTTCATTTTTTTTAAAGAGAGTCACATATATTTGGGTCAAGTCCTCTTACAACATAAACTGCTACCAGGAAAGTGTTCAGATCTTTGAAAATGTCTCAGTAATGGCCGATTGTTATTATTATTACTATTATTATTGTTGTTGTTATTATTGAGTAACCTCAGAACCATCACAATGGAAGTCCTAGAGATAAGGGAAGGATCTCTTAAGGTATCAGTGTCTACCATGTATTTGAAAGTGCACCAAGATCAGCTAAGACTACATGATTGCAAAACTTACTGGTTCTTGAATGATGGGCTCAATTCTTATTGGTTTTTCAGTAATGGGAAAGTGAGGAGAAAATTAGGCATAGCACTAAAACAAGAAAAGTGAACCAGGCAGAAAAAAAGTTTAGGGAAACATGGAACATAAAACAAACACTTTAAAGAAAAAGAGGGCACATTGCTATTGATAAAGGAGTATTTTTATACTTCTGGTTGAAAAAAAAATTTTTTTGAATGAAAAATGTATTTTAGTTCTGCTGACAAAGTATCATGGGTATTTGTAATAAAGTAATTGATATATGATATATAAAGGTAAGAATCAAGACGTATTTTTAAAAGCAAGCTTAAAGGGGAAAATGTCAGAAGGGCTCTCTCCCATAAAATAGAAGGAAGAAGGTGAGAGTAAGGGAAGAAGCTCAGAAGCTGTACCAAATCAGTGAGTAGAGATTGGGAACTAAGGAACACTTCTTGTAAGCCAGATGTTCTGCAAATGGTAGATGTGTCTGTAAGCATTTACCAAGCAGGGTGAATCTCATGAAATACTGGAAACAGGTGAAAAATAGGTAGTAGACTATGGGCAGCAAGAATCATGATCACAGAAGAGAAATTGGACCTTGATCAGCAAGAGCTTCTTATCTGCCTATGCATCCTTGGCCCTCTTTCTGGAGAGATGCTGAGACAGGTCACGTGGACCAGGCTGTCCCCATTCTCAGGAAACTCAAGTCGGAAGCAGAGTCTGGGTGTTGAGCTCCATGGGCTATTAGCAAATGATTGGAATGAAGTTTGTGCACATCATGAGTAAGAGTGTTCAAGGGACTGGACATGATAGTTCACTCCTGTAATCCCAACACTTTGAGAGGCCAAGGTAGGAGAATCACTGGAGGCTAGAATTCAAGACCAGCCTGGGCAACATAGCAAGACCTCATCTGTATAAAAATAAAAAAATAAGCCAAGCAGTGGCTCACGTCTGTAATCCTGACACTTTGGGAGGCCGAGGCAGGCAGATCACTTGAGGCCAGAAGTTTGAGACCAGCCTGGCCAGCATGGTGAGATCCTGTCTCCACTAAAAACACAAAAACTAGTCAGCCATGGTGGTGCATGCCTGTAATCCCAGCTACTCAGGAGGCTGCTGTGCAAGAATTCCCTAAACCCGGGAGGTGGAGATTGTAGTAAGCTGAGATTGCACCACTCCACCCCCTCCTGGGTGACAGAGCAAGACTGTCTAAAATATATATATATATGTGTGTGTGTGTGTGTGTGTGTGTGTGTGTATGCCAGGAATGGTGGTGTGCACCTGTATTCCTAGCTATTCTGGAGGCTGAGGAGGGAGAATCATTTGAGCCCAGGAGTTTGAGGTTGCAGTGAGCTATGATTATGCCTCCAGCCTGGGTGACAGAGTGATATCCTGTCTCTAAAAATAAATAAATAAATAAATAAATAAATAGTATTCAAGGAACTGGCAGTCATTATGTTAAGTGAAATGAGACAAACACATATTCTCACCCATCTGTAAGAGCTAAAAACTTGATCTCATAGAAATAGAGGATTTTGATAGTACCAGAGGTTGGGAAGCATTTGAGGGTGGGGCGGGCGAAATGAAGAGAGATTGATGGATGAGTACAAACGTAGTTAGATAGAAGAAATAAGTTCTAGTCCAGGCACAGTGATTCATACCTGTAATCCCAACATTTAGGGAGGACAAGGCAGGAGGATCACTTGAGGCCAGCAGCTTGAGACCACCTGGGCATCAAACTGAGACCCCATCTCTACCAAAAAAAAATTAATTCCATTTTTTAAAATAAAATAAAACAAGTTCTCATGTTCAACAGCAGTGTAGGGTGACTATACTATAGTTAGCAACAACATGTTGTATATTTTAACGTAGCTTGAAGGACTTGAAATGTTCCCAATACATAGTAGTGATAAATACTTGAGATGATGTATACCCTAAATACTTTGACTTAATCATTACACATTTTATGCATGTATCAAATACTCACGTGTACCCCATAAATATGTAAAATATTATATACCAATAAAAGAGAAAAAAAGTGTGCAAAATCAGAAAACTGTAGTTACAGTATCAGAAATACTTTGAGCCAGAAATCCAGAGTAATGATCCCTCTTTACCTGGCGAATCTGACAGCCTTTCAACACCAGGGGAGAGAAAGGAGTATCAATTCAGGGTGTATAAGCCCCTAAGAAGAGGCCATATGGATTTAGGTTCTCAAAATCTAAGAATATGCATCATACCAACTTGTTCTGAATTTTTTTAAACTCCAGAAATGAGGAAGAAAAGCTTCCAGGAAATTAACCAAAGGGAGAAGTATATGTTGTAGCACCCTCCCACCCTTACCAAAGTAAAAAATAATTTTCAAGAAACCTAGCTATACCTTTTGAGTCCTTGGATTCCTAAAGTGATTTGGGGACTAGACATAGGTGAAAACACTTTTCACAAAGCCCTGTTAGGATTTAAGCTTCTAAACTTTTATGAACATGCAATAGATAACCTCATGTTATCAAACTATGCCATCTAGTCAAATGCTGTATTTATAATCAGGCTGTGTCTTTCATTTATTTTCAAAATTGGATTGAAAGCAATAATTTTGGGAATAATCTGAAACCATTTTTACCAAGTGCTTTGCCAAGTTTGAAAGGGCTAGAGAAAGGACATAAACACAGCCTCATTTCTTTCCTCATCCATTTCATCATGCTGACAGTTTTCCGGAGAATCATTATAAGAGTAGTTTGTGCCGTTAGAGATAAGAGTCTGTGTTTCCACCAGAAACCTCTATTTTCCAGACTTTCTATAAATCATCCATAAATACTCACTCCATGCAACAGCATCATATATAATGATTCTGTCCCTTAAAATCCGTATCTACTTAACTAAATTATTTTTAGTAAACATGGGGACTCTTGTACTGTAAAAAGAAGAAAAAGAAAAATCAAATATAAAGTCTTATGTTTCAGTGGCTATGATTTGAACCAAAATACTGAGAAACCCATAAAACACATGCACATGACATTTTTTTAGCAATTATTTTAGGATATAATTCAGTTGTAATAAAATGTATTAACTCCTATACAACCTATTAATTCAAAATACACCTCTCTACATTACTTTCTGTTTCTATAAAGGCAACTACATTTTTACTTATATTTTTTCAACTAAAAATTTTGCAGAACTTTCTAATCCTCATCACATGCCTTTTTTGTTACAGAGTTTGAGACAGAATTATATAAAGAGCTATGAAATTACATGTTATAAGCCTTTGAACGTAATAATCACCTTAATATTTCCAAATATACTTAAAAGACTTATCAATATCATTGACAGTTTTTAGCTCCTTGGTAGATACCTTCAGCATTCTATTTTTGTCTTCCGCCTGAAAGAAAAGAGTTGACAATTTAATGATTATATCAAATGAGAAGTCAAAATATACTACTTTCTCCAACCTGGAAAATTAGCATTGTGAAGATCAAGAAACAGAGACTAAAACCACATCAACCCATTAAAATGAAATACTTTGTTCTTAACATCACCGTTTTTAATTTTCGTACTCACAGTTTTCCATCGGTTGAATTAGATGCTCATCTTGTTACACTGTTGAGCCCGGCTGTGTGTGTGTGAAGTGCTGTCCAACAAGAATCTAAATAATATTGAAAGAATTTCCCTTGAGGTTTGATTTCAGTTTGATTGCGCAGTCACGGCATTAACCTAAAGTTTATTTCTCTTTCTTCTTTTCAAACAGCTATTTTGTGACAGTAAGGAAGTGGTGCATGCCACGGAGGGGCTGGATTGGGAAGACAAAGATGCTCCAGGGACCTTGGTCGGCAACGTGGTGCACTCAAGGATCATCAGTCCCCTGCGCCTGTTTGTTAAACAGTCTCCGGTGCCCAAGCCCGGCCCCATGGCGTATGCAGACAGCATGGAAAACTTTTGGGATTGGCTGGCCAACATCACGGAGATTCAGGAGCCATTGGCAAGAACTAAACGGAGGCCAATAGTGAAAACAGGAAAATTTAAGAAAATGTTTGGATGGGGTGACTTTCATTCCAACATTAAAACTGTCAAACTCAATCTCCTCATCACAGGGAAAATTGTTGACCATGGAAATGGAACCTTCAGTGTGTATTTCCGACATAATTCAACAGGCCTGGGCAATGTTTCAGTGAGCTTGGTACCACCCTCCAAGGTGGTGGAATTTGAAGTTTCCCCCCAGTCTACCTTGGAGACCAAGGAATCTAAATCTTTCAATTGTCGCATTGAGTATGAAAAAACAGATCGGGCGAAAAAGACCGCCCTGTGCAACTTTGACCCATCCAAGATCTGCTACCAGGAGCAGACTCAGAGCCATGTGTCTTGGTTGTGCTCCAAGCCCTTCAAGGTCATTTGCATTTACATTGCCTTTTACAGTGTTGATTATAAACTCGTGCAAAAGGTGTGCCCTGACTACAATTACCATAGTGAGACCCCATACTTATCTTCCGGCTGACCTTCCTGTTGTGGTGGAAATGAGGGATATGTGTGTGTATATATATATATTTGATTAGAATGACCAAGAAACAAGCCCAGCTCTTTATGGTAAAGGATCCCTTTTGTTTATGGCAGTGAACAATAGTTCCCTATCAAGTTTTCAAATTTAAGAAAAGAAAAAGAGACATCTTTAAATGTGAGATTTGTTTGTTTCTATCATAGGTACCTTTATCTAAAAAGTTAAACTGTTTATGAAACCATCACTTTCATGCAAGGTGACTAAGTTCTAGAAATCTTATTGTTTCTCTGAAAGAAACATCAATGATAGCAATATGTGACAAGAAGGAACAAAATTATGCATGTGATAAACATTGCTCTTGAAATGAGCCTGCCTTTGAAATATGTTTTGGAAGGTTACCGCAGAAATAGCAGATGCAGTAAAGGAAAAGATTGTATTTGATAGATGAATTGTTTTTGACATTGGAACTTTTTTTTATATTTCTATCTTTTCCCCATCCATCTGTGCTGTTATTGATATGAGAGAAAAAAAGGGTAAAATTTGTTTCAAAACTCGTGTGTAAAGTTACAGTGCAACAGTGGAACCAAGTTCCTTATCATCTGAGCTAGAGTTGCGTGGAATGTGATGTAAGCACTTAGCCCTGTGTTGGTCACCATTTTTATGATTCCCCTCTGAGTTTGAATACTGATGTAATGGGAAAGCAAATCTGAGAATAAGTTTGTTCAACAACGACAAAAATCATGATGCTTTTAGACTCTTCTGATAAATTCAAACGCTGTGAGATTAATCAAAACATGACAAAATTTGTATGCATCCTATCTATAGCTTAGAGCTTTATTCAATTCATTTGGTAGTGTGATTCTTTACACATGTGTAGAACAACTCTGAAGTTGAGAGAAAGTGCTTGTTTCCTAACTAGAATAGAAAGCAAAAGTGGGAAGTGGATGGAGGAAATTTCAGGATTATGGATTCATTATTTCTAGCCTCCCAGATTAAGTTCTCCTTGCATTTAGTTAATATTTGAATAAGAGATCAAACTCTATGTGGAAATAGAGAGTTATATTTAAACATTTCTAATTATTAAGTGCTGACAAGCAAGATACCTCGCTTACCAGACTTTTGAAATGACTTCCAAATTAATGTCACTTCACAGTCAGTGCCCTTCTCATCTTCCCTGTGGGGGTGAATAGCAATCCTACATGGTAGAACTGGATGATCATTAAATTAGAACAGAAAGAGTGGTCTAGTTGACCAGGAAAAAGGCTTCTAGAACTCAGGACGCTCATGGAATTGTCAGTCATTTTACAATAGATGTTAACTTCTTTCTCCCTTCTTATTGTAAAATATTAATTAAAGTAAAACATTAAATTGAGGACTAAAGGAAGATAAGTCCTAAACAACAAGAAGTAGTCTTACCACACTGTTCAAAAAACCAAGAGCTCTGTTCTCTATTTTATATCTTCATTTCTTTCCTTTTACTGGTAATATCTGCAGTGTTCAATTTTTGTCTTTTGTGAAAATTGTACTAGGCTTAGTGTGTGGTAATGCAGGCTTGAAGTTCTTGCTCTGAGTTCACCACGTGTTTTTGTAATTTTGTGGTTGGTGAGTAATATTTTGAGACATCTTTTTATTTTCACCTAGAAACAAGAGTAAAATATTATTTATTGTAAAATATGTGGGAATCATATATGTATATATATACCTAGAATTTTCTGTGTATAGAGAAAGTATGCGTACACATTTCTATGTAAATAAAAAGAATTTGCTAGATCTGTCACATGAATCCTAAGTGGTTATTTTTTAAAGACTCTGTTCTCCTTGTTTCTTTTCCTCACAAAGGCTTATTCTCTCTCTCTCTCTCTCTCTCTCTGTGTGTGTGTGTGTGTGTGTGTATGTGATACCAATTGAACATGAAGGTTTCCCTTAGATACGTATTAAATAGGCAGCTTGGCTGTGGAGATTTTAAAGTAGGGTGAAAGGATAACTCACATAAAACATTTTGTACATAGCATGGCATCTAGTAAGAAAGCACTCTCTACTTGTGAGCTGCCATTATGATTATTATTGTTTTGACATGAAATAACGAGGTTTAAAACTATTGGATGTTCAAAAGTTGAGAGATGTGAACATTATTTCTATGCTAGAAAAAAAAAACCCTATAAATCGATTTATACAGTTCTTAGATGTTAGCAAGGTTTGTGGATTTTTTTTAAAGTTTCCCATAAGCTTGTTTTTAAATTGGAGTAGAATATACGCCACTTATATTTCTAAGTCAAAATTTCATTTCAAAGCATACCTAATTATCAGTAATGGTACTTGGCACAATATAAATCAGAGCCCACTTAAGCATGCAAATACACACATTTTCACAAAACCGTTTTTTGCCTTTTAGTACTGCTATTGAGGAAAAGGACATTCATGGAAGCTAATTTTGCACTCAGTCACAAACTGTTTAAAAATTAAAGTGACAGAACTTTTAAATGTAAAGACATATTGACATATAGAAGAGTAATATTTCAAAGACAGTGCCACCTACACTACCTTCTTAATCCTCTTATTTGACAGACAAGAAAACGCAACTCCCCATGAGGGTAATGATGTGCCCACTAGTAAATGGCAAACCCACCTGACATGCGTTTCTCCTGACTCCTAGTCCCAGGTCCTGTGTTACATAAGAAAGGTAAACTGAAGCAGGTATTCAAGACAACAAAAATAATTGCAATGAGTTTATAACAAGACAGGACCCAGTAGACAAAACTGAACCTGAAAACAGTGGAAATAACCTCCCCCTAAAATATTTAGGATAATAATTTATCTATGATCACAAATCTTTTAAAAACTCAAACTACAGAAAAGTAAGTCAGGATAAATCCAAATTAAGTCAGGTTAAATCCTTATATCCAAAGATAAGAGTCCTGGAATACATTAGCAATATGACTGGCTAAGAATGAACAGCAGTGGAAGACTACATTGGGCAGTTTTCAGGTGATTATGGCACCTGAGACTTTATTTCCATAGGAATTGGTATGTTTTGGGGAATGCCTTGATTGCCTAAAGGTTTGATTTCACCTCATGAAGAATTTTAAATTAATTAACTGGCCTGTAAAATATAGAGGATGGAGTTGTGCATTCTTCCTTGCAGTGAAACGAAAGGTAACTCAATCTTGATTAATCAGAACTCTCAATGAATGACAATTTAATATTGCCAATTGCAAGAGACAAATCGGGGGGGAAGTTCACATTAGAGATTCTTTTTTCTTCAGAAAAGTCATTAGATGATACTCAAAGATCATTTCATCTTCACCCCAATCTCCTACCTGTATTGTGAGGTCTGGAATCCTGGGAACATATCCCATTCTGCTTCATTGTTAAACTTCCCTTCTCTTCATTCAACTCAGCTGTCCCATAAATACAGACAGTCCCTGATATACAATGGTTCAACTCACAATTTTTTGACTTTATGATGGTGCAACAGCCATATGCATTCAGTAGAAACAGAATTTTGAGTACTCGTACAACCATTCTGTTTTTCACTTTCAGTAAAGTATTCAATAAATTACATGAAATATTCACCACATTATTATAAAATAGGCTTTGAGTTAGATTATTTTACCCAATTATAGGCCAATGTAAGTGTCTAAGCACATTAAAGGTAGGCTAGGCTGAGCTATGATGATTGGTAGATTAAGTGTGTTAAATGCATTTTTAATTTAGGATTTTCAATTTACAAGGGGTTTATCAGGACATAATCCCGTGATAAGTTGAGGTGCATCTGTAGTACTTAATCTATTCTCTAAAATAATGAGTTAACTCTTTTGTGTCCTCCACAGCACCTCTTAAAGTGTATGGTATGTAAATAGTATGTTAGTCAGGGTTCTCCAGAGAAATGTAACCAATATGATATGTAGAAAAATGTATGAGAAGATGTATTATCCTCATACATGGAGAGAATTGGCCCACACTAGTAGGAGGCTAAGAAGTTCAGTCATATGCCCTCTGCAAGCTGGAGAACCAGGAAAGTTCATGGTTCAAGGTCAAAGGCCCGAGACTAGGAGTTCCAATGTGCAAGGGAGGGAGAATATGGATGTCCCAGTTCAGCAAGAGAATGAGAGCAAACTCACAGTTCCTTCACCTTTGTGTTCTATCCAAGCCCTCGCTAGACAGGATGGTGCCTACTCATATTGCTGAGGGTGGATCTTCTTTACTCAGTCTACTGATTTAAATGCTAATCTCTTCCAGAAACACCCGCACACCCCTAGAAATAATGTTTTACCAGTTATATGGGTATTCTTTCACCCAGTCAAGTTGACACTTAAAATTAACCATCACAAGTAGGTACTTGATCAATATCTGTTGACTTTAAAAAAAAAACTCCCGTGCAATACATTGATTATTCAAGAGCCACTCTATCCACATCATAAGAGTTATCTTGCACCATTTCAAACATGAGCACCTTGCTTCAGCTGAGCACAATACCCACAGAATGTTAGCTCTCAGAAGCACAGAAATTTAAAAGCCAGAAACAATTTTAGAAAACATTTAGAATAAGTTTTCTTTATCAGCTAAAGAAATGGAGTCCTGGCTAGGTTTAACAGCCTGGTATACTTACTGTTTTTCCTGCCTGGGCAAAGCCAATCCTCATCTTCTTTATTCCTCCAAATCATTGATGTTCCATATCTGGGATAGAAACTCCCAGCTGTTCACCAAAATCCATTCTACTTCTCTATTGCAATGGAAAGGTCAACCGTGTGGCTAGCCCTGCATCTCATGTAGTGTGGTGTGGCCTTGTTGCTGAGCCACAACTAGTGGAGTGTGAGAGGAAAGGGTGTGTGCACTTTTAGGAGTGTACTCACTCAGGAGTGTTCCCATGCTTCTCTGTGTTCTTTTCCCTTTGGCTGACTGCGATAGATGCCCTGAGGACACATTGATAGAGACAAAGTAATCCCCAGTTTGAATTCCTTTCTGATAATGGAAAAGGGTCATTCAACTAACCCCAAACCTACCCTGGACTGCTATATGAGAGATAAACAAATACATTGTTCTTTAGTCATTAAAATATTAGGATGAATGTGTTACTGCAGGTTGGCATGACCTAACTAATAACAACATTGCACAAAATCTTCTCTATCTACATACTCTAGCACACTCTGATCTTTGTCTAATTGAATTGTGTGTTTGAGTCTATGCTAGGCATTGCAGTAATAATTTCATGTGCACAACTTTGAGTTTGCCCTATTACTTATACTTCTTTATGTGTTCCATCATCTAAAAAAATTAGGGTCTCTATATTTTATACTTTTTGAATGTTTCACAATGCCCAGATAAAGCTGTTATCTTAAAAAGTGTCATATATATGGTATTAAACTGCATTGAAACATATGTAGGGAAGTTGTTTACTTAAATACATGTGTTTTCCAAATGATCCATATAAAATAGAGGTGGAGAATTCTTAAGATAAGGAAACAAAAATTCAAGAATCATACTAATCCTACTTCCTGTACTAAGGTAAGGAAGATGAGTATACATTTTTTTCTATCTTTCTTTTTGTTGGTAACACACTACTTCAATTTCTAATTCAAAAGATACGAAAATAGTATACAGAGGAAGACCTCCTTCCTGCTTCTTTTCCATAGCTACCATGTGCCCTTCTCCAGAGACAAGCCAGAGTATACATTTCTTGTCTATCCTGACAGAGATAAATTAGTATGATTTTTGTTCTCACTCATATGTGGGTGTTAAAAAAAAAAAAAAAAAAAAAAAGTTGATCTCATGAAGGTAGAGATGCAGTTTGATAGTTATCTGAGGCTGGAAAGGGTGTTGGGGGTGGTGAGAAATGTTGGTTAATGGACACATACAGTTACAGAGAAGGAATAAGTTTTAATGTTCTATAGCAGGATAGGGTGACTATACTTAACAACAGTGTATTATATGTTTCAGAATAGCTAGAAGAGAGGACTTGAAATGTTCCCAACACAAAGGAATTGTAAATACTTCAGAAGATACCCTAAATATTCTGATTTGATCATTATGTATTCTATCTGTGTAACAAAATATCACATGTATCCCATAAATATGTACAAAGATCAGGTATATATTTTTTTAATTAGTAGGTTTTTAAAGTATTTTATTTTATTTATTTATTTTGAGATGAAGTCTCACTCTATCACTCAGACTGGCATACAGTGGTGCAATCTCGGGTCACTGTAACTTCTCTCAGGTTCAAACAATTCTCCTGCCTCAGCCTCCCGAGTAGCTGGGATTAAAGGTGTGGGTTTTTGAGGTATTTTAAATTACTACAACTGTTTCCTTCTATTGCCTGGGATGCTCCATTTTGTGTGTATTCTGGCTAGTTGAAGCATTGTGACACACTAATTCATTACTGTTTCCTTTAAATAAATGTCTTTTAAATGTTAAATAAAAGAAAATTTTGATTTAAAAATACTACCTATAATCCCATTATTAATAAATTAAATATATTTGTCCTATGTTTTTCTTCTCAGTTTTATCCATATATGGATGTGTTTGTGTGTGTATATATGTGTGTGTATATATGTATATATCTACATATATGTAGTTCTGTGTGTGTGTGTGTGTATGGAGTTTTTACGGAGTTGTAATCATGTATTATGTGGTAATGTAATTAATACACCATTATATCTGATACTTAAAACTTTTGACTGGAATAAAAAGACACTAGGAACACTTCCTGAGAAAACCATGTGGAAAATAGTGCACGGCTGGATATGAAGTCATGAATGGAATGTCCCCAGGATTGTGTGAATAATAGGATGCCCTCTACCTTCTTTCTTGTTATCCACCCTAGGATAAAGAGAAGTCCAATATAATTATTCTAATCTCTGAAACATAATTTTGCAAAACTTTGGTGGGTCAAAACAGAAATTACAAACTGGGGGTAGTTGTTTATGCCTGTAATCCCAGCACTTTGGGAGACCAAGGGAAAAGTATTGATTGAAGCTAAGAGTTCCAAACCAGCCTGAGCAACATAGTGAGACCTCTACAAAAAAAAAAAAAAAGAAAGAAAAATAACAAATTAGCTGGATGTGGTGGTGCACACCTGCAGTCCTAACTACTCAGGAGGCTGAGGCAGAAGGATCACTTGAACCCAGGAGTTCAAGACTGCAGTGAGCTGATTGCACCACTGCACCCCAGCCTGAGTGACAGGGCAAGACCGTTTCTCTAAGAAAATTTTATTACAAATCCATTTTAGGAAGATGAAGCGCAGATCCCACTGCCAATAGAATCTGGGAAGCCAACTCATTCTCAGAGCCCCTGTGACATCGTTTTGGCAAATAGAACCTATCATTATCATAATCCCACTCCACTCGCTTTATGAAAGAGTCATGCAAATCATAGCATTAGAGAAGTGAAAGAACCTTTACAGAGAAAAGAAACTAATAATTATTGATGCCTACTCTGGTCTGCCACCATCCTAGATAATTTACAAATAAGCACAGACTTTGGAGTTAATCCAACCTGGATTTATGTCTTGAATCTGCCATTTAATAGCGCTATGAATTTAGGCCAGTTACTCAACCTCTTTGAGTTTCAGTTTACTTACCTGCAAAATGGAGTTATAATAACTGTCTCACCATGTTGTTTATACTATACAGATTATGAGCAGTAAAGGAATATAAGAACTTTAAAGTACAATACTCCAGTAATTTTTTTTTTTTTTTTTTGCTACCAATTACTTTTATATTGTATAGACATACCAAGGTCAGTGTAAATAATTAGATGTCATTATTTTTATTCAAAATCTCTCCCTCCAAAATTACCTGATATATCATTACAAATATCTTCATCACTAGGCTGAAATCCATATTTGCAGGTAGACTTCGCACTTGTCTTCAGAGAGATGTCTACTTTCTATCCATATTTAAAAGAAATTGAAAATTTAGACCTAGCGTATTGCATATAGAAAATCAAAGTTTTTTTTTTTTTTTTTAAGGGACTTCATATTACAAATTCTGGATTTGTTTTAAGTAGAAAATAGATATTGCACTAAACAAAAAAGGAAAGCAAAAAACTCCAATTTTACTTAGTAGATGCTGCTTAACAAAGTCATCCAAGGAAAATGTAGAGTGAAAAAGAGGTCTGGACATGGCGGGCACCTGGTCGACACTCTTGCTCCTTACTTTTAATTTTCCATCAGCATAATCCATGTTACAATTAGGGTCCCAGCAGCTACTTTGTACAGCTTGGCCTTGCCCATTGTGCCCTGTCTGTAGCACTGGGAATGAGCATCTCACCCACACTGGGCCAGTCAGAAGCCTTCTCTGTGAATTTAGAGTGAAGACCAGCAGATGGTTCATCTTGGAACATTACACTTAGGAGATGTTGAACATTATGTTTTCCAAAATGGAGGTAAGAGAAGCAAGTGAAACTGTCCGGCAAACAGAGAAAAATTGAAGCAAACAGTCAGAAAAGAGCAAAGAAGAGAAAGGCAAGTCTGGAAAGTACTCCAGTCTCTCATTCCGGTTCACTCCTGAAGACTGGCTGCAATTTCTGCCTTTGGGTGCAGCGAGGGAGCTCTACGTATCATTGTAATAAGCTTTCCTTAATAATATTTTTTTCTATAGATAGCTGTATTAGTCAGAGTCCTAACAGAAAACAAAGGTCACTCAAAAGGTCTAACACTCTTGTGGGAGAAGTATACATCCCTACTTGTTTGACTTTGGGTTTGACCGTATTACATGCTTTGGCCACTTGAATGTGAGTAAACTTGACATTTTCCCTATCCAGGTAGAAGCTTTACATGCAATTGTAGGGTTTGGGTTGAGCTCTGTCTTGTGTTTTTGCCTATACCAAGAGAACATCATATTCTTTCAACCTGGGATCCAGAATGAGAAGATACTTGAAACTGGGCCACAGCCAAATCCATAGCTCTGATGTTTCATCAGAAAAATACTAATGCCTATTGTTTTAAACTACAAAAACGTTGGAGTTGTTTGTTGTCACAACAACAGCTGACAAATACAGTGAAAGGCCCATAGATTACCAACAGCTGAAGGCCCTTACCATTGTTAGGCCAAAGATAAGAGAAGAAAATGTATTCTGAGAGTCAGAGAGAACTAGAACTAGAGTGTGAAGAAAAGGTTGTCCATCCTGGTGGGAGCTATGATCAAGGAGTGTAGTTACCGCTCAAATGAGAGCAAAGGAGGAAGCATCCAGATCTCTCTTTCTTCTTACTCTCAAATTTGACAATGCTTCCCACTGCCAAGCCCAACCAGAAGTCAACTAACATGATGACCCAAGCGACTGAGTCCACAGGGCTCAGCATCCCAGAGGACAGAGCAAGAGAGTGGCAGACACCAACCACACACTAACTACTTGCCCAAATAGCAGAGAATGGATGACAACCAGGAGAAGAAGGGAAAATGTAGAATAACCCCAAAAAACAGTTCAAATTGGCTTATGTTACATGCAGCCAATCAAGAGTCCTAATGCCAAACATAAATTTGATTTACATGAAGAATTACAGAAACATAACAATTTCAGAAAAATATATCAGAATAAGCATAGAGATCCTATGTTACTAGTAAGCTAAAAGTTTCTTTACTTAAATGAATCCCTTCCCATAAAACAGGAATCACATGTTACTAAAGAGATTCCATGTTACCTAGCATTGTTCCATGAATTTTGTGTGTTACAGTAAGTACTTCATCTGGATAATGACACTGATAGTAGATTTGCATCTCTTTTAGCATCAATTTGGATAGTTGTACTTCTACTTTCCTAGTCATATAATGTAGAAAAATACTTTGCACTATAGTTCTCAAAGATTTTAGGTAACATAAAACAGAGAGTGTTATTTTGCAACAGACAATCCTGAGTTGTTGGATTCTACAAGTGATTTATTCTGCTACGTCACAGGAAAACAAATGCCCTTTCCAACTGACTGAGACTCTTTTCATTTGTCAACTATTGATCCCCTCCCACAACCTCTCTTCTTAGCTCCATGATTCTTCTGGAGGTTAAACCAGCGAAGCCCAGTCCCATTTATTTCTTCCTACTTTATGCTGTGGTATCACCATCGATAACATCAGAGCAGCCAGTCACTCATCTTCAGTTAGTAGCAAAGTGGCAGACTAAAAGGAAGCTTTTAGAGGTTGCCTAAGCATTTCCTTTCAGGACCCAATAATATAAATTAAGCCTTGAAAGCAACTATGGAATACATATTTTTTAAAAAAATTTCCTTTAAATTGTATGTGGAGCTATACCTGCAGTGCCCCTTTGTTTGCCGTTTTAAGCAAAGAGCGAGAGGAAAAGTCATAATAGGTATCAGCATATGGTGTGTTAAATAGAAGGCTGGCAGGTTACAAGAGGGAGAATGAAGGGAATGGGCCAACCTGAAAGTGAAGGAAAAAAATCTGCATCACTCCCAAATGCCGTGCTCTTGGTAATGTGTTTCCTGGGTCTACTCTTGATATTCCCCTTACTTTTAGCTCCTCACATTCTGAAAAACATTTTGTTACCTGAAGACCTGAAGACTTGTATTGCTTTTAACTCACGAATTACTACCTCCTACTTCTGAGCTGTTCTGCAAAGAAAGTCATCTCTTCCTTAAGCCTTTCCAATTAAATTGAAACTATTATGAATACTGCAAGCGCCAATCCTCCATAAACATTTAGAGTACTCAACACCACCCTATATTGTAAAATTAAGAGGTCAAAAAAAAAAAAAGCATATGTGTCTGTCTAAATAATTCTTGCTAATTATTTTAGGTGGATCAGTAATTTTGTCATTTGAAGGATATCGTCATTTGAATTGTACTGACTTTCTGTTTAGACTGGAAGCTACACAATTAAAGAAAAAATAAAAGGTTTCCTCTCAGCTTCTTTTCCAGTCTGTGAAATATTAATAGGTTGTTTGACCCCAGTGGTGCTTTACCAATATTATTAAAGATAATAGTAGATTGGTCTACAACTGCTTATTCACATACATTCCATCTGTCCAAAAAAACATTAAAAGTGGCTTGTAAAAATAGATTTGCAGCCTACATGGATGCTCACTAAGAATGAGTGGCGTACTCGATTAGCAGAGTCTGCGTGGGTATGGGAAGGGGAGTCAGTGCACATGCCATTCCAGTTTAGTATATACAAAAAATAAAACCGGGCCGGGCGCGGTAGCTCAGGCTTGTAATCCCAGCACTTTGGGAGGCCGAGGCTGGCAGATCACGAGGTCAGGAGATGGAGATCATCCTGGCCAACACGGTGAAATTCCGCCTCTACTAAAAAAATACAAAAAATTAGCCGGATGTGGTGGCCGCGCCTGTAGTCCCAGCTATTCGGGAGGCTGAGGCAGGAAAATGACGTGAACCTGGGAGGCGGAGCTTGCAGTGAACCGAGATCGCACCACTGCACTCCAGCCTGGGTGACAGAGCAAGACTCTGTCTCTAAATAAATAAATAAATAAATAAATAAATAAATAAATAAATCCAAATTTTTAAGGAAAATGTAAGTGAATAATCACATAAAAGTATAAATGGATAATCATGTAAATTTATTAAAGATCTTTCCAAATTCAACACTAAAGTGGGAGCCGTAAAAGACTAAATTTTTTTAAATAATCATGTCAAAGTAAAAACGAATAATCATATAAATTTATAAAAGGGCTTTCTGGCCTGGCCTGGTGGTCCATGCCTGTAATCTCGGCACTTTGAGAGGCCGAAGCAGGCAGAACATGAGGTCGAGTTCCACACCAGCCTGGCCAATATGGTGAAACCCTGTCTCTACTAAAAATACAAAATTAGCCCGGTGCATTGGTGTGCGCCTGTAGTCCCAGCTACTCAGGGGGCTAAGGCAGGAGAATCGCTTGAGCCTAGGAGGTGGAGGTTGCAGTGAGCTGTGATCATGTCACCATACTCCAGACTGGGTGACAGAGCAAGACTCCATCTCAGAAAAACAAACAAAAAAAAAGTCTTTCCAAATACATCACTAAAGCAGGAGCCATTAAACAAAAAACCAATAAATTTGACAACTAAATTTTTAAAATATCAGAACAGGCCACAACAAAAAGGTAAAAAGAAAAGAAAAACTAGAAAGTGGCAATACTCATTAAAGTGTTAATACGCTTTAAGTTTAAAGACCCCTTCTAGATCAATGATCAAAATGTATTCTTCACAATAATATACACAGAGAACATTATATCAGCTGCACCTAATAGAAAACCCAACTTAAGATGATTTAAGCTAACAAAGTTTTTATTTTTTGCAGGTAATATAAATCTGGGGGTAAGCTGTCTGGAGTTGTTATCGAAGCATCATGATGTAGCCTTGCCAACAGGGGCCAGGCTTTTCCTGCTGTGCCATCCTTAACAGGTGGTTTTTATCCCCTTCTCACTTGGTGGTAACAACCTGCAGCAAAAATGCAGTCTCATATCAGGCAGAAGGAAGAGACACAGGGCAAAAGCAAAATGAAACAAGCTAGCATATCCACCCTCATTTTAAAGGGCTTTCCTCAAAGTTCCTCTTGGCAACTTCCAGTTCTCATTAGCCAGAATTGTGCCATATGGCCAATCCTAGCTGCAAGGTAGGCTGAGAAATTCAGTTGTTGTTGTCATCTAATTTGACAGAAGATGGCCCTGAATAAAACTGAAGTATTTTCACTAAAAAAGAATGGGGGGAATGGATATTGGGGAAGCAAGTTACAGCTGAGTCACAAGCATGAGCCTGTCATTCAAAGGAAGAAGAAAGGAAAGAAGGAATGGATGTGGGGAGGAAGAGGAGGAGGGAGAAATTATAGGATGGAAGGAGTAGGAAGGGAGAGAGCTCAAGAGGGAGGGTGGAAGGAAGGGTGAGGAAGATAAACGGTTAGTAAATATGTGAAAAGTTTTTGCCCTCACCATTGTCAAATTAATGCAAATGAAGGTTTGTTTTTCACCTAACAAATTGAAAATTTTTAAAACATTGACCAAGTTGAAAGGTATGGAAGAAAGCAAACTGTTTTCATAGTCTGTTTTCTCAAAGAGAATTTGGCAATATTTTCAAAAGCCCTACAGGCTTTGCTTATTCTTGGACCCAGCTGCTGCACTGCTAAGAAGCGTAAGATTAAGTGATGAAGATACTCACTGGAGCATCAGTATTAACACAGATATATTAGAAACAACTGAAGTTTTCAGATAGAATTGTTAAAATTATTGAGGCACTTCTATGCAACAGAATTTTGCACAGTCATATAAACTGATGATGTGAAAGAAAATTCTGTTGAGACAAGTCTGTCAAAGACAGGTGAGTAACATTTAATAGAGGTTATTTTTAATTCACACTAACACATAGAGTAGTGAGCATTGGGGTCATCAACATTTTATTGCACAAAGCATAGTTGGAACAGTTTGGACTTGAAAATCATTCTAAGGCAGAAGAAACTAGATAGCTACCATCCACAAAGCACCCATCAATTGCCCAGCTTTCAGCAAGGCTATTTTCTGATGTATCCTACAAAACAAACTATTTCCAAAATGCATGCCAAAGGAAATAAATAAAGTTATTTGGCAATAAAGCACGATTATTTATTGAGGACATTTACCAAAAATAACAACCGTAGTTAAGAAATAAACGGCAGTCTTTCTTTTTGGCAAAAATCAGAAAGGCGTTGTTTGTTCATGTCTTTTCTAACTCAACATAATAAAACCCTATCAACTGTATATAAAAAATGATTATCTTTCTGTTCACAGTAGTGAGGGACAGTGGGAGATCAGGCAATTAACTCACACTCACAAATAATATAATTATGTAAGAAACAGTGAAGGGGAACGTTTCAAAACACATCTTAGTGTTACCCAATTGGAAATTCTTAACTCTTTTATCCCCAAATCTTCTCAAACTGACTCTCATACCAATTCTGTTTGAGTATCAACATAGGGGGTTCCATGCTGAGTGTTAGCACCTCAGTCCAAGGACATGTCAATGAAACCAAAAACAATTATAACAGTATTATGTTTACTTGACTTTCTTATAAGATGGTAATGAATATAACATGGCAAAATAGCTGTGTCTGAAGACCACATGCTATATACAAGATGTTGACTTGAGATACAACTTTAGTTACGAGATATCTGGCCAGGGTAAGGGTACAGTGTTGATGCAATGATAAATAATGGGTACACAAGTTGTATAAACAAGGGCTGGGCTGCCAGCTTCCTCAGATTGTGGATCTCTTATACATTGTTTTTGTTTGTACTTATTTATTTAGAGACAGAGTCTTACTCTGCTGTGCGGGCTGGAATGCAGTGGTGAGATCTCAGCTCACTGCAACCTCTGCCTCCCAGGTTCGAAGTATTCTCCTGCCTCAGCCTCTTGAGTAGCTAGGATTACAAGCATGTGCCAACACACCTGGCTAATTTTTGTATTTTTAGTTGAGACAGGGTTTCACCATGTTGGCCAGACTGGTCTCGAACTCCTGACCTCAAGTGATCCACCCACGTCGACCTCCCAAAATGTTGGGATTACAGGCATGAGCCACCGCTGCCAGGCCCTTCATTGTTTTTGTTCATTATTTCTCCCTAGCACTAAGTAAAGTGACCCCTTGGTGCTCAATAACATATGTTTAGTTCAGTAGAGATACAACATTCTGGGTGCATCCATTCAGGGCCATAATTGTAGAATTAATAGGAGTTCACCTGTCAAATGGTTCTTTAAAAGCTTAGCTGATGTGTTGGTCAGTATTCCAGTAGGAACAGACGATACCCTAAAGAGGTATTTTGAAGGAAATTTAATAAAGGGACTATTTACAGAGGAATTGCAAGAGTAGGGGAACTACCAAGAGATGTTGAGACATCCAGGGAAGGCATCCATAGGAAGTCCCCACTACCCCAGGCCTGAAGGAGAAAGGAAGGAATACAGTGTTACAAAAGCTCAGTGAGATGGAACTATGGGAGAGGGGATGACAGACAAGAGCTGCAGCCATCAAGGATTTCAAAACACATCCTGCACTACCATAACCTTAGCTAGGAGCAAGGAGAAAAGAGAGGAAGAAACACCTCCACTTTTCTCTCCTCCTGCCTTCTAATCTGTTGGTGCCTTCCATAATCAACCCAACCATGAGCCAATAAGCAACGGAGACCACAAGGTGTAACATGTAGAGGTCAGAATCTCATGGGACAAGGCTGGGCATGGTGGCTCACACCTGTAATTCCAGCACTTTGAGAGGCTGAGGTGGGTGAATCACCTGAGGTCAGGAGTTCGAGACCAGCCTGGCCAACATGGCAAAACCCCATCTCTACTAAAAATAAAAAATTAGTTGGGTTTGGTGGCACATACCTGTAAATCCAGCTACTCGGGAGACTGAGGCAGGAGAGTTGCTTGAACCTGGGAGGTGGAGGTTGCAGTGAGCCAAGATCATGCCACTGCATGCCAGCCTGGGTGACAAAGAAAGAATCCATCTCAAAATATAAATAAATAAATAAATAAATAAATAAATAAATAAATAAAATCTCATGGGACAAAATAAGGCAAAGAAGGCAGGTTGGATGGGCTTGAGGGAGGTAATAGCAAATGGAGAAAACCAGACGGGAAGGAAATAGTCTCCCTTGAGGTGTGTTATTCAGAGTGTGAGGTGCCATTATTGAGATTCAATTAAAAAAATATGAACAGAAAATCCAGATTAGTAAGTATGAGAGAAATGCGCCTCTCAGGTGTCAACTGGGAAATGGTTTTCTGAATATTACTCACCAGGACCGTGTCTTTGCTAACCATCTCACTCTTCCCCCATTTCAATAAAAACTGCCACACTCGGGTTCTCCACAAGGTATTATTCTAATTTTTTGTTGAAAATTTTATAATATGCTTTACATTTTATAATACCCTCTACACTTTTATATGTTATAATTTGGTTTTGTTTTGGTCTCTTTGTTTTTGCTTTTGCATTAAACTGGCAGCTAGAAGGTCTTCCCCAGAAAATCAGGCAAGAGAATATCAGTGTCATATTTATTGAGTCATTTTTATTAATTAGATAAAACTAGTTTTAAGCTGTCTTCAAAATTCAGTTTCATTAAAAGAAAGAAAGTTTGTGCCTCTGGGTGCTTAAAGAAGTTTTAAATAGTCCTTAAGTCTGCAGACCTTTGAGTGCATCATGTTCAACAGTATCTTAAACTTCTAAGGTTTCTAGTTTCCCCAGATTTCTTGCACAGCTATGTCCAGGGCTAAAACAAAGAGGATCTCTCCCCTGAACTCCAGACCCATATATCCCACTGTCTATTCATCATCTCCGTGTAGATTCACAGTAAGCATTTCAATCTGAACAGGTCCAAGTTCAAACTCCTAATCCTCCACCTGAAGTCTGCTCCTATACTGGCCTCTGTCATCCTTCCATTTGCTCAGCCCCCAAAACTTTGAGTCACACTTGGCTGCTCTTTTTCTCATACCTCATATCCAATCCAAATATGAGCCCTATTTGGAGCTGCCATTTGCCCTGTATCCCTGTATTCCAAACCACATCCTCTCTGGCCTGGTTGATTGCCTCCTAACCGGCTCTCATTCTCTATCCAAGCCTCTTACAGTCCATTCTCAAGCAGCAGATCCTTCAGAATGTAAAGCAGATCATGCTCCTCCACTGTCCACAATGTCACAAGACTACTTTCTCATTCAGAGGAAAAGCTGAAATGCCTATCGTCACCCCCACCATCTGACCCCTCTACTCCTCTAATCTCATTTCCTTCAGCTCTACCACAGCTCCACTCACCTCTTCCTCTTCTGCAAACCCAGTAGGGGTGGACATTTGCCCTCCCCTCCTCTCTGTGGAAGGCTTCTACCCCCAGAGTCACATGGCTCTCTCCTTCACCTCCTTGAATCTCTGCTCTAATGTTCTCTCATCAAGTGAGGCCTCCCCTAGCCATCTGATATAGTTTGGATATTTGTCCCTGCCCAAATCTTGTGGTGAATTGTAATCCCCAATGCTGAAGGTGGGGCCTGGTGGGAGATGTTTGGGTCAAGGGGGTGGATTCCTCATGGCTTAGTGCTGTCTTTGCAATAGTGAGTTTTCATGAGATCTGGTTATTTAAAAGAGTGTGGCACATCCCCTCACCCCCACTCCATGACTCTCTTGCTCTCGCTTTTACCATGTAACATGCAAACTCCTGCTTCGCCCTCCACCGTGAGTAAAAGCTTCCAGAGGCATCCTCAGAAGCCATGCTTCCTACACAGCCTATAAAACCATGAGCCAATTAAACCTCTTTTCTTTATAAATTACCCAGTCTCAGGTGTTTAGAGCAATGCAAGAATGGCCTAATACACCATCCTCACCCCCATTCTCTATCCTCCTTTCCTGCTCGTTTTTCCCCATAGTTTGTAGCACCATCTACATTCTGTATATTTTTACTTTAGTTTTTCATGTTTCTCTTCCCCACTTGCAAGAATAAAGCCCCAAGGGGAAAGGAGCTTTGTTTTGTCTTCGTAGCTAATCACCTACATCTAACCGTGTGCCTGGCACATAGTATGCACTCAGTAAATAATTACTGGGTGAATGAGAGATTGAATGAATAGTAGCTAATTGCCGTGGGAGAAATATGGACAAAATATTCATTAGTTTTTTTTTTCTTTCTTCCTATACCTGCTATTTGAGTCCTCAAATACTGTTCGATAAATTTTTTTTAGTTTTTTTTTTTTTCATTTAAATTAGTATATCTCTCTCTAAAATTGTGTTGCACTAGGAAGCAAACTTCTAGTACCTCAGTATCTCTAGGTCAAGGATCAGCAAATTTCCCTCTCAAAGGACAAGATAATAAATATCTTTTGCTTTGTGGGCCAAAGAGTCTCTGTCACAATTCAAGTCTACCACTGTAGCTAAAGTAGCTCTGGGTGATACTCAAGAATGGACGGAGCTGTGTTCCAGTAAAACTCATTCACAAAAGTGGGCTTTGGGCCAGATGTGGCCCTTGGGCCTTGGTTTGCCAACCTTTGCTCTAGATGAAATTCCAACAGACTTGTTGCTAATCCTGGGGTATAGATTCCCATAAGTAACTAACTCTGCCAAAAGATGGGCATGCAATCCACTTTTTGGGGTAGTGGGGGGCATTGCGGTGGATAAGGTCTTACTCTGTTGCCCAGGCTGGAGTGCAGTAGCACATTTTCGGCTCACTGCAGCCTTAAACTCCGAGGCTCAGGTGATCCTCCGCACTCAGCCTTCCAAGTTGCTGGGACTACAGGCACACATTATCATGCCCAGCTAACTTTTGTATTTTTTGTAGAGATGGGATTTTGCCATGCTGCCCAGGCTGGTCTCATACTCCTGGGCTCAAGTGATCCACACGCTTCAGCCTCCCAACCTGTTGATATTACAGGCATGAGCCACCGTGCATGGCCGCAATCCATTTTTCAACGACCTGGACTTGATAAGATGCAAGCAGAAACCAACTTGATTCTTGCTCTCACTGCCCTCCTGCCTGATCTATGAACCACATTTTCTTTTCTCTCGCCTAGAGGATATCTTGGGCTTTTCCAGTCACTCTCAGATAACAGATAGTTTCTGCTTACTTTAAGATAGCAAAGAGTCCACTTCAATATTTTAATCATGTAATTGCATCACCTGTCCAAACTCCACCAGTCCTTCAAGACCCTGCTCCTCCCTGAATCTCCTCTGGTCATTGTGGCCTATACCATGTCCCACACCCCCTGCCCACTGCAGTGTCACTGTGGTCTATGATCTCCATGTGAATTTTGTCAAAATATCTCATCATATGACGCTTCTTATCTTTTCTATTTATTGAAAATAAGTTCTAAATCTTATAGACCCCAGACAGAGGAGTCTCTCTCACCTCCTATATCCTATCCATCAGGCAGTCTCATTGATTTCTGCTTTCCAATCACCCACACCTCTCCCTTTCCACTAGCCATGTGTGCTCCAGCCATTACCCACCCTGTGTGCAGGGCCTACATGTCTGCCTCATCCCGTCTTGGCCCTCACCTTGAATTCATTCTCCACTCTGCAGCTGGAATGATCTTTCTTTTTCAAAATGTAAATCTGATCTTCTCTTCATACTGTCCCAGCTTGGGGTCCCCCAACCCCTTATTTAAAACCTTTATTTACTTGCCATTGCTCTTAGAATGAAGACACCTCTCTTTAATTAACTTAAAAGACAATGTGTGCCTGGTCTGATCCCCAACTTTCCCAGGCTCACTTGGCCCCACCTCCCCACCTTCAGTCTCTTTGGCCACCTTGGTTGTCTTTGAGTCCCTGGTAATCGTCAAACTCCTGCCTGCCTCTGTCCTCACACTGTCCTCTGTATGTCCCTTCATCAACTTACAGTAAACCTTCCCACTTCAGCCAATTGTCACCTCTTCTGTTATTTGACTTCTAAAAACATTTGGAGGAATAAATTGTGTGCAAAAGTAGGAAATTATCTATGTGTACTTGTAGTTTCATTTACTGCTATTTTCACTTAACTGTATCAGTTAAGATGTCCTCATATGTAAGTAACCCAAATTCCAAATCAGACTGGCTTAAACCATCAAATAAATCTCTTAATTCATGTAATACAAAATCCCCGAAATAGGGCTGTTTTAAGAATTCACCTAAATTTTTCTGCAATTCTGTCACCTTTGCCCTTCCCATCAGTTGGCTTCATTCTCAGGCTCACTTCATTATTTGTAGAAGCAAAAAATAGTCTTGTCAGTGTTAAAAGAAAAGCCTTAGGCAAATTAAATTTAACAGAGTTTAACTGAGTGAAGAATGATTCGAGAATCAGGCTGTCCCAGATCAGAATAGGTTCAGAGAGGCTCCAGCACAACCGCATGGTCAAAGAAGAGTTATGGGCAGGAAAAGGAAAGTGAGGTACAGAAAATGGAAGTGGGGTATAGAAACAGCCAAACTGGGTTACAGTTGGTGTTTGCCTAATTAGAACACAGTGTGAATAGTTGGCCTCCTTTGATTGGCCAAAACTTGGAGACTGACACAAGAGTAGGTTGCCGTTGGTTTAAGCATCCAGTTAGGTCACAATTCACGATGTACAGAGAAACCTTAAAGCCAACCTTAAAATATGTAAGGAGCCAGCTTTAGGCTAAACTTAATTTAACATCAGTTTTAGACTTAATGTCTATATGCCACTTCATCCAGAAGGGAATCAAGAGAAGACCTCCCTAAATCATGAAACAGAAGCCCTTAGTTTCATTCTCAGGCCCCACTTAGGAGAGGTGCTTCTCCCCAGTGAGGAAGTGGGTGAGCTAGTGGGCTTAAACCCATCAGAGCTCACCCTCGGGTTGGCAGCTGAGAGATGGGAGAAACGGGGTCTGTTATTCCCAGATTCCACGGCTGCTTCATCAAGGGAAAGATTGAATTTCTGCAATGGAAGATAGGGCCACTTTGGCAGAAGGAGCAGAGACTTGAATGCTGGGAAAACAACCAACTGTGTACTACAATAACAAAATATGAACACTTCTCATCTAATTTAATCATGAGCTAAAACACTACATTTAAAGTCTTCACAGCCACTGTGGAGTAGTGTTCCACACCATGATTATGCTACCCTAATTTTCTTAGGCAAAGAAGTTATTTCTAATGTGTTGCTATTATAAATAATACTGAGATAAACCGTTTTTGTGCATAAGTTTTTTTCTACCTCTCTGACTATTGCCTCAGCATAAATTTATAAAGGTAGAATTAATGGGTCAAAGACCAAGACTATTGACACATAAATTGTCCTCGAGAAAGACTGTACCAATTTGTACTGTACAGGCCGACCCTCAGTGCACGATTCTGATGGTTTCTTGACATTTTGCTAATTGACACAAGCTTCCCCTCCTAGTGTTGAGTTTTCGTCCCATGAATGCCTTTGTTTCTGTTATATACTCAGCCTGGCTAACTTCTCCTCCCCTTCCAATGCCTATGACCTTGTCTTGAAAGCATTTCCTCACCATCTCTGCCAGGTTCTCTTTGTTCTGTGTTTCCATCATAACTCTGGCATTCCGAAAAATATAATATATTGCAATCATTTGTTCATTTGTCTGTGTCTTAAACTAGGTAGGAAATTGAGGAAATAGACTATTATTATTGCTAGTATTAAGATTATTGCTATTCAATCCCACAATTTTGCTATTTGGCACTGTGTCTGAAACACAGGAATTAACAGAACTGTGCTATAAATTAAAGAGATATGGAAGCTGAACCCCTGATGGTATGATCCAAGGGGTCCCCTCAGTCCACAGCTTTGTTGCTCCATTCAGCCTGGCTCTGCATGAATCACTTGGTATCTGGCCCAGCTCTGGAGCAGAGTGCTTTTCTCCAGCACACCACGGGGCATTGCTGGCTATGGGATGTCACCCAACCTATTCTTCAGGTGTTGCTAAAAGCAGCAAAAGAACATCAGATCAGGGAGATAGGGACTTGGGGTTCAAGACAAGACTTCGCTCCACCTTCTTTCCTCCAGGATCTGTTTACATTAATCAGTTTGCTTGGCATAGCTTTGTTATTGAGACGAGAGGGAAGAGGAGGGGAAGGGGGGAGTATGCTATTCAGAGAGGAGTGGGAGGGGATGAGGAAGCCCTGAGTGGGGAGCTAAGAGACTAATAGCAGAAAGGCATTGATCCCCACTCAGTCAACAGACTAGGTTTGAGTCTCTATGACTAGAATTGTGAAACTGTCCCCATAGGGTTAACAAGAATTGCATGCCAGGTTCTGGACCGAAATATAGTTATAATGAGGCACTAATCAGGCTGCACTCTGGACCACCTCCTTGTTGCTAAAAGTCAGGTAGTGACTGGGCACGGCAGCCCACACCTGTAATCCCAGTACTTTGACAGGCCAATGTGGGCAAATCGCTTAAGCTCAGGAGTTCAAGACCAACCTGAGTGACATGGTGAAACTCTGTCTCTATCAAAAATACAAAAAAGTAGCCAGGTGTAGTGGCATGCGGGGGGAGGCAGAAGTGATAGGAAAAAAAAAAAAAAAGATCATTTTCATCCCCATTGTTCCTATTTCTGACAGTAGGGTAATAAGACTATTTAGGAATTGATTTGCATCCCCATTGTTCCTTTAGACAGTATCACTGAAGTTAGAGCCGGAAAACTTCTTTTAAAGGATAGTTTCAGATGTTTTTTCAGGCCCTGAGTTCCAGCAACCGGTTTGAAGACCCCCACAGAAGAACAGATCAGCATGAGAATGCAGCTGCTTCATTTCCCTGCCCAGTGAGTTCACCTTGTACTCTTCAACTAATCAAGGACCTGCACACTGGGCCCTCTCCAAAGCCCTTAAATCCCTAACCCGAAATTCCTCAGGGAGATAGATTTGAGGTTTCCTCCCCTCTCCTCATGCAGTGACCCATGATTAAACCTCTTTACTGCAACCCGGTGTCTCCACATATTGACTTGCTGTGTGCATCGGACAATGAACCTATTACAGTTACAATTACAAGACAAGACCCAGAAACAAATAAAACTGGTTTTGTTGGTGTGTTTCCTTGTTGTTTAATGAATGTAATGGAGAGACATCAGGGCAAGGTGAGAGCCAGAGCTGATAGATCCCTGTCCTTCTGAGCTTAGGCTGAGCAGCCTTGGGGTGAGACGTGGAAAGTGGGCAGAGCAGAGAGCATGGGACACTGTGTCCCGGGGCTGCAGGGTTGCTGAGCAACACTGCCTCCTGAGAGCAAAGCTGTTTTCACCCTGTGGCAATTGTAACAGTAAGGTCTCAACAAATGGCCTTGCAAGCCATGGAAGTGGACGATAGAGGAGAAACCAGAAAAAAACAAGTAGGGAGGATGTAGCTGGAAGCACATGAGAGAAACCCCTTCAATGACAGTTTCTCAAATAATAGGCAGCTTCCTCCTTCCCCTTCCCCTTCATCAGGTTCAACATATACTCAGTGTACCTATACTCAGTGGGGCTGGAATTGTGATGGGAGGCACCAGTGTATCCAGGACCCTATTTTCAGCCGGTGCAGCCAGCAGATTCAGCAAAGGAATAAATATTTTGAGAATAATGTGAGTCTGGTTTTTCATTGTCAGATAAGGGAATTACAATTAAGAAAAATAGAATGCTAATAAACTTTATAGTGCTGGACCAAATTGGCTTATAATAGATAAATTGACTTCTGATAGATTGATTGATAGATGATTGATAGATGATAGATAGATAGATAGATAGATAGATAGACAGATACATGCATATATATATATATATATATAAGTGCATGCTTACATAGATTTCCTAGCACTGCCCTATGAGAGACTCTAGAAGCAAGAACACTGGAGGTCACATCTTGTTTCTTAATGTCTTTCTCCATTAAAAGAAACCAAGTCTTCTTGGAGAAATCGGTCTCTCCGGGGCTAGGGCAAGAAAAATTCATAATGAAATGAAAATATTTTGTGCCAGACAGTAATGATGGGGATATCAAAGGGGCACAGGAACCAGCTTGAAGAGGCTCCCCTTGGCAAAGTGCAGGTCAATTGGAGTGTTAAATAATGACTGCAACATATTGTAACCCCTTGAGTAAAATAAGAACCCATGAGTACATGCTGATATAAATGAATAGAAAAATGAAGGGGCAGAGCCAGCTCCACCCTGCAGTAGATTGCCAATTCACAAATCCAGAAGGAATGATGGAGTTAAATTATTTGCCATTGCCTTGTTCACCCACTACGATCATCAGAGGCAGCAGATAGGAATATTCTCCCTCTCCTCCTTGGTGAGGTTCATTTTTCTCTCCACTACAAGCACTTTATTTATCATCCTGACTATTTTCTTGGTATACTGTTGATCTTATCATTATCTGTATTTATTTATTTATTTAAATGGAGTCTCGCTCTAACTCCGGGTTGGAGTGCAGTGGTACGATCTCAGCTCACTACAACCTCTGTCTCCCAGGTTCAAGTGATTCTCCTGCCTCAGCCTCCTGAGTAGCTGGGACTACAGGCGCCCGCCACCATGCCCAGCTAATTTTTATATTTTTAGTAGAGATGAGGTTTTACCATGTTGGCCAGAATGGTCTCAATCTCTTGACGTCGTGATCTGCCCACTTCGGTCTCCCAAAGTGCTGGGATTACAGGCGTGAGCCACCACGTCCGGCCTCTGTAGTTATTTTTTAGTCTCCAAATTTAACCTCCTCCCAGTTTGATTAGGTGGGACCTGCCCTCAATGCAATATTCCCTGTTTTCACCTCCCTCATGGCTTCCTTTATGTTCTTGCCATGCCCTCACCTCCCCTCATCGCCAACCATACCCTAAATACGGAGCCCTCAGACAAGGGCAGACACAGAGTAATTGCCGCTTTATAAGATAAAGACAATGGAGAGAGTTTTCTTTGTCTTTTAGGAACTCATCATAGTCTCCCTCAGTTGAATCTGAAATGTATTTCCTGCAATATTCCTGCAGTATTGGCTGCTGTTTAGTACTCTCCCTTCCCCCTCATAGTTGAAATAATACAAAAGTCTCCTAAAACTGTGTGCTTCATGTAGTATGTGTTCTGCACCTATTGCAACGATGAAGGGCAAATAGATGGTCCAGCAGTTTGGTTTCCTCTCTTTTCCTCTTACCCATTGATCCCCTCCCTCTCTAATCCTTCATCCCAGGACTTACCATTTTGATTATGAGATAGATTAAGAAGCAACAGGCATGTAACCCAAGGGTCTGGATTATTGCCTGATTCTGCAGCACAAATTGACCTTGTATGAGCAGTTTAACCATTTGGGCTTTCATTTCTTTGCTGAAAAAATGAGGGGCTGGACCTCATAACCTCTTAGAGCCTTTTTATTTCTGAGTCCATGAGCCTATGATTTGAGCTTCAAATATTGGAATATTCGCAGGCATCACCCTCAAAATTCTTCTCTTCTCTACTGACAGTGGTCTCTTAGTATTGGTTTCACATACCAACACACTGATAACTACACACCATATTGCTCCAGCCCCAGTCTCCCTTTCCTTCCCCTATGAGCTCCCCATCTCCAGTTGCCCACTTGATATCTTCAGCTGGCTACTTCGTAGGCTTTATAAACTAAACGTCTGGAAGAGACTCCTTTATGTCTGTCTCCATACCCTCTCTAGTCTTCCACATCTCAGTAAATGACACAACTATTTACCTAGGTCCTACAACAAACAGCCCACTTCATTGATTCCTCTCTTTCTTTCATTCTCCACATCCAATTTGACAGAACTTGTATTGGTTTTTCCCTCAAAAATACCTTCCAAATCAAACTTCTCAGCACTTCACTACAGCCATAATCTGCCCGGAACTATCATTTCTCCCATGAAAGATTGTCATAGCCTTTCTTACCTCCTCTAGATAGTCTCCAAAGAGATTTCAAGATGTTTTTTAAATATTTAAATCTAAGCATATCACTGTATTTAAAATCCTCCAGTAGCATCCCAATTTACTTAGGAAAACAATACATAGTCCCTAGCATGACCTCAAGACCTTACCTGCCCTAGCACTTGCCCACCTCTTGAATTCATCTTTTATTCACTCAGCAACAGTCATTCTGGCCTTTTGCATATTTTTCCTATCTCCTGAGGAGACTGAGTAGCTGTTTACCAAGCCTGGATCCTCTTTCTACTGGACACACAGCCAGGTTGCATATTCCAGTCTTCCTTGCCATTAGGGGTAGCATGTGACTAAGTTCTGACCAGTGGAATAAGAACATAAGTGACACATAACATTTGCAGACCTAACTGGTAGAAACCGCCACATGATCCATTTAGTTTGTTAGATATGAGTTTTAAATTTCTCTTCAAAGAATCAGTATGTCAGTATGTTCAATTCTTTGCCTGCCTTCTACTTTTAAACTTAACTTCCTCCTTTTTCGATTAACTGCTCCATCCTGACTCATTCCAATTATCTGCTCCACCCTGAGGCATTCCGATTACCTGCTCATTCTCCACCCTGACTCATTCCGATTTCCTGCTCTGCCATAACCATTTTTTTCCCGCCAAACCACTCATGACGCCACTCTCTTTAAATTAGCCAATCGGAATTAGTTTAGCCTGCACAGTCTAACCCTAGCCCAGTAGAGGAACGACACAGCAGCAGGGGCCGCATGCCTCTGGGATAAGAGCCCCTTCCCTTCCCTTGTCGTCCAAGTGTGTGCTCACCATTGCTCCATCTGTAAGGGTGCACCCTTCTATAGAAGTACATTACCTTGAGTGAGAATTAAAAAGAAAATTATATATTCGACTGCTATTTCTTTTGAGGCACAGAAACTTTATTTATAACACCCTCATCAGCCAATGAGACACACAAGATCTGACAGAGGACTCAAGACCCTAGAGGGTTGTAGAGTCACCTGGATGTTTGGAGGAATACATGGACGCACGCCCACTAAGCCACAGTAGTCGCTGCCACATTAAGCCACACTAGTCCCTGCTGTGAGCAAGGGACAAACTTCTTTTGTGTCAAGCTGCTGAGTTTTGATGGTGGGGTGGGTGGTATTTATTAAAGCATTTAGCCTCCTCTAACTAAAGCATGAACCAAACTCCTTTCCGTGCCACTTATTTCTTCTGCTTGAAATCTTTCTGTATTCCTATGGCCTACTTCATTAAATCTTTACTTAAATGTCACCTCCTCAAGAGGCCTTCTCTGATGACTCATCTAAAAAAATCTAGCTCCACTTTAATCCCTCTCATCTATTTTTCTTCCAAGTGTTTACCATCACCTAATGTTGCTATGTGTTTAATTATTATGTGTTTATTATCTCTCTCACACTAACACATAAGATTCACGAGGACAGTGACATGCTTCTTTTATTTCCTTGTACACTTCATGTTATATCAGTGTCTAGTGACACAGTAGGAGATCTATCAACACTTGAATGAATGAATGAATGAATGAACGAATGAATGAATGAATTCTAGCTGTCCTTGAACAGCCTAGCCCTGTTTCAGCTGTACTCATCAACACAAATCCAATTTTCTCTCACACACCTCATTTTCAGATGTACAGCAGCACCTATCTCGTCACTCTCCATCAATTAAGTTTTCACATCCCTTATCTGAACAGGTCCAAATGAGGCAGTGCGTCTCCTAAAAGGTGATATTCTGTCAAGGCTGCAAAAGTAGACAGAAGTAAAAAAACAAAAGTGAACTCCAGTAATGAGAATCTAAACCAGCCAAGGAGCCAGGCCAGGTGACGGGGGGAAAACACAGCACTTGCGTTCACCTGGTCTGGGACTGGACCCACATGTAGGTGCATCGTGGGCCCTGCTTTCAGGCAGGACTTTGCAGACTGCTGGGACTTCCTCCTCCACTGCGCTATAGTCCCTTGGCAGCCCTTTCACCTCCGTACCTTTGCAAAGAACCCTGGTGTAGTTAGGATTCATGCAGCCTTAGGTTTAAAGCCAGGGTCTAGCCTCATTGGGTTCATCATTCAAAATGGGGCTACATTCATTAACTCAACACTATTTACCAAGGGCTTTCTTTGGGCAACACTACACTAAGTGCTGGAAAAACAGCCTTAAGATAGATGTAGAGGACACCACTTCAAGGAGCTTATAGTGTAGAAGGAAAGACAGGCACAATTTTACAATTCTTTTGTTACAATTGTGATAAACTTCCTGAAGGAGAAGCCACTTGTTCCATGATGGTTCACATCAGTCTAGACTGTGGGACCAGTAAACACTTTCAAAATATAATTGATATGAAACCTAAAGGATGGAAATTAATTCACCAAAGCAGGACAAGGAATGGGGGTGATGAGAATATGCTGGGTGAACTGAGGAGGTGCCTGGAACTTTTAGAAACCTAGCACAAGGGCCAGGCGAGGTGGCTCACACTTGTAATCCCAGTGCTTTGGGAGGCTGAGATGGGAGGATCACTTGAGGCCAGGAGTTTGATATCAGCCTAGGCAACATAGTAAGACCTTGTCTCTACTAAAAATAAAAATTAAAAGATAGAAAATTAAATTAAGTTAAAACATGTCACTGGATCAGCATGGCCGGTACCTAGTGAGCAGAGTGGAAATTGGTAGAAAGGAGGCAAAGGAAAATGGTTTAGAGCCTGATGGACCAAATCTAGGACATTGGTGTTATGCTAAGAGCAAGGGAAATCATTGAAATATCTAAGCAAGAGAGGAGGGAAGGGTATAATCAGTTCTGCATTTTGTAATGATTGCTCAAGTTTCTATGAAAAGAATGAATTATTAGAGGGGCAATCATGGCAAAAGGGAGTCAATTAAAAAGCTGTTGCAAGATCCAAGTGAAAAATAATGATTCCTTGACTTAGAGTGTTAACCATAAACATGAAGAGAAGCAGATGGACTTGAGAGGTATTTAGGAGGCAAAATCAATAAGACTTCGTGATGGATTAGATATAGGCAATGAGGGAGGGCAGGGGAGTGCACAGGGGAAGATGCTTAGGTTTCTGATTTGAGCAACTGGTAAGAGGACACTGCCATTCACTGAGTTAGGCTGCACTGGAAGCAAGACAGGTTGAAGGGAAGATCATAACTGTAATTTTGGACATTTTCACTTTGCAGTGGCAGCTACTTATTTTCTGAGTCTTGAGCCCACGTGTGTAATGGCGAGAACAAGGCTATCCTACAGAGTGGTTAGGAAGCCTGGCACATCACCCAGCAAAGGGCAAGAGCTCAACAATGTTAGTTCCCTTTCCCTTCTCACCCCTTGTCCTTATTCATTAATTCATTCGACATTCATTCGACACATATTAAGGGATTGTTTCCTAAGTGTTGGTACTTTTCGAAATATGTGAGTGAACTCATAAAGTCCCTGCTCTCATGGAGTTTCCAGTTTTTTTGTTTGTGTGTTTGTTTGTTTTTGTTTTTAGAAGGAATTTCGCTCTTGTTGCCCAAGCTGGAGTGCAGTGGCATGATCTTGGCTCACTGCAACCTCTGCTCCTGGATTCGAGCAATTCTCCTGGCCCAGCCTCCCGAGTAGCTGGGATTACAGGCATTCACCAACACACCCGGTTAATTTTGTATTTTTAATAGAGATGGGGTTTCACCATGTTGACCAGGCTGGTCTCGAACTCCTGACCTCAGGTGATCTGCCCGCCTCGACTCCCAAAGTGCTGGAATTACAGGCATGAGCCACCACACCCAACCATGAAAATTACTTTCTAATAAGGGTAGGCAGATAAAAAAATAAGCAGACATATGCTGTAGCTAAAGCCTAGGAGGATAAATTGAGCAGGGAGAGGAGGTGAGAGAGTGCTGCAAAGAGTGCTGTTTTACATATAGTGGGCAGAAAGGCCCCTCTGTGGAGGTGATGTTTTAGTACAGACCTGTGTGAAGTAAGGAATCTAGCCGTAAAGATGGGATTAAGAAGAGTAGTCCAGACAGACGGAACTGAAAATTGTAAAGAGCCTAAGGTGCAATTCCTTGTTCTGTTCTAGGAATAGCACAAAGGCCAACGTGGCTGGAATGCATTGAGCAAGGGAAATGTGTTAAGAGTTGATGCTAAGAAGTGGCCTGGGCTAAATCATGCGTGGAATTGCAGACCAAAGTGAGGACTTTGGCTTATCTTTGAGTAAGACGGAAACCACTAGAGGTTTGAGTCCAGAAGTAACAAGAGCCATAACCAAAATACAGAATGTTTTTGTCTATGTCTGAAGCCAGAAGTCTTAATCAACAGAACCAACTCTCTCTAATGCTCTCTTTTTCTCCTATTTCAGTCTCAATTCAATGAATAAATATAAAGCAGCTATAGAATCAAATTAATTTTGTAATGAGATTTATGGAACATTTTATGTGAGTCTCTGCCAGGCCCTTTTACATGTTGCAGGTGATTGTAATAGCAGCCTCCTTACATGAGCTTTTGCTGGAGGCCAGATAGTATTAGTGTGTTTGTATGTTATTTCATTTAGTGCTCATGACAACTGAGGAAGGGGATTTCCATTACCTCCATTTTACAGATGAGGAAACTGAGGCTCAGAGAAGTTAAGTAACTTGTGTAAAGTCACACAGCCAATAACTGATAGTCGGGATTCACCATATGTGCCCAGGGCTTCCAGACTCTGATCCATATTGTTCCGTAACTCCATGCCGAGTTGTCCCAACAGCACCTGATTCTCCTCCTGCGTTTGTTTTATGTGGAAAGCAATGCATCTGAAAACAAGCAGACAAATGCCCAGCACATAAGTGTATTCACATTTTTAACAGGATGCATATTAATTGCCACTCAGAAAAAAAAAAAAAAGTTCATCACTAACAATGAATAGAGGAGTGAGTGAGGTTTGAGGGCAGAGAACTCTTCTGGAAGGAATTTTTCACATTGCATAGGCCATCACCTGTTTGCTGGGCCAGGTAAGGGCTGCTTTTTAGAATTGCATGACATACCTCTACGTGATCTAATTTTCCAGGCAGCAATTATTTACCAGAATATATCACTTCAATGGAGAAAAATTCCATGAGTCTCAATTCCCCAGAGTGACACTACGTCCTTATTTTTATCCTTCAAACTCCAAATACCCTGGCATCTCTTGGTATAACAATGACAGAAGCAGCTACTGCCAAGTGTGCATCAACCACATGTCTGGTGTGCCAGCCACTTTTTATACATCGCCCCTAATCTACACCACTCAAATGTTTTGGTTCTCATTTTTACAAATAAATAAACTGAAGCACACACAAAACCCCTAAATACCTTTTTAAAGGTCACTCAGCTATTCTCGCTCCAGTCTGACACCCTTTCCATCATCCCATCGTGTTTGTGCCATCCCATGGGCGAATAGTTTAAAAGTGGAGACTTTGAGAGTGATACTTAACCTAGAAGAGCTCTGACCTTGTGGAGTGGAGTTTCTGACCTTGCAATGCTGGAGGGTAGGAGAAATTTGGACATGTGAATTGCAAAGACCCCTTGCCCACTAGCCTGATTCCCCAAACTTGTGAATTGACCCACAACTCGTCCTTCTGCAGCATAATTGCCAATCACATTCCTCTCTAGCTGGTTTATTTGGAGATGTTTTCTTAATGAAACAGTTTTTCACACCCAGATCCATTTGTTTTTGCATCCTGACACAACTTCCCAACATGTGGGGGAAACTGGGACCCTGTCAAGCAAGCACCTTCCTTCAGCGTGTGATGAAAATCAACTCACAGCCAAAGGTGCAGACATCTCAAATTTTCATGGCAACTGATACATGGCAGGAATGGGACTAGGTTCTGGCTCCCTGGAGGACTCAAGAACACTTCCTTCAGAAATTTTCTAGTCCATTCCCTGCTTTCAACCATAACTCAATCTAGATGAATAACCCTCAGAAGAGATGACCTTACCTCGCTCCTCAGTCAATAATGCTCACAGATAACAAATCCTCCCTCATTTCTCATCTCTATATGCCAAATTCTGCAAATCTAGTTCATTTCTGTAGCTTTGCTGTTACATAAGATATCTGTGCTTATTTGAAGTGACAAACATTTGAACATTAAGGCATACAGGCGAAGGAGCTGGTGGTGGTCCTATTTACCTTTGGGGATCCCTCAAACTTCCCCACGTGGTTGGTCAGCTAACCCTTTGGGGATCTGAGTGTCAGCCAAAGGAAGATGCAATTAGAACACCAAAGAAGGAGCCTCATGAGTGAGGAAAGCATAGATTTGGAGCTAAACACACACTTGAGTTGAAGTCCACGCTCTACAACACGATTGCAGTTAAATGTTTTGAGATTATTTTTATAACAATGATAATAACACATACCTTGCAGAATTATTGTGAAATGTAATGATTTATTTATTCATTCAAGAAACAGTCACTTTGTTCTTGTTATGTAACGAGGTCTATTTTAGGCACAGTTGAGATGGTCATAATGGCTAAGAAGAAATCTGTAACATGAAAAGGCATAGGGAGTCCCAGAGTCAGGTGGTGGGTGCTGCCATTTTCTTTCTTTCTTTTTTATTATACTTTAAGTTCTAGGGTACATGTGCACAACAGTATACATGTGCCATGTTGGTTTGCTGCACCCATCAACTCGTTATTTTCATTACGTATTTCTCTTAATGCTATCCCTCCCCCCTCCCCCACCCCCTTCCTACAGGCCCCTGTGTGTGGTGTTCCCCGCCCTGTGTCCAAATGATCTTACTGTTCCATTCCCACCTATGAGTGAGAACATGCGGTGTTTGGTTTTCTATCCTTGTGATAGTTTGCTGGGAATGATGGTTTCTGGGTGCTGCCATTTTCTATAGGGAGGTCAGGGAAGGCCTCTCTGAGATGGTCTCGTTCGAGCTGAGATCTGAAGGAGCCGAAGGGATGTGCCACGCGGCTCTCTGGAGGAAGAACCTCCTTCCAAGCAGACAGCATAGCACAGTGCACATCGTGTTTTCATTTTTCCCGATTATTTTTTATTTTTGTATAATACACAACACAGAAAATGTACCATCTTAATCATTTTTAAATGTGCAGTTCAGTGGTGTTGAATACATTCACAATATTGCACAACCATCACCTCCACAACTCTTCTCCTTGTAAAACTGAAGCTCTGTACCCATTAAACAAAAAAATCCCCATTTCCCTGTGCCCCCAGCCCCTGGCAACCACCATTCTGCTCTCTGTCTCTATGACTTTGATGACTCTGGGTCCCTCATGTAAGTGGAATTGTACAGTGTTTGTCTTTTGTAAGTGACTTATTTCACTTAGCATAATGTTCTCAAGTTTCACCCATGTTTTAATATGTGTCGGCATGTCTTTCCTTTTTAAGGTTGAATAATATTCCTGCACTTATTGCTAAAGAATCTATTATAGTGATTCCCCAGCCAAGCCAAAAGAATCACCAAAAAGAGAGAGTGTGCATGCATGTGTGTGAGTTTGTGTGTGCACATGTTCCACACATACACATATATGCTCTGGCATCACTTAAGACCAATTAAATCAGAATTTCTTCAAAGACCCCAGGTTGATTCCAATATTCAGCCAGAATTAAAGATACCGAGTTGGCTGGGCGCCGTGGCTCGCACCTGTAATCCCAGCACTTTGGGAGGCCAAGCCGGGTGGATCACGAGGTCAGGAGATTGAGACCATCCTGGCTAACACGGTGAAATCCCATCTGTACTCAAAATACAAAAAAAAAAAAAAAAAAAAAAAAATTAGCTGGGTGTGGTGGCGGACGCCTGTAGTCCCAGCTACTTGGGAGGCTGAGGCAGGAGAATGGCATGAACCCGGGAGGCAGAGCTTGCAGTGAGCTGAGACCGCGCCACTGCCCTCCAGCCTGGGTGACAGAGTGAGATTCGTCTCAAAAAAAAAGACTCTGAGTTATATATTGCTAGTCAAACTTTATTGTCCACATCCTGGATTTCTCCTTTGTTGGTTCTCCCGTGGGGGCCCAGGAATCTGCATATTAATTAGTAACCCTGATGATTCTAATGCTGGTGGTGCCAGGATTGGGCTGTGAGAAGCTTCATAGTCACAATTCACTAGATGATAATAATGATCATATTTGCTAGAGACAGCCATTTGGTCTACAGGCAGGAGAAAAGGAAAAGGCAGTAGAGGGGTTTAAGAAGATGTCAAAAGTTAACCTGAGAGGCAAAAAACATGAATCAGCAGAATTCATCCAGAACCCCAGTGGCCCTCTGACTTCTAATGCACCCAGTTTAAAAAATAAATAAACAAATCAAGAACTATTTAGTACTCTAGGAAATGTGTACCCAGTACAAATAGGAAATACTGAATTCATAGAATTTCAAACAATTTCAGAACAAAAGTACTGCCTCTTTCCAGAGTTTCCATTTTCCAAGTGGTTTCTAAGTGCTTTTAATATGGAGGGCGATAACTTGTTTTTTTTCTTTTTTATAGTGCACAGCTAATTACCAGACGTACCCATACTGCAAGCACTTAAAGCCAACATAAACCATGGGGCCATAATGAAGATAATTGAAAGTATGACTTTCATCAATATTTAATTAGCATTTGGTGCTAACTCATTATTTCAGTACAATTAATTTGACGTCTTGCTATATGTCCTGAACAGATTTCAATCCAGAGGGTTGTTTTATCAGCGAGACATGTGTAACATCACACATGCCCCTGCCCAAAGGAAACAATATGAAGTATGGGGGAGATGATTGACAATTTAATCTAGTTCTGAATAGCAAAGCCTAATATATTAAAACCAAATAAGCGTATTTACTTGGCAAGGCAAATCCAGTACTAATGAAAATTCTGGCCTGGTTCAAGACAGTCAGCAATAGAATCCCCACTGTTTCAGCTCAACTTCACAAGTGTCAGCTGTGGCACTGGTAGCAGGAAATGTTCAGAATAGGGGCGCATTGCTGGTCATCTGCAATAAAAAATGTTAATAACTCACATATCTATACAGCCTGAGAGGCTCAATGTATTATCCTGCCAAAGGCAAGGGATTTAGCAGCAGGAGGAGAGCACAGAATAAGAGCCCAGGAGTCCGTGGCCCTGGATTTTATTCAGGTTCAGGGATGTCAACCCTTATCAGCCTTTGGGTATGTTTCTGAATGTCCCTGCAGCTCAGTTTATAAATGTGTGGAAATAGTGAATAAGCCCATTAAACCAGCACCTCTCAAACTATCCGTGGTGAAGGATCACATTTGTGTTTTACCCTTTTTACAATTGTAATTTTAAATTGTGAATTGAGACTTTCTTAAAATACAATAAAAAAATTAACAGAGACCACAGAACTATGTTCCTGATACTATATTGGGCCCTGAGCTGATGATCCCACAAATAAATATACAAGCAGGTTTCCTGAGTCTATGACCCTTATATTCTAGCAAGAAGGAAAAAACAGTATATAAGTAAGCAAATAATGGAAAAGATCATTGAGGTGCCGATGAGAGATGTGAGGAAAATAAATCAGGTAATGGGCCAGACATTGATGGAGAATGATGAGCTGCTTTTTAAGTGGGTGGTACCCGAATGAGTCTCTGAGACTGGGACTTTGAAAGTTGATACTGGATGGCCAGGCACTGAGAAGAGCCAGGCATGCCAGCTCTTGGGGATGGGTGTTCCAGTCATATTTATCAAGTGCTGACAACATGCCAGGTACTAGCTTAGATTCAAGGGTTGCAAAGAATGATAGTGCACAGCCCCACCGCTGAGATATGGTACAGCCCTGCTGTTGAGAAGATCATTTTCAAATTAATAATCATAAATAATTGGAACATTATAACTTAAGAAAATCTGGATGGTTGTATTGTACTCCTGATTTGGCTAATTGTTTTTAAAAATTATTAATTAATGTTGAGTGCCTACCATATGCAAGGTCCGCTTGTAGGCGATTTTTATATACTCACAGAAAAACTATAAGAGAGGTTTGATGAAGATTATATGATTTTTATTTAACAGTTAATAAAAAAGCCACAGAGTAGATAGTTTCCCAAAATCACAGTTAGCAAGTAGGAGAAGCAGAAATTAAACTACAATAGTCTGATGTCAGAGGTAGCACTGGTGACCGTTTGAATTAAACGGCAAGTATTCCTTTCTGGGTTAGTAAGCATCTTTTCTGTATGGAGTTCAGACAGTTTATACGTGAAAGAGAGCGAGGAGAGAAAGACAGAGAATCTTTTCATTCTGGAGCAATACATGTTTTTCTATGTCAATATTGAATTCAATTACTCTACAAAATAGAAGGTAACATAGTTCTCATTAAAATAATTTATAACTTGAGAAAATAATAGAAAAACTAAAATTAAAATAACATATAAAATAAAGCCCCAAATTTAATAGATGTAAAATGGCTCTTTTAGATTGCTCTAACAGTTTCTGTACCCTCATTCTCGGTTTTCGTACCTACCTTGTTGTAGATTGGTAAACGTCTGCGTTGCAGACCACACTTGAGGGGTACTGCTTTAGACCTCCTCAGAGTTGTGAGAACCAGTGAATTTAATACGTTTTAACTAATTTGAAAAAGTGAAAAGCGTTCTATGAATATAAGATACTACGTCTTCTTTTTTTTTTTTTTTTTTTTGACAGAGTTTCACTCTTTCACGCAGGCTGGAGTGCAGTGGTGCAATCTCGACTCACTGCAACCTCCGCCTTTCAGTTTCAAGTGATTTTCCTGCCTCAGCCTCCTGAGTAGCTGGGATTACAGGTGCGTGCCACCATCCCCAGCTTTTTTTTTTTTTTCGAGACAGAGTCTCACTGTGTTGCCCAGGCTGGAGTGCAGTGGTGCAATCTCAGCTCACTGCAAGTTCCGTCTCACGGGTTCACGCCATTCTCCTGCCTCAGCCTCCGGAGTAGCTGGGACTACAGGTGCCCGCCACCACACCTGGATAATTTTTTTGTATGTTTGGTAGAGACAAGATTTCACCATGTTACCCAGGATGGTCTCGATCTCCTGACCTCGTGATCTGCCCACCTCGGCCTCCCAAAGTGCTGGGATTACAGGCATGAGCCACCACGCCCGGCCCCCTAACTTTTGTATTTTTAGTAGAGACGGGGATTTCACCATGTTGGCCAGGCTGGTCTCGAACTCCTGACCTTGTGATCTTCCCACCGCAGCCTCCCAAAGTGCTGGGATTACAGGCGTGAGCCACTGAGCCTGGCTGATACTACTTCTTAGAGAAGGAGGCAGCAGTGGCACTTGGCTTCTCTTGTGATTCAGGGAAGAATGACAGTGATCCCCAGTTTTAAGTTAGTTTCCTCTCTCAGATCTCCTGAGACACATATTCAGGAATAACATAGTTTGTGTTGAGCCCTGCTATAAATGGAAGGGGAATGAACTGAGTGAATCAGTTAGTATGCCAATAGTATATGTGAAATATCAAAACCTTTAAAAGGCAGACAGAAGTCTGGTTTAAAATACCCAAAGATAGATGCTGTGTGTCTTTTTGTTTGTTGGTTTAAAAAGTCTTGTTGAGGTTAACTTGGCATAAAATAAACTTCATATGTTTAAAGCGCACAATATGACTTTTAACATATGTATACACTGGTGAAACCATCTCCACAATCAAGTTAATGACCATACCAAAAGCACAGACTGTAGGCTCTAGGACATATAGGTCCATATTCCTGCATTACCACTTTTGAGTGTGTAAATTTAGAGGCAAAATACTTAATTTCGCCTATCCTCACTTTTTACATCTGTAAGATGGGTAGAGTAATTGTACTTCCTTCATAAGGTTATTGTGAGAATTATATGGCATAATACATAGAAAGTGCCAATAACAATGCTTGACATAAGGGAAATTCTAAATCATTAAGTTCATTTTAAAGATATTATGTACACTTAATATTGTCTTTCTTGTGCCTAATACAGTTTATGCCACATTGTATGTATATGCACCCAGTAAATGTTGCTAAATGAATGGGGGTGGGGGTATGGAGGGGAAATGAACACGCTCATCGTCCCCCAAATTTTCCTTATTCCTCCTTTACTCTTTCTTCTCTCTGTTTCCTGTCTTCCATCCCCATCTCTCAACCCATAACCACGGTTTCTGTTTTTCAATACTATAGATTGGTATGCATTTTCCAGAAACTTATGTAATTAGAATAAAAAGTATGTTCTCATTTTTTTATCTAGCTTCATTCATTCAGCATAATTATTTTGAGATTTATCCATGTTATTGCATATTTTGACAGTTTTTTCCTTTTGAATACTGAGTAATATTCCATTGTATGGATATAAGACAATTTGTTTATCCATTCACTTGATGATGAATATTTAGATTGCTTCCAGCTTGGGGCTATTTCAATAAACCAATCATGAACATTTAGGAATAAGCCTTTATATGGACATATGCTTTATTTTCTCTTGAGTAAAAATCTGGGAGTGAAACCAGTGGATCACATGGTAGATGAATATTTAACTTTTTCAGAAAGTACCAAAATTTCCAAAGTGGTTGAACCATTTTACATTTCTACTAGCTTTGTAGAGTTCCACTTTTTCCACATTCTCGCCAATACTTAGTATGGTCAATCTCTTCCTTTTTACTGTAAATAAAATTGTCATAAAATAACATAACTATTTTAAAGTGTACAGTTCAGTACCATTCAGTACATTCACAATGTTGTACAACTACCAACTCTATTAGGTTCCAAAACATTTTTATCACTTTCAAAGGAAACACAATGCCCATGCCCATGGGGAAAGTCACTCTAGGGATTTACCTGTTTTAATTGCTTGATAGAAATATAATCATATAATATGTCACTTTTTGTGTCTGGTTTCGGTCACTTAGCCTAATGTTTTTGAGGTTCATTCATGTTGTAGCATGGATCAGTCCTTCATTCCTTTTTACAGCTTAGTAATATTCCATTATATGGATATGCCACATTTTGTTTATCCATTCCTCTATTAGTGGACCTTTGGCTATTGTGAATAGTGCTACTATAAATCATTCATGTACAAGTATTTGTTTAAATGGTTGTTTTCAATCTTTTTTGGTACATTTTTTGGTAAGTAGAATTACTGGATCATGTGGTAATTCTGTTTGACTTTTTCAGGAGCTGTCAAATTGTTTTCCACAGTGGCTGAACCATTTTCCACTCCCACCAGCAATGCACAAGGATTCCACCTTCTTATCATTCTTGCCAACACTCATTTTTCATTAAAAAAAATAGCCATTCCATGGATGTGAAGTCATATCTCACTGTGATTTTGATTTGTATTTCTCTAGTGGATAATGATGTTGAACATCTTCTCTTGTGTTTGTTAACCGTTTGTGCATCTTCTCTGGAGAAATGTCTATTCAAGTCATTGACCCATTTTTAGTGTGGTTTTTAAAATCTTTCTGTGGTTTAGTTATAATTGTTTTTATATATTGTAGGTGCTGGACTGTCTCAGACATACGATTTGTGAATTTCTCTCCTATTCTGCAGGTTGCCTTTTCACTTTCTTGATGAGCTTATTAGTCCTTTTAATTTTAACTCTTGTAATACAAATGTAATGGTATAAATTTTTGGCTTCAATTTGCATTTTTCTAATGACTAATGTTAAATAACCATGTACTTATTTACCATCCATATATCTTCTTTAATGAAGTGTCTGTTCAAATATTTTGCCATCTATTTTTAAACTTGGTTGTTTTCTTACTATTAAATGTAAATACATGTTTCTCATTATGCATGGATTCTGTATTTGCAAATGTTTCTACTTGCTTAGATGTATTTTTAAATTCAAAATCAGTACTTACAGCACATTCACAGTCATTCATGGACATGCATAGGCTGGTAAAAAATTTGCGTGGCTTGGGCACAGGTTCTCTCCCAGCTGAGGTTGAACAAGGCAGTGCTCCGCCTTCTACTCTAAGCTCATGTACTCTCTAAGCAAGTGTCCTTTTCACAGATTATCTTGCATCATGTCTTTTGCATTTTTGTGGTTTCTGTTAGTGTTGTCACTGTTTTAAATGGTCTCCAACCCTAGTGTTGAAGTCCTCTCTAGTGTTCCTAAGCACAAGAAGGCTGTGATGTGCCTTATGGAGAAAATACATATTTTCCATAAGCTTCAGTCAGGCATGAGTTACAGTGATGTTAGCTGTGAGTTCCGTGTTAATGAATCAACAATATGTATTAAATAGAAATATTTATTTAAACAAAATCACATATAAAACAAAGTTATGTTTTGGTTCAGTGATGAAAATTGTGACCAGAGGCTCACAGGAACCTAATCATGTATTTCCCCTAGCACCAATGTTTCTTTATTCAGTAATTCAATGTGTGGGGTGACTTTATAGAACATAACTACCATGAATAATATGAATAATAGAATCAGCTGTATAGAGAATATCTGAACTCAAGTTCTTTATTAGTTCTTTTTTTTTTTTTTTTTTTTTTTGAGACAGGATCTCACTCTGTCACCCAGGCTGGAGTGCAGTGGCATCATCTCAGCTCACTGCAACTTCTGCCTCCTGGACTCAAGCAATCCTCCTACCTCAGCATCCTGAGCAGCTGGGACTACAGGCATGCACCACCATACCTGGCTACTTTTTGTATTTTTTTTATGGATGAGGTTTCCCCATGTCACCCTGGGCTCAAGGGATTAATCTATCTTGGCCTCCCAAAGTGCTATGATTACAGGCTTGAACGTTCGCACCCAGCCAGATATATGCTTTTCAAATGCAAATATTTTCTTTTAGTCAGTGATTTAGCTTTTTGTTCTCTTAATGGTGTCTTCCAAAGATTAAAAATTTTTAATTTTGATGAAGTTTAACTTATTATTTTTCTTTATGGTATATCTAAAAATTTTTTCCAATTCAAGTTCACAAAGATTATCACCTGTGTCTTCTTCTAGATATATTATAGTTGTAGGTTCTATGTTTTGGTCTGTGATCCATTATAAGTTAATTTTTATATATAGTATGAGATATGCATGCATTTTTCTTTTTGCATATGATATCTTATTGTTTCAACACCCTTTGTTGAATAGAGTATCGTTTCTCACTTAATTGTCTTTGACATTTATTGAAGTTCAGTTGACCATATGTGTTTAGATCTATTATTTTACCCTCTGTTCTGTTCCATTTATTAATTTGTCTATCATAGTGCCAGTATCACACACTGTCTCAATTACTGTAGCTTTATAATAACTTTTGTAGTTGCAGAGTTTGAGAACTCAAAATTCTTTCAGCCATTCTAGGTCTGTTGCCTTTCAAGGTGAACTTTAGGATCAGCTTTTAAATGTCTACACACAAGCTTGCTGGAATTTTGAAAGGTATTGTGTTGAGTTTATAGATCAATTTGGTGGGAACTGACTTCTCAACAATAATGACTCTTCTGTACCATAAATACAGCACGCATCTCCATATATTTAGGTCTTCTCTATGTTTCCTTAGCAATGTTTAATTTTCAATATATTGTTATCATCCACCTTTGATATGAGTTATCCCTAAAGATTTTTTATTTTCCCAATTGTATTATGCCTTAAGTGGTATTATTTTTTATATTCAAGTTTTAATTGTTGGCTTTTAGCATATGGAAGTACAATTGGTTTTTAAAATATCCTCACTTATCATACATCTAAGAAAACTAAAGGGAGTTCCCCCGGGATGGCAAATTCTAGAAAGTACAGCTGCCTTTGAGTGGGAAGATGGTTAGCAGGACTTGTCATGGCATACAGCCTGCCTTTCTCAAAGGCAAACTCAGACTGTCTTCATCTCACTTGGGCCACAGGAGAGTAGCCTCATGCACTGGATTGCCTGGTGGCCCTGGATGTGTAGAGAGTAATCCCATGGATAAAGAATGCCTAATTCCACTGGTAAAAATTAGCTTACTGCAATGTACTAGTCATAACCTCTGTTAATGGATCCACTGCTGAGTATTCTGCGTACTGTTTGGCTAAATACAGAGTACAAAAGCAAGGGAATAAATGGACACTTAGGTCATAAGGGGACATGACCATTTAAATAATTTTGGTCCCATGTAGAAAAGTCTGCACCTCAAAAGAAGTGAGTCCAGCCAGGTGTGGTGGCTCACACCTATAATCCCAGCACTTTGGTCGACCGAGGTGGGTGAATGACTTGAGTCCAGGAGTTTGAGACCAGCCTGGGAAACATGGCAAAGCCCTATCTCTATTTTTAAAAAATACAAAAATTAGCCAGGCATGTTGGCATACATCTGTAGTCCCAGCTTCTTGGGAGGCTGAGGCAGGAGGATCATTTGAACCTGAGAGGCAGAGTTTGCAGGTAGCAGAGATTGCACCATTGTACTCCAGCCTGGGTGACAGAGTAAGACCCTGTCTAAAAAAAAAAAAAAAAAAAAAAGAGGAGTGAGTCCTGGGATAAAATATTTTTATTGGAATAATCAGCTCTATGCAAAAACATTAAAATATCATTTGATAGGGAAAGATCTCAGCTCCTGGGTTACCTAATGCCAATTAAGTGGTGAGTGTCCAGATATCATTGAGGAGACTTTGAGAGTAACAGTCTTACAGGGAGGATACAATAGTCTCATCAGCAGAGGACTAAGCTGCTAACCAATGATAGACAGACAGTGGCCAAGCTAGTAGTAGAACCCAGTCACTGGAGAGTGATATGGTTTGGCTGTATGTCCCCACCCAAATCTCATCTCGAATTGCAATCCCCATAATCTCCTGTACTTGTACAGGAAGGGATCTGGTAGGAGATGATTGTATCTTGGAGGCAGTTTCTCCCATACTGTTCTCGTGATAGTGAGTTTTCACAAGATCTGATGGTTTTATAAGTGTTTGACAGTTTCTCCTTCACATACCCTCTCTCCTGCTGCCATGTAAGACGCGCCTGCTTCCCCTTCCACCATGATAGACAGTTTTGTGAGGTCTCTCCAGCTATGCAAAACTGTGAGTTAATTAAACCTTTTTTATTTATGCATTACCCAGTCTTGGGAAGTTCTTTATAGCAGTGTGAGAACAGGCTAATTAGGAGAGATTTTGCCATCCGAGGGATGTGGGTGGTTCTGTTGAACCAGTAATGAGCAAAGAGTACTTACTTATTTTTTTTTTTTATGTACTACCAGGCCTGGGACTTGTAGCTTGCACAGATAAAACCATATTGTATGAAAACAATTAGTTTATTCAACAAATAATGCCAAAGAGCCAAGAATTAAAGAAGAAAAGAGTAACAACAATGATCATATTTATCAAGCATACGTTCTCACGTACTCTGCTAAGGACTCTACCCACCTTATCCCATTTAGTCCTCTGAACACATCCCCTCAAATCTTACCCTTGAGGAGTTCACGGCCTATCAATGCAGAGAGATAAACAAACAACTATATATAATACAATGTGATGTTAACAGTAATTAAGAATGTATAAATTTTGGGGGGAAGATAAATAAGAAGGGTCATTTGGAAAGGTTTCATGTGGTGAACGTATGATTTTTCCAGTTCTTTACAAAACTGCTACAACCTCATTCCCTGTGGTGCTAGAGGGATTGTCAGTCATGGCATCTTCCCTTCATCAGGTACCAGCAAATCATGGGATTTTGTCTGCTTGTAAACAGTTATTGGATGAAGGGCAAGAAATGGAACCCAATCAGGGCCAGAGTCCCTCTGTGATATTTAACAACAGCTATAGTAAAAGAGCGCTGGAGAAGGGTCCAACCTCGGCCCTAAACTAATACACAGCTTGGAAATAAGGTGAGGCAAGTGAGGCCTTGGCCTTGGGCACAAAACCTAACAGTCTGCCAATTAAAAAATAAAAACCCTCAAATAAAGATAGACAATGGCTTAAATTGACATTAAAAAATAAAAAGTGGTGAAAATAATCTATAATGAACAAAATATTGAAAATTTAAATAATAGCATCATACTAAGCCACACTGGAGCTTGAGGCTAAAGGAAAACTTAACCTTCTATATACATGTTTTTCCATATTTCTCAATGATTAATTTTTCCAGAATATTAAAGTAGTTGTAAAAATATTTAAAAAACTAAAAAGTGGGTGTAGTAAAACTTGTAGTAATATTTTAAGTATAAATATTTTATTTATACTTAAAACAGAATTTATTATCATTTGATGTTAATTAAAGTATGTTCATCAATAATACTTTTAAAATCTAGTCCTGGAAAAAAATTTAACCATTAAAAATGTATAAAAAGATGTATATGGGGAATCATTTTTCTTTTTGCTTCAGGCTCCAGCATGGCTTAGAACAATACCAATTTCTGAGCATAAATCTTTACAAAGAAAAACAAAAGAGAGAGAGGGGAAGGGCAGGGAAAGAGAGCTAGAGCCTCTCAGTGGAAGAGTGGGGAGAGAGAGAGAGGCTGATATTCTTCCCATCCACTCAGCTGGCCCTACCAGAAGCCAAGTCTATGCCTGGGCTTCTCACCTCTGGGATCGCTAATATTTGTTGATGTTATTGTTTTCATTGTGATTTGTGTTTCTATCTTTTGGAACTCAAAATCCTTGTTTAAGCTGGGTCTTGGTCTTAAACTGAGCTCCCTGAGCCTGACCTTGAGTCTAGGATAAGTTCAAATGGTTTACTTGGAAGGTGATCCCAGGAAGTTAGGGAGGAAAGTGAGACTATGAGACAGGGAGGAAGGAAGAAGATAAATGGAAGTTTTACCAAGCAATACATCACTGTGAACTCTTCTGGGAACTTAGGGAGACAATGTAATACAAATCTCAGAGCCCTCTCACTACTTTCCAGGTAAGGAAGCTGGAGTATTTATCCCCCAGCTCCCGTCTGTCATTGGCTCCAGTCACCAACTCCTTGGCACTTCTAGTCTGCCCCTTGCTCAGGCCAAGAGAAAGATGTTAGGCAGAGAGTCTTAGGTTAAGCACCTAAGGTTAAGCACACCAACCACATGCACAGGCAAGGTGCATAAGGGGAAATATGTATGGTAAGAGCACCTGTGATATCTCCCTTAAAGAATGATCAAATGCTTCCAGAGGGCACATAGCACCCTCTTTACAGAGCCAAGTGGGAAGCTGGTTACTGTAGAAGTGAAAGCTCATCGAATCTAGATTTGGAGAAAGCAGACTTGAATCTTATCTGCAGACTTTACTAGTTATGTGGATGGGACAAACCTCTTACTGTCTTTTAATCATCTGCATGTTTTCTCATCGGTTTAATGAGTAGAATAATGATATAACCAAAATCAGAGCAATGCAGGGAGGATCAAATCAAGTATATAATTGATGAGAAATGCCTTTAAACAGTCAATTTTAGTGTTTTCTTTTAGGTGGCCTTAGAAAAGAAGTTTCCATGCTTTAGGATATTCAAAAAGTACTTGGAGAGCTTATTAAAAATAGAGTCACCCAGGCGCGGTGGCTCACGCCTGTAATCCCAGCTCTTTGGGAAGCTGAGGCGAGTGGATCACTTGAGGTCAGGAGCTCGAGAACAGCCTGACCAACATGGTGAACCCCCATCTCTACTAAAAATACAAAAATTAGCCGGACATACTAGTGCACACCTGTAATCCCAGCTACTTGGGAGTCTGAGGCAGGAGAATCGCTTGAACCGGGGAGGCAGAGGTTGCAGTGAGCCAAGATGGAGCCACTACACACCAGCCCGGCTGACAGAGTAAAACTCTGTCTCAGAAAAAAAAAAAGAAAAAAAAAAAAAAAATACAGAGTCCAGGGACCATGCCTAGATTTTTTGATTCAGGGTGCCTGGTGTGTGACCTAAGACTCTGCATTGTTCAAAGTTCTCCTGTGGTTCTGAAGCAGGTGTGAGCCACACTTTGAGAAATGCTGCAATAGCATAAAATATATGGAGGGAGAGCACAACTGGATGTGACTGAGAAGCCTGAGTAAGCAGGGGAAGGTGATGAGGAGACAAAGGGGAACTTGAATTTACTTTGTGGGGAGAGGCAACATGTCAAAGGCTTTTAAAATAGGAGAATGATGTGATCAGTGCCATATTGTAGAATCATGCTTCTGACTGTAGCCATTGAGGATGGATTTCCCAGTGAGGACTGAGAAAACTACCAGTAGGGAGGCTGCTGTAACAAACCAGAAAAGAGGAAATGAGGTCGGAAATTGGGGCACTGAATGTAAGAACGGAGAAGGGGGCCTGTGGAATGGGGAAACAAATGCTGATAATAGATTTTAAGAGAAAACGGCACAATACAAAAATGTATATGTATACAGTATGTTCCTATTTTGTTTATAAATTCATGTGTATATTTGTGTAAACACACACATACTTTACATAGAGAAAAAGAGAAAAGGAAATTCAACCAAATGTTGAATGGTTTTCTCTGAATTGTATAGGTGATTTTAAGGTTTTTTAATATACATTTTTCTTCCCAAATGCTCTATCATAACCATATATTACTTTTGTGATCATGTTTAAAAAAGAATATAAAAATAAAGCAGAGAAAACATTGTTAAATAGACACAGAATTTCACAAGGATGGCTAAGGGACAACCAAAGAAGAAACTCTATGGAAGAACAAGCCATCTTTCTTGTAGACTTAGAAGCAAATTCTGGTGAATCTTTTGGCATTATTTGCTAACTATGGTGTGGCTATTTAGGTGAGACTGGCTTTTTTTTCTGCTACTACTCTCACCTTATATGCCTTTAAAATACAATTAAGCCAAAGTTACTACAGGCTGATTGATGGTTGGAATCTTACTTGCTTATGAAATGGGTAGAACTTGAACCCATTGTAGAACTTGTAATATATTTATTACATATTTAAAGAGTGAAGTGTTTTCCTGTTTCTTTAGTTGTTTTTCACTTTAAGATAGAGTCAGGTATTCACAAGGGAGGACAAAAATCCATAGTATTCAGAACTGACAGAAAAATTTGTATAGCTTAGTAAAAACCGTGCCAACCATGCAAACCATGGCAGCTTAGTTAAAACCACACTATGGCATGGTTATATATCCAAGCCAAATACAGTTTACTTAACAGTTCTCCTTAGATTTTGGTTGAGTGAAACTTTATCATTGGTTGGAGGTTAAAAAGAAAAAAAAGAGTAAATGTAATTCATGACTACAAAAAATTTGGGATGGCAAAGCTCAGAGCATTCAAGATTGGCAATTTTCCTGTCTTTAATGAGCTGTGGATGAGAGTCTGATATTCATATTGCTGTTTTACAAAGAGAAGTTCAGAAGCTCCCCATAGTGCCTCTCCACTAAGTCCCTCCCCACTGACCTCCAACACCAGGGAAACGAGAGACTTCCTGATCTTTACCTTCAAAGAGAAAAGTCAGGCTGGCTTCTAATATTTAAGGGGCTAGTTACCTCTCAATGTGAACAATGGGTGCAAAGATGATTTCCACTAAAGCTAGGTTGAGCAGGGTGTCATCATGATGTGGGAGGCTTAGGTGAGAAAGAAGCAGGTTTTATTCTCTGCTATTATCCTAAACAAAGTCAATAGCCCCAGCAAAGTCACCAAGAGAGAAGAACCTGCTGTGTATTTAGACATGTCTTATAATAAGATTGGCAAGTGGTAGGGATTATATTCTTGGTAATGTTGGTACATGAATAGAAATGGAAACAAAACAATAACAACAACAACAACAGCAAACAAGCAGAATTTAAGTCAACACTAGGAAAATGCTTACTGTTTGCTATCTACTGCCCAGGTCTAAATGTCTCTCTACAGTCTTGTCCAGGAAAAGCAATTCCTAAATTCAGAGGTTTCTACCTTGTGGGCTGTGAACTTCTAGGAAACCAAGGATTTTACAAGAAATCCCTGTACAAATCTTATATGAGAAGTATAAGAATTACCTATAGAGAGCATTGGTATTGCTTCCCATCTATATGCATATACATGTGAAAGAGATCAAACATATATCTCAGTCCTGGGCCCAGTACAAACACATTCCTCCATATATCTTTTGTCTCAACTTCCTGGGCCCAGTACAAACACATTCCTCCATATATCTCAGTCCTGGGCCCAGTACAAACACCAACTGGAGAGTCCCCGATAAGGACACAACCGTTTGTGGAGTGGTTTTACTGAAAGCGCAGGAACCAATAGAAAACTGCTAAATGTATAACTTAAAATGTTAACCAAAAGAATTCCCTTGTTCCTCTGTAATCTTACATATCCTGTTTACATCGGGCTATAAAAAGTGGGCACATGCATCGTTCAGGGCCCTCTTGTATGTTGAAGAACAGGGGGACCAAGTTCGAACTTGCAGTAAAGATCCTTGCCGCTTGGCTTTGACTCTGGACTCTGGTGGTCTTCTTTGGGGAATAAACGGTCTGGGCATAACACATGCTATGATTTTCCAAATGTGCATCAATTTTGTTGAGATGAATTCATAGTAGCTTTCTGACATTTGATATTTTCTCAATCAACACACACTAAATATGTGTTAGCTTTGGCGTAAGGTACTGTGAATGTTTTTGACATTCAAAAGGCCCTTCTCAAAAAAGCTAGGAATGACTGCCATAAACAATTTACAATTATCAATATATAATAGTGGAAAAGTTTCTGATAATAACTTGGAGCAATGATTCTTAGTCTTGGTTACATATTCTAATTTCCTCAGGGTCTCACCAAAAGAATTCCCTTGTTTTCTTTTGGTGCAACGGCACGATCTCAGCTCACTACAACCTCCACCTCTGGGGCCCAAGCAATTCTTGTATCTCAGCCCCCAAGTAGCTGAGACTACAGGCACACACCTCCACACTTGGCTAATTTTTGTGTTTTTTGTAGAGATGGGTATTTTTTGCCCAGACTGGTCTTGAACTCCTGAGCTCAAGTGATCTGTCTGCCTCAGCCTCCCAAAGGGCTGGGATTACAGGTGTGAGCCACTGCACCCAGCCAGTAAAGAGTTTTTAAAAACCCCAATGCCCAGCTCACAGCCCAGACCAATTAAATCAGAATCTGGAGTGAGATACCATTACCAAGATATTTAAAGCACACGTATTTTAATTTTAATTTCTTCAAAAACTGAAGAGATGCACATGATAAAAATGTCAACACATAAACACAGATATACAATAAAAAGTCAGTTTCTCCCCCCCTCCCTTACTCCAAGACATTTTATCTTTCCCGGACACTACCACTATTACAAGCTTCTTAGCAATAATGCACAGATATTCTAAGTATATATAAGCATAAACACTGTTATTCTTTTTATTATTATATGAATTATGACAGCCTGCACTGTAAGGATGCAGCATAAACCTGTGAGCCCACAGGTCCACAAAGAAACAAGCTGCAAACCTGAGTAGGATCAGTTGCTTCTAAGTTTTGCATAAATGTTCCTTTGCTATATACTCGTTATGTTTGCCATCTGTTAGTTCTCAGTGACAGACAAACAATGGTAGACGTCAAATGTTAAACAACACTTTGGGAGGTAAACTTTAGTTTGTAAAAATTCTGTAAATTAACTTAATTTTTATGGAAATGCATGCCACTGTTAGAATTTAACCTTGAGGGCCACTGTTTTGAGAGCTCTGTTTCTCAAAACAGAGCTGTTGTTGAGTGAAGACAGAGAGGGGCAGAATAGAAAAAGGATAGCTTGTCCTGGCTCTGTCCCTCTAAATATCCAGGCCCTGGAAGTAAGGCACAAAAGTCATGACCCAGGCACTGTACCAGATAAATTAGAATTTTCTGTAAAATCCATGTCTTTATTTGTTCATTTCCCTGGCGATCTGTGGTCTTCCCCTGTTAAAAGAAAAACTTTAGCTAAATTAAGTTTAACAGAGTTTAATTGAGCAAAGAATGATTTGCAAATCGGGCAGCCTCCTGAGCCAGAGTAGGCTTGGAGACTCCAGTGCAGTCGTGGTGAAAGAAGATTTATGGACAGTAAAAGGAAAGTAACATACAGAAAAAGGAAGTGAAGTACAGAAACAGCCAGATTGGTTGCAGCTTGGCATTGGCATTTGCCTTTTTTTGAACACAGTTTGAACAGTTGGCCACCTTTGATTGGCCAAAACTCAGTGATTGGCACAAGAATAGGCTATAGCTCTATATACGATTTCATTTAGGATATAGTTCATGACGTACAGAGAAGTTTTTAGGCCAAACTTAAAATATGTAAGGAGGCAATTTTAGGCTAAACTTGATTTAACACCCATTTAACAACTCACCTACACTGTTTCCCCTTAAGGTCAAAGATAATATATTGTCTTCAGTTCATCCCTAGTGCCTTGCAAAGTGGCTGGACCTGGAGGCAAGACCCACATGAATAGAATCATCCCAGCTGACCCTTAAGTTGCCGTGAGAAGCAAGTGTGAATGCTTGGGATGAGGCAAAAAGGGAGCTGAAGAAGTCACCAACAAGAACTTTGTCCAAGGAATTTTTCAAGGGAAAACAATGGAAATAAGAAGACCTGGGTTCTAATCCTAAGGCTGGTAATTAGCTGAGTAGAGGTAGAGTTGGCTTCAGCTCACCCCCATTTGAGCATTCTTCCATGCTTTCCCACTGATGACAAACCCACACCACTACCTCACCGATGCTATACCCATTGATATGGTTTGGCTCTGTGTCCCCACCCAAATCTCATGTTGAATTGTAATTCCCAATGTTGGGGGAGGGACCTGGTGGAAGGTGATTGAATCTTGGGGGCAGATTTTCCCTTTGCTATTCTCACAATAGTGACTTCTCACAAGATCTGATTGGTTTAAAAGTGTGGGACACCAGCCAGGCATGGTGGCTCATGCTTGCAGTCTCAGTATTTAGGGAGGCCACAGTAGGTGAATCATCTGAGGTCAGGAGTTTGAGACTAGCCTGGCCAACATGGCAAAACTCCATGTCTACTAAAAACAAAAATTAGCCAGACATATTGGCACTCATCTGTAGTCCCAGCTACTCGGGAAGCTGAGGCAGAAGAATCTCTTGAACCCGGCAGGTGAAGGTTGCAATGAGCCAAGATCATACCACTGCACTCCAGACTGGGCAACAGAGTGAGACTCTATCTCAAAAAAAAAAAAAAAAAAAAAAGTGTGTAATGCTTACCTCTTCACTCTTCTGCGCCACCATGGTAAGACATGCTTGTTTCCCCTTCACCTTTCTGCCATGATTACAACTTTCCCGTGGCCTCTCAATCATGCTTCTTGTATAGCTTGCAGAACATTACCTAGTGTCAGGTAGTTCTTTATAGCAGTGTGAGAACAGACTAACAAACCCATCAATAGTCATGAAAAGAAAATAGTCAGTCTATGTTGTTCTTCTGTGCTCTCATAATGTTTAACCATGCTTGTTACTTAAAGAATTTCAGAAACTGGCCTTAGGAGATCCATGATGGAACCACTGTTGTGAACCAAGTTTGTAGAGTGTCCACCTTGGGCAGGAATGCTAAATAATTGATTTACAGTCTTCTTGCTGTTGGCCATACCACCAGATGGCCCATTATTCAAGATATCCATGGCAACCAGATATGCTGACCTTCATACTTTACCCCTCAGGTGCTTTGCCCACCCACCCTGCATACCCTATCCCTGATATTGTTGACAAAATGAGTCAAATTCTGTAAAATATTGGCCCTATCCCTGATATTGTTGACAAAATGAGTCAAATTCTGTAAAATATTGGAAGAGATTTATTCTGAGCCAATATGACTGATGCATGGCTCATGACATAGCTCTTAGGAGATCCTGATGTGTCTAAGGTGGTTGGAGTATAGCTTTGTTTTATACATTTCAGGGAGACATGAGACATTAATTGATACATGTAAGATGCACATTGGTTTGGTCCTGAAAGGCAGGACAACTGGAAGAGAGGGCTTCCAAATCGTAGGCAGATTCAAAGATTCTCTGATTGAAAATTGGTTGAAAAAGTTATTATCAATGGAAAGGAATATCTGGGTCACAATAAGGGGTTGGGAAGACCAAGATTTTATTATGCAGATGAAGCCTCCAGGTAGCAGACTTCAGTGAGAATAGATTGTAAATGCTTCTTATCAGACTGAAAGAGTCTGTTCTATTAGTAATTCCAAAAGGGAGAGTATAATGAGGCATGTCTGGCTCCCCCTTCCCATCACAGCCTGCAAGTAGTTTTTCAGGTTAACTTTGGAATGCCCTTGGCCAGAGGAGGGACCCATTCAGATGGTTTGGGGACCTTAGAGTTTTATTTTGGTTTACAATATCCATTGCCACACTTTGCCTAATAAAAAATAATCCCTATTGGCTCTTTTCAGGGAGTTAGCCAGAGAATACTCTCTCTTGTGCTGCCTTCATCATGCCAGAGCATAAGCTCCAATAAAGCTTGTCTGGTAATATCCTTTTAGCCTCATAGCAATTTCTATTGCATTGAGTTGGCCTTCAGCTTGACAATGTTTGTGGCTTTTGAACTGTTGTTTTTGAAGCCTTGGTTCTTTGGAGATCTGGTGGGTGGGAACATTGTGAGAAAGTGACTTACATCAGGTTTGGCCCTCTTGCCTCTTTTCATTCAGAGAGTTTTATTTTTCTGGTTGACGTTTCTCCATAACATCTTATTTGAAATAAGGATTTTTTTACTCTAAATTTGGTTGAAATACACGAGACAGATGATTTTGGAGATTTCCTCTAGCTGAAACACTCTAGGATTCAACAATTTCTGGATTTGAAGCTATAAAATTAACATTCCAGACCCTTGAATTTTAAAATGTATTTCTTCCTTGACTTGGAACTGAATCATTTTCTACAAGTGCCCATCTAAAATATTAGAGTAATGCTCTCACACAAGAACTCTGAATGCATACAGCCATGTGTACATTAATGGCTTCTCATTATTTCTCAGGGAAATCAATAATTCTCTTTTCTAGTCAGATTTTTGTAACGGCAAACAGGATTTACTAGGAGTATGATCAGCCCACAAAGCCTTATCTCTGCCAGTGAAAATTTCCAGTGAAAATAAAAATGTGGAAAATATTTTTGCTCCCCCTGCACACCAACTTCACAGTAAGTCGAGGAGGAGGTACCACTTTTCTGATAGCGCCCACTTCACTTCATTTAAAGATAACAAATGAGAGAGGCGCTATCCTATAGGAATCAGAGGACTGAAGGATTAATTATTTTCCCTGGAGCTGACTCTCCCCACCCCGTCGGAGGCAGATTTTCCCCCGGGAGCACTCCTGCATTGCTGATGATACCACCTTGTACAGCGAAACAGCAGCAGTCGTCATTCTACAGGTTGAAATGCTCAGAGCCTAGGGTTCTAGTGAAACTTGATTCCTGAGTGTCATGGGAGAGGAACTGGAGTAGTATTAAGGAAAACTAAATCTAGTCTTGGCTTCACCATGAGACTTTGCTGAGTCTCAGATTCCTTATTTTAGAGATGGGAATGAGGATCTTTTTCTACAAATCTCAAGGGGTCTTCATAAGACAAGGTTCATGAAAATTATTTGAGGGTAAAGCACTATAAAAATTAATAAACTGTGTGTTAGAGAATGTGGAACAATCTGCTCAGCATTCATTACAACTTCTTTCTAGGATGGCTTTCTGCATTACAGAGCCTAGAAAGTTAAAAACATTTCTCAACCTTGCAACTTGGCAGTCTGGGTGTGACTTGGATTTTGCCAATTATACAAATTTATGAGAGACTTGAGTATGAAATTGGATTAATTGACTAGTTTTGCTGGTGCCAATCATAACAGAAGTAGCACAGTTCAGCAGCTGGCAGCAATAGAGGCAGCCTCTAGGCTCGGAAGGCAGTTTTCTGATTATGGTTGAAGCAGCAGCTCCCTTGTCAGTCTGGCTCTTGGTGCAGCGTTGGGAATCATTACTGGAAGTTAAGTCTATAGTTAGTTCCCTTAGTCTTTCAAATGATTCTGTCAATTGTTTAATATTCTGCTACATAGCCTGCCTTAAGCTAACTAGAGCCAAAGATAGTTCTGTTTTTCTTAAGTGCAAGCATCAAGGAAAGAGATGATTTCAGACAGAGGTGGAAACAGGTCTTCAGATCAATGTTTAGGAGATGTTAAAAAAAATCTGTGTGAGGCCAGGGATGGTGGCTTATACCTATAATCCAAGCATTTTGGGAAGCAGAAGTGGGAGGATTGCTTGAGTCCTGAAGTTCAAAACCAGCCTGTGCAACATAAGGAGAACCCATCTCTACAAAAAATTTAAAAATCAACCAGGAGTGGTGGCTCATTCCTGTAGTCCCAGCTACTTGGGAAGCTGAGGTGAGAGGGATGGCTTGAGCCCAGGAGGTCAAGGCTGCAGTGAGTTGTGATCATGCCACTGCACTCCAAGCGTTGGCAACAGAGCAAGAACTCGTCTTAAAAAAAAAAAAAAAAAAAAAAAAAAAGGAGGGCTGGGCGTGGTGACTCACACCTGTAATCCTAGCACTTTGGGAGGCCAAGGTGGGTGGATCACGAGGTCATGAGTTCAAGACCAGCCTTGCCAACATGGTGAAACTCCCTCTTTACTAAAAATACAAAAATTAGGTGGACGTGGTGGCAGGTGCCCGTAGGCCCCGCTACTTGGGAGGCTGAGGCAGGATACTCACTTGAATCCAGGGGGCAAATGTGTGATTGGAACACAATGTCTCAGAACAGACAGGCAGGAGTAGATTGAGGAGATGATTTGTGGACAAATGATGAAGAATTGTGTATGTCACACTGAACATATTACACTCTTATTTTGTAGCTAATGGAGAGAAACACATTTTCTGAATGATCAGCCAGGATAAGCTAGGAAGAGAGAACAAGCCCAGAATTGTAGTAGCTTTAAACGGTGATGGGTTATTTCTTACTTATTCTGCATGTCTGATACTATTAGACCTTAGCTCAGTTTCACTTGACTTTACTCCAGGACCCACTGATAGAGCGACTTCTACTTGAAATATTGCTGGTCTCATGGGAGAGGGAAAAGAAAACCTAGAAGACTACATGCAGGTGCTTATAGCTTTTGTTCACATATGTCCCAGGATACAAAATTCCCATTGCATTGACCAAAGCAACTCACACAGCTAAGCCTGATACTGGAGCAGAGTAGAATATCCCCCCAGAAGGATGAGCAGAAACAGTTTTGAACAATAATACATACTCTGGAAAAGCTGTGGAGAATAAATTGGAGGTGCATCATGAAGCCTTATTCATTCGTCCCACAATGCTGAACACTTGTTATATACTGTACATTCTGCTGTGCTCGGCAACAGGGATGGAGTGGAGAATAAAACAAACAAGCCCTTTGACTTTATGGAGTTTTAGGATAATACTTATTACGTAGCACACACTATTATAAATACATTTACACGCATCATCTCATTTGATCACCATACTAATATGATCTCTTTTTTATAGCTCCATAAAGTGAGGCTTAGAGACATAAAATAGTTTGACCAAGACCAGACAGAATGTGGCAGGTCAGATCTGAACCCAGGCAGTGCGACTCCTAAGCTTCATGTACTAAACCTTCACGGTAAATCATCACTCAGCAGAATACTCCTCGGGAGGCGTGGTGAACACCTGTGGCATGGAGGTGAGGAGGAAAGAGCATCAAGAGATATTAATAGTCAGCAAGGAGAATGCTTGGACTTGATTACGGAATAGATGAGAGTAGTGAGAGACAGATGTCTAAGCTGAATTAGGAAACTTGGCAAATGAGTGACTAGTTTAACCTTTACTTAATATAAGTTATTCAGAAGAAGCCTATTTACAATGGAAGATAGCAAACATGGTTTTGAAACATTTTTGAGGCACCCAGATAAATTTTGGAAAAACCAGTTTGAAGCCCAGGAAAGAAAAGTAAGAAATAGAAATCCAGGGAACCATGGCTCTGTAGACTTTTTATTAATATGAAGTAGGAGAGACTGTATCCTATGTATAGATTTGCTTAAAATGGTCAGATTGCCAATTCTAAAGTTCTGCAGCCAGAGGAAAATGTCCAATTGTACAAATCAGGGAGTAGCTTGGTGGACTGTCGCTTTATGAGATTGGGGGACATTTTTCAGGTGATGCTCAATTTGGAAGTTACTCTCTTTTCAAAACTCATCCACTAATAGGCAGCTGGATCAGATCCTTTCCTGAGTACAGATTAAGAGAGAATTAACCTTTTTATGTTTTGTAATTGCATGGATCTTACTGTAGCTAAGAAGAACAGAAGTAAGTAGGAAGACATAAAGAATTGACACATACTCTGTACTTAATGTCAGAGCTAGACAGCTATTTTCTACATCTGGAAGACTAGTCCTGTTATAAGGAAGTAAATACTTGAGTGCATAAAAGTCTGAAATATAAACCAGTTTGGGTACCAAACATAATCATCAAATGCAGAGCCAGAACTGGGGTCTGACAGTTTGGAAAGGGACCAACCCCATCGAGCCACCTTTGATGACAGTTTTCCCTGCTGTCCTCATTAGCAAGAATCTGGGTTACTCCTAGATGGGACTGAGGGTTCAGTTTTTCTAAAGTTGGGCATCTGATGTTATGGCTCTGTGCAGTTGCCGGTGTTCTGGTTCAGTAACCCTAATTTTTGGCCGGGCGCGGTGGCTCAAGCCTGTAATCCCAGCACTTTGGGAGGCCGAGACGGGCGGATCACAAGGTCAGGAGATCGAGACCATCCTGGCGAACACGGTGAAACCCCGTCTCTACTTAAAAAAAATACAAAAAACTAGCCAGGCGAGGTGGCGGGTGCCTGTGATCCCAGCCACTTGGGAGGCTGAGGCAGGAGAATGGTGTGAACCCGGGAGGCGGAGCTTGCAGTGAGCTGAGATCCGGCCACTGCACTCCAGCCTGGGCGACAGAGCGAGACTCCGCCTCAAAAAAAAAAAAAAAAGAAACCCTAATTTTTCTTTGTGCCCTAACTTCTCCATGTTCTGGAAAGAGTCCTTTTCAGTCATGCACTTGTAAGGTAAGGACCCAAATACTGCCCTTAGGGAAGCTTTGCATGCAGCAAATATAACCACTTAAGACTAAAATATTAAGGAACCTATATAGCAAAGTTTAAGTTGAATATTTTAGACAAGTGTGTCCCTGACGTATTAAATAAATTATTCATCCTAAAACAGGACTAGCTTGTCCTGTGCTTGAAAATCGTGAGTTGTGGCAGGGTGAAGTGGTTCACACCTGTAATCCCAGCACTTTGAGAGGCCAAGGCGGTCGGATCAAAAGGTCAGGAGTTCGAGACCAGCCTGACCAATATGGTGAAACTCTGTCTCTACTAAAAATGCTAAAATTAGCCAAGCGTGGTGGTGGGCATCTATACTCCCAGCTACTTGGGAGGCTGAGGCAGGATAATCGCTTGAACCCGGGAGGCAGAGGTTGCAGTGAGCTGAGATCACACCACTGCACTCCAGCCTGGGTGACAGAGCAAGACTCCATCTCAAAAAAATAAAATAAAATAAATAAATAAATAAAATTATGAGTTGTGGTTGAGAGATGCCAATAAATTATCTCTACCTGTTCTCTGCCCTGGAGGACTTCTATGCTGGAGGACCAAAGACAATGGGGAGGGTGAGACTGCTCTTTGGCACCTTGCTCTGGGGATGGGATTTGTGGTTTCCATGTGAGCTGTTGCACAGTTGAATGAACAAGCCTGCGAAATTCCAAGAAAAGTGGGTTTTTTGGTATGTTCCTGAGACGCAGGCATTTTGAGTCATCCATATCATATGGCTACAGGTCAGGACCGAGATGACAAAGGCCCTCTCAAAAGACATTGCAATTAGACTGAGTGAGATTGGTCCTCCTGGTAGCAGTTGTAAGCTTCAGTTTGTATTGTACTTCTGCTCTCCCCAAGTTTATATAGTCAGGTCTATTTAAAAGTCACATTATGGTGCATCTCAGTTGTGCTGGGAGGGTTACCAAGAGCACTGTTTGTCTCCCTAAGCTAATGGGATTTTAGCAGCAGTCCCCATCAGAGAACAGATGTGACCAGCAGAGTAGCCATCACCTGAGGGAAGCAGCAACACAGGTCCGTGGGAGATGTTGGGCCATGTTTGAATTTGTGCAGAGGCTCACTGTACTTGGGCTAGCGGCAGCTTGGCTATTTTTTGGTGGGAGGAACCCTTATCTCCAATCTTGTCCAGTGATGGCCCCTGATGCCCTTTTATTTCACATCAAGAAAGTAGTCAATAAACTTCCTCTGTGTCTCTATCTTGTCCTCTCTCTCTAAGGACACAAAAAGGGCTCTAAGTTCAGATTTTCAGTTCCCCAAGAGGTATCCTTTAGCTCAGCTCATCCACTCCAACCCCAACCATCCCTAATCCACCCCTTCTCTTTCAAAGTGAATGTCAATCAAACACCCCTATAAAGGAATGTACTTGAAAATGTGACCTTTTGAATAACTTCATTTATTTATTTATTTGCAGACAGGGTCTCAATTTGTCATCCAGACTGGAGTTCAGTGGCATGATCATGGCTCACTTCAACCTCTGCCTCCCAGGCTTAAGTGATTCTCCTGCCTCAGCCTCCCAAGTAGCTGGGACCACAGGTGTGTGCTACTACGCCTGGCTAATTTTCTTCTTCGTTGTCCTTTTTTTTTTTTTTTTTTGTAGAAATGGGGTCTCACTATGTCACCTAGGATGGTGTCAAACTCCCAGGCTCAAGCGATCCACCAGCCTCAGCCTTCCAAAGTGCTGGGATTACACACATGAGCCGCTGCACCTGGCCCTGGACAACATTTTAAATGGCAAAATAAAGTTGTAGAGTCCTGACTCCTTATCCTGAAAGAACTTAAGATTTCTTTACTAATTCTTCCTTCTCTTATTATTCTAAGTTAGTGTTCTTTTTCTTGGTTCTCAAAGTATGAGAATACTTTGCATTCAATACTTTGTCACAAAGTACCTGGACTACTGTGTGATACCTCTAGATTTCAAGTCAAACCATTAACATTGTGTCATGGGACACAGCATCCAGAACAAAAACCGCTCAAATGAAACATTGAAGTTATCTTCCAGGCAGCAGCTTTCCATCATATCTGAAATTTGAGGTTTATTCAAACTAAAACTATTGTTAAAAATTATTTGAGCTTTCCTACCCATTTCAGCCAATATGCTTGCTTTTTCCTCCAGGTACTCATGTGTACCTCCCTATGTGCTTTTCAACAGGGTGAGGTCTGGAGAATCAAGCAGGGAAGTATAATATAAGACATTTTGGTTGAGGATCAGAAAGCCTGGACTTTAGACCCCATGCTGGTGGCTTTTTAATGTTTGATTTTGAGCACATCAGTTAAACCTCCTATTTTTAATTTATCTTTATGTAAAAGTAGTATTATTACAATGGCATAAGAAAAAAGATATAAGGCAAAAGAGCATCAAAATTGTTAAGTGCTTGCTAATGAAAGATGCTGACTCTCTTCCCATGGTGTTTTACTGCTTGCTACAATCCATGGGACCACTTCTTTTCTCTCTCTTT
>NC_045444.1:23915428-24102942 GCF_002776525.5 Piliocolobus tephrosceles | reverse complement strand
TCCTTCCTTCCTTCCTTCCTTCCTTCCTTCCTTCCTTCCTTCCTTTCTTTTTTTCTTTTCCTTTCCTTTCCTTTCCTTTCCTTTCCTTTTTTCTTTCTTTCTTTCTTTCTCTCTCTCTCTCTCTTTCTTTCTTTCTTGCTTGCTTGCTTGCTTGCTTTCTTTTTCTTTTGACATGGGCTCTAGCTCTTTCACCAGACTGGAGTGCAGTGGTGCAATCTCTGTTCACTGCAACCTCCATCTCCTGGGCTGAAGGGATCCTCCCATCTCAGCCACCTGAGTAGCTGGCATTATAGGTGCCTGCCACCATGCCTGGTTAATTTTTTTTTTGTATTTTTAGTAGAGACGGGGTTTCCCCATGTTGCCCAGGCTGGTTTCAAACTTCCGGGCTCAAGCGATCCACTGTTCTCAACCTCCCAGAATGCTAAGATTAAAGGTATGAACCAGTGCGCCAGTCATGGGAACACTTCTGATGGCAGGAATTTGGACTTTATTTCAATGGAAACTTCACAGAGTCCTGAAAGTAGTTGACCTTTATATGGTTTGGTGTAAATATGAAAAAAGGAAGTGCACACAATAAATATTTAACTTTCAAGTTGTATTTTTCTTTTGATGTTCATTACAATTTCGAAGACAAAATATTTAGATAGTGCTTTATCCTGGGTTCCCAGGAGGTACAGTCTGAGGCAATATGTATGTACTAATGTTGATTAGAGAATACAGTTCCAAGGAGGCAGAAATAAGGAGGAGCGAGGAGGCAGGAAGGAAGTGTCAGCAGGCTGGCTGCCATGTACTAGATCCCAAGGGACACTCATCCGAGCAGATTCCAGCTGGACTGGGACTCGGGTCTAGGGGAGAAAAAAGAATGTATTTCTTCTCCCTTTCCATGTCTCACTGGCCAAAAGTTTGCCTCTTTGGTTTGTGTTGACTGCCTTGTACTTCCAGTTGACCTCTGTCTGAATAGTTCAAGTATCTCCCAACTCTTCAGCAAGACACTTTGGCGAGGTCTGAGCACCATCATGTTGCTCCTGGGTGAACTCAGACAGAGTTGCAGCAGCCGCTGGGGCCAAAAAAGAGCCAGAAAGCCCCAGTGGGAGGCAAAGCCACCAGGACATTCGGTTGTGCATAAGGGGTGTCAGTTCAGAACATCCTTAGAATTTACTTCAGGATTACTTTATTTTGCCAAGATGTAGCCCATATGTATTTATGTGTCTCCATTATTCTTCATAAGAGAATCGTTGGGTAATCCATCAAAATGTACATAGGACATTCAAAAAACCACATACTGTCTGAAATATCCACAAATATTGCAAAGTGTCACAGAATACTTTTCCTGTCACCCCTAAAAAATAAATTTTCCCTGCTTGATACTCTACAGCCAAAGGTTTTCTGTGCCCTCAGTCAGAAGATGTGAACTTTCAGATAGTGCTAAGGAGGTGGTTCTAGATATTTCTTTAGGGTTAACCATGTAACCAGGCCAAACTTCCAGCACTGGCTGTAAGGCAAAACCGTGATGGTGACTTTTCCTTTTCCACTCTCAAATATTTGTTTTGAGAACAATTCTCTCACCTTCCCCATCGGTCAGGCTGCTGGACTCCCAAAATTCTCACCCTGCTCTGTGAGCAAGCTTGAACTCCATCCAGCCTTGACTTCCCCAGAGAGCAAGTCCATATGTGCAGACAGTAGCACTTTTCCATCCTGTCATTCATTTATTTCATTTATTCACTTATTCATTCATTTATCAAATATATTATCAAGCATCTGCTTTGTACCAGGGACCCTCTTATGCTTTGGAGATACAGTGGTGAACGGGCAACTCCTAGCTCTTGTGGTGCCACACTCTAAAGGCGGCAGAAGATAATAGGAAGGTTAGCTAATATTTTAAAGTTCAGATTGTGATAAGGGATACAAGAGAAATAAAACAGCGTTATGAAATAGATTCAGTGTTGGACAGCCTAGAAATCTAACCCTGACTTATTTATTTGTGACTGACACTGGTTTTAACGTCTTGCTGTGACTATAAGAGCATTACCAGCTGGGCATTGTGGCTCATGCCTGTAATCTTGGCCCTTTGGGAGGCTGAAGAGGGCCAATCATGAGCCCAGGAGTTCGAAACCAACCTAGGCAACATGGCAAAATCTCACTTCTACTAAAAATAATAAATAAAAAAAATTCATCAGGCATGGTGGCATGCTCCTATAGTCCCAGCTATTTTGGAGACTGATGTGGAAGGATCACCTGCGCTTGGGAAGTTTAGGCTGCAGTAAGCCAAGATGACGCCATTGCACTCCAGCCTGGGTGATAGAAGTGAGACCCTGTGCCAAAAAATAAAATAATAATAATTTAAAAAAAGCACTACCCTGTGAACTCCTTTAACTCCTCAAGAGGATATTTCATTTTTGTATCTTCAGTGTGTTCCTAAGTACTCATTTAAGTGTTGAATGTTAACAGAGACAAAATATTATTAGTCCAACAAATATATCTTCTTGAGTAGTGTTGGGATGTAATTTGAAGCATAAGGAGCCTTCTTCTAACACCCCCTCCCACCTCACATGATGCCTGCAGATTCTGCCCAGGAATGTTCTATAGGTGGTATCCTATAGTAGAAGTTCAATGGCCTTGAAAGAATTAGGCCTGTCCACTTTTAGTGAGAGTTCTTCCTTTTATTATCAGACCTAGATTTAATATATTGGAAATAAAGACTGTCACAACCAAACTCGAAATTAACTCAATTTTTAGGCTTATTTTTCACCCTTGAGTAGAAAAACTAAAATTGTTTTTCTTCTGCTCTCAACCACATTAACAATGAATCAGCACAGAAAACTTCTGTGACCAAATATGTTGGGGGCTTTCCCCACCAAAAAGCAAGCAATCAACTCTGCAGCAGACACCACTGGGTGCCATCTAATTCAACTCAATTCTGACACTGCCTACCTGGAAATAGCATTAGAACGCAGAGTGAGGTGTCAGTCCCTAAGACTACCCCACCCCACCCCCAGCTTCTGATGCCAATTGCTAACCCCAGGCTGTTATTCTTGTGCTTCTGACCGGCTGGCTATGAATCAGAGGTCTTGTGACGTCCCGCCTCTTAGATTTGAATAATGTGTGACAATAGCTCACAGAACACAGGGAAACACATTTACTGGTTTATCAGAAAAGATACAGATGAAGAATTACACAGGGCAAGGTATGGGGAGAGGTGTGGAGCTTCCAAGGCTTACCACCCTCCAGAGCTCACCATCCTCCAGGAACCTCCATGTGTTCAGCTATCTGAAAGCTCCCTGTCTTCTTGGGCCTTTTATGGAGCTTCATTGGATAGGCATGATTGACAACAGTGTAGAAATGAGATCTGATAAAAAGGGTATAGGTTGAGTGAGGAACCCAGCAAGGCCTGTCTGTTCAGATTTTTCTTGGCCTCTGTATGCAGCATTCTTTCCTCCCAGGTATGGGGCAGGGCTCCTTCTGAAATGAGGGTCTTACGATCTACAATCACACAAGCTAAGTCATAAAACTTCTTTTTGGACAGGTGGGGGAAGATTAGAGTCCTGCTTTGGAGGAAAACAAAGGAGCAGGTGAAACAAAGGCAGGAGAAAATCAGAGAGAAAGCTTCTAGTTTCTGAGGCCTGTTTCTCAGGCTCAAATCACCCCAACATTATAAGAAAAGCCTATAACAAGGGCTATGGGAGTTATGAGCCAGAAAGGATGAAAACCTGTGTGTGTGTGTATATATATATAGGTTTATATATAATATATATTATATAATACATAGGCTAATATATAATAATCATATAATATACAATATATAATATAACATATTTGATATTATAAAATATAACAATTATATATTATATATAAAATATGTATTATATATAATATAGCATATATATAATATATAATGTATATATATTATAATATCACACACCCCAGTGGACTCCTTACACTCTCAAAGGAAAGAGAATACACAGAAGAAAAGGCAGAAAAATACAACCAGACAAAAGCTTTAGAAATCTTCCTTCTTTTACTGTATCCACACATTACTGGTCAGAAGAGGCCAGCTTGTGTTATAGTAATAAATACTCTCAAAATCTCAGTAGCCTAACGTAACAGAGGTCTCTTGTTCATACAAAGTCTGCTGTGGGTCCAAATAACTCTCTAGAACACCTTCCCTCCAGTGTTACTCAGCCATGCAAGCTGTACATTTCAACACAAGTTCAGTTCAGGTGCTATGATGGCTTGTCTATGCATTAGCCTGGAAATGACACACGTCATCTCCAGTCACAGTCCCTGAGCCAGAACCAGTCTTGTAACCCTGCCTACCTGTGCAGGTGCTGAAAAATATGAGGAAGCAACTGAGATGTTTGAAGAACACCACTGCCTTTCCCACACTAGTCACTAAGGGTATCAAGGAAAGAACACTAAAAGCATGGAAGTGTTCATGGGTCCATGAGCTTGGTCTTTGTCTGCCTTACTCTCCTACCAACACCAAGAACAGGGATCCTGGGAAGTTCTTCAACAGTTTTACACAGCAGTTAGAATCAGTTGGCAATAACTCCTGGAGACTTGTCTCACTATCTCTGAGATTCTGGCCACCACTCGCCGTCCCATCCGTGGCTATGGTTATAATAATCTCTCCTTAAAGTTGTAATTTCCAAGTGATAGCTTACCCCAAATATCAATGCTTCCCCCAAACAGTCTAAAAGACTTTCATGACAGATTCTGAAAATAGGGCCAAAAACACATTTGGGCCAGGCACGGTGGCTCATGCCTATAATCCCACACTTTGCGAGGCTGAGGTGGGCGGATCACTTGAGGTCAGGGGTTCAAGACCAGCCTGGCCAACGTGGTGAAACTCCATATCTACTAAAAAGCATAAAAATTAGCTAGATGTGGTGGCATGTGCCTGTAGTCCCAGCTACCCAAGAGAAATGCTTGAACCCGGGAGGCAGAGGTTGCAGTGAGCAGAGATCGCACCACTGCACTCTGGCCTGGGCAACAGAGCAAGCCTCCATCTCAAAAATGAATAAATAAATAAACACACACATTTGCAAATAACCTGATTCAATCATTTGGTGACATGGTTACCGACATAAACACTTTGATTTTTAAAAAATTTTGTTCAAAGTCAGAGGAGAGACTGACAGATGCTATTTAATATTCCCCTTGGAAAACAAGAGGTCAAGAGGTTGGCATCTGGTTTCCCACAGATTCTTCGGTGTCACAAACAGGTTCTGCAAACTACAAAAGATCTTCCGCAGGGTCCTGCCCTTGTGGCTAAGGAAAAAGAAAGAAACTGTGTGTGTGTGTGTGTGTGCGCGCGCGCGTGCGCGCATGTGTGTGTGTGCGCGTGTGTAGCATCACAACTAGCATCACAATTTGAATATGGACAACTAGCATCACAATTTCATACTTTTGTCATTTCACCAACAACAAAACTGTGGATGATAAGTCCTAACTGGAAACCTCTGGAAAAGAAAGCGGATAGGGAGAGGTAGAGGGAGAAAGTATGTTCCTTCTCAAGATAGTGCCCACCAGAATTTTAATAGACAGCTATTTTTCCATTCTTAGAGATCTCTCATTCACTCATCCATTCAACAAATATTAAGGACCAATCCCTGTAAGAAGCACTGAGGAATCAGTGACCAGTAACATTAACACAGCCCTGGTGCAGTCTGGTGTGGGAGACAGATAGTGTACAAATAACCACATAAGCAAATATGTAACCTGAAGTCATGAGCCTATGCTTGTTTGTTCTCAGAGCTGTTTTCTGCTCCTCCCCTGCTCTGCTATTATTTTCTTTGCCTTCTGTCTTTCTGGTAGGTTCAGTCAACAGAAGACACTGGCAGGAGATTGGAGGGGAGGAGGAAGGGAAAAGCCAAGGGATGTTTTCTCCTTCACTACTTCTCCCCCCATCACCCACCAGGCTTTCTCTAGCTCTCGGCTTCTGATGACACCGCCTCTCGCCTTCATCCCCTCCAGTGCCAGGGATGGCAGTGGCTTCCATCAATTGTTTCCCACATGCCCAGCACCTCTATAGCCAATTCCTTCATGGATTTCCTTCCTGGGCAATCACATAACAATAAAACCTGTGTTGAGGGCCAAAGAGGAAAAGTATGTTGTGAAGAGAGGACAATCAAAGATCTGTCATAGTCTTTATGAGTGAAAAAAGCTTCTCTGAGAAAGAGATATTTGAGCTCAGATAGGACGAACGAATCAAAGTCAAATAGGCAAAGAATGTGGTTAAAAGCTTGCTAGAAGATAGGACAGCACAGGTAAAGGCCCTGAGTCAGAGGAGCTTAGAGCCGAGAAGGAACTGAAGTAAGCATAATGTTACCAGGGTGCAGCTTGCAAGGAGAGAGTGGGTTATAGAATGGAACGGCAGTTAGGAAGAGGCTGGATCATCATGCAGGTCCTATAGGCCATGTTTAAGACTTTGGTAGCTATCATGAGGATAATGGGTAGCAACTGGACAGCTTTAAACAAAAGAATGGTAAGATAGACATGCATTGTTAAAATGATCACTGTCTAAAGTGCAAAGGCTGTGATAGAAGTGGGTGAGAATGGATGTAAAGAAACCAGACAGGATGTACTGCAGGAACCCAGGCAAAAGCGGACAGCAGCCTGAGCAAAGGATAGTGGTATCAGAAATAGAAAAAGATGGATGGACTCAAGGGATAGTTAGGAAATAAATCAGTAAGTCTTGGCAATTGATTAAGTTAAGTAAGAGTGATGGAGAGAGGGATGTCAAGGATGACTCTAGCGTTTGGCTTATCCAGGTAGGTGGATGGATGGTGGTACCATCCACCAAGACAGGAGAAGCTGAAGGAGTAATGGGCTGTGCGTGCATGTATGGAGTGAGGAGGAGATGGATCATAAGTGTAGTTTTCTCATGTTGAATTTAAAGTGACTTAGAGATATCCAAATGCATTTGTCTCTCCTAGGCACCTAGGTAAATGGGGCTAGAGCTCTGTGGCATGTTGAATTTTTGTTTCCAATTCTTCACTCACTTGCAATAGAATTTTACACTCACAGTCTTTGCCATGTAACTTTGCAGTGCCTCTTACTAGTGGGAGGAGTGTGTTTCCCCACCTGTTGATTTTAAATTTGGCCCTGAAACTTACTTTGGTCAGTAGAAGATCAGTGGCCAAGATGCAAACAGAGACTTTTAACATGCTTTCATGTTTGGCTTGTCCTCTTGTGATCTTTCATGAGAAGAGCATGCTTTAGCAGGCCACTGCCCCTCCAGCCCATGCCTTAGAATTAAGAGGCACTGTTGACCCAAACACAACCTGGAGCTTGGGTCTGGCCTAATCCAGCTGAGCAGTGCCTTGCCTCGCTGATCTGCAGACCTGTGAGCATTGTCATAAACCACTAAGCTTCTGAAGCTATTCATTCCGCAGCAGAAACCAAGGAATATAGCTCAAAGGAAAGGACCAGACAAGGACATACTTTTGTGAGTCACTGATGTGGAAATGGTAACTACAACTTGTGTCGTAAATGAGAACTTTCAGGGATCAGAGCCATTACACAATTTTAAAACAAATCCACTTTGGATAGGGCTGGGCTAATTTTTCTTTGACCATCCCTCTGTCCTCTGAGCCAGGTAGTGCATCTCATCTGAATACCTTTAACCCTGTCTTGCATGGCACTGCAGTCGGGCCTGCTAATCAAAGCCTCAGGCTTCAAACTTGTGTCACTGCCTGCACACCCAAACTCTGTCCTCTACCCATCTTATGGCTTAGACATCTATGGCGCATTCTGATTTGGTATGTCTTTGAGTAGAGATGACTTATGCCTCTTGAACATTTGCTTTTTAAATGTAAATTTCAATGCCCTTGGGCCAAAGCTAGCTAGCTATCAGGCTATGTGGAGTTAACAGCTTTGCCAAAGAAAGCCTCTGTCTACATCACAAGGGTGACTGCCTGCAGCCATCAATGTAGAACATCATTCGACTCTCTCGAAATGCCAGTGAGAGGACTTGAAACAAGATCTTTTTTTTTTTAGTATTTTTATTTTTATAAGTTCTGGGGTACATGTGCAGGATGTGCAGGTTTCTTACATAGGTAAATGTATGCCATGGTGGTTTGCTGCACCTATCAATCCATCATGTAGGTATTAAGCCCAGCATGCATTAGCTATTTTTCCTAATGATCTCCTTCACCCAACACCACCCCAACAGGCCCCAGTGTGTGTTGTTCCCCTCCCAAAACAGGAATCTTTTGAAGACTCCATTTAGATTTCTTGACAGGAAGAAGAAAAGGTGGAAATCTATATTATGTATGTTGATTCCTGGTTCCTCCAATTAAGGAATCCACATGGTCGCTCCAGTTTAGAGTTATCTCCGATTCTCATCCTTTCTTCCTGTCTCCTCATTATTTTTTCTTTCTCTCTTTTTCATTTCTCTCTCTCCACTCAGGCTGCATTCATTAAGCTCTCTTTGCTTAGGTTTGAATAAAATGAGCACATTGAAATATTTAGGTGATTTCCTTTCCCCTTTCCCTGTGCTAATTCCTTAGCCAATTCACTACCATAATAGAAGTTTATTTTCATTTTTCCCATTTCTCTGTTCTGTGTGTTTGAAGAATTCTCTCGCATATTCATTACATCTGGTAATGTAACTCTCTCTATTCCGTAAATGATTCCCTTCATCTTTCAGGGAATATCGAATGAATGTTTTTTCCTTCCCTGTTTGAAATCAATCTGCAGTGATATTTGAGTTCTATGTGGATCTAATGGAAAAGATGAGGAAAAAACCCACAGCATCCACATCCCTTATGGTTACCATTCAGGCCTCTTCACTAAGTGTTTTAAAGAGCACACAGGCAGGAGTTAGAAGGCCTGAATTCCAGCTCCAGCTCTTACACTGGGTAGCTGCATCACGCTAGATTGTATTCTCCTTATCTTTTTTGTTTTATTTTGTTTGGAGATGGGGATCTCACCCTGTAACTCAGCTGGAGGGCAGTGGTGTGATCATAGCTCACTGCAGCCTCCAACTCCTGGGCTCAAGTGATCCTCCCGCCTCAGTCTCCCAAGTAGCTAGGACTACAGGCACAATTTTTAAATTTTTTGTGGAGATGGGTGTCTTTCTATGTTGCCTAGGCTGGTCTTGAACTCCTGGTCTCTAACAATCCTCTCACCTCAGGCCCTGGAGTTGCTGGGATTTACAGATGTGAGCCACCATGCCTGCCCCTTCTTCCCTGCCTTTAAAATGGTGATAATATTATGCTAATTACCTTACCTGACTATTGACCTAATTAATCTGAGTAAGAAATATTTTAAATATGATTAAATATTGAAAGCTGTAGCAGTTAGGAATATATTTGGTAGTAGAAACAAACTAATCAACTCACAGTAACTTTAACAGTTGGGGTTATTTTTCTCTTAGAACAAGAATAAAGTAAGTGATTACTTTGGTGGGTTCAGTGGATCAACAGTCTTTGTCTTCATCAGGAGAGCAAAAATTGCCCCAGAACATACTCCTAACAGATTTGCACTTGTTTTTCATGGCTGGAAGTGAGTCATAGGGCCACACTTAGCTCAAGAGAGACTGGAAAAGTGAGTATTTGGAGGTCAGTGGGTGGTAAAAAGAAGGGTGTTGAAAATATTTTGGGGATAATCATTTAGAATTATCTGCCTCGGGAAGTGTTGAATTAAAATCATATTAATTAATACACCTACAACCTTCCTTTGGAGGGAGATGCAGTGTTTCCAGAGGCCTCAAACTTCATTTTCTCAGAGAAAGCAGAAGCCCAAGAGGAGAGCCAAGTGCCTGCTGTGCCTTTTCCTTGGGGCTGTATCTTCCCTAGCTCTAGATTGCTGGTCCTAGGGAATCAGGCCACTCAGTTGACTCCATCAGTGGAAATTCTCAACACAGAATACTCCTCTTCCACTGGGAGATGTTTCAACCTGCCAATAAAAATGCAGACTCTCAAGTCATGGGGCACAGGTGGAATTCTGACTTCTCTTTCCTAACTGTTGATCTCGGACAAGTTTATGGTTAAAACATTCACATTGCTAATTTGAAAATGAGAATAACAATGCTACTTATCTCTTTTCTATGGCAGGGAGGATTAAATGGAAAGCGGTAAATACAGCGGCTACCATATGTAACCACTCAGTAAATGGTAGCTGCTATTATTAACATTAGTAGTTGCTATGGACTGAATCTCTGTGGCCCCCCAAAAGTGATACGTTGAAACCTAATCCCCAGTGTGATGGTATTTAGAGGTAGGGCTTTTGGAAGTGATTAGGTCATGAAGGTGAGGCCCTCATAAATGGGGTAAGCACAGTTTATAAAAACAGACTCGCCGGGCAGGGTGGCTCACGCCTGTAATTCCAGCACTTTGGGAGGCCGAGGCAGGCAGATCACGAGGTCAGGAGATGGAGACCATCCTGGCTAACACGGTGAAACCCCGTCTCTACTAAAACTACAAAAAATTAGCCGGGCGTGGTGACCGGCGCCTGTAGTTCCAGCTACTCGGGAGGCTGAGGCAGGAGAATGGCGTGAATCCGGGAGGCGGAGCTTGCAGTGAGCTGAGATGGCGCCACTGCACTCCAGCCTGGGCGACAGAGTGAGGCTCTGTCTCAAGAAAAAAAAAGAAAAAAAAAGAGACTCTCGAGAGACCCCTTGCCCTTCAACCCTGTGAGAACCAGTGAGAAGATAGCTGTCTGTGAACCGGAAAGCAGGCCCTCACCATACACAGAATCTGCAGGCACCTCAATCTTGGACCTCTCAGCCTCCAGAACCGTGAAAAATAAATGTTTGTTGTTAAAGCAACCCCGTCCAGGATATTTTTGTTATAACAGTCCAAACAGACTAACGCAGTAACCATAAACAGTAGCACTTTTTAAATGTACAGATTTTCCAACGCTATGTCAACATTACTCCAAAAGGTTAGTTAACAACAAAAATTATATGAATAATGATTTCTTTCTATTTGCATCTAAAATTAAACCACATGAGCTTATTGGAATTCATCCTGGAATCTCTGTAATTGTTAGTATTTGAATGACAAGCTCTCCCATACATTTACTAAAGTTTGTAAAGAAAACTCTGCCATTCCGGAGTATCATGCTCTGTCCCCGTGACCTATCTAGTAAGTTCATTACTTGTCTGTAGTAGTTTCTTGCCAAATTCAATTTGCAAAGACAAAAGCATCATAGCCATTTCTTTTAATCTTGTTTGTAATATTGCTCATTAAATAGAAGATATATTATGCCAGATCTTGCTCATTTCAAAGCAAATTATAGAAGGTGACTAAATTGTGCACCAAGAGAAAGAGTCCAGTGTTTTACCAGCAAGGCCACAAAATCAACATTTGCTTTTTGACAAGCCGAGAGATCCAAAAGAATCTTGATTCTGACTCTTCTGAACCTTAATGCTGTCTGTCATATACCACAATGTTCATCAATTATTTCTTTGTGAAAGAATGACTAATTATTATGCCTATATGGGGATCATTTGCATATTCAAGCTCAAGTGTTTTATGGAAAAAAGAATGTCGACTTGTTGTGAGGGCAAACTCCTTCCCTCCAAATTAAAATACTTCTTTTTACACACGGTTACATTAGGCTTGCTATTGAAACCCAGGGAGAGAGAAAATATAATTCAGGAACTGAGTCCAAATCTATTTTCCCATTTCCAAGAAAAAGGAAAACAGTGTATTTTTCATGTATTTTAGACTAAATTTTTGAAAAATGTGCCATTCTGCTGCCATTGTTCATAGGGGAAAATGATCCGGATACAATTGGCCTAATCAACTCTTAATCTGAGAACATGAGTGGATGATTACACCTAGTGTTACCCACACAAGCAGCTGCTGACATCAGGGTCCTTTTGAAAACGCTGCACCTGAGATTGATGCCAGGTAGATCGCACTGGGGATTTCAGACTCCAGAATTGAAAAGAAGCTGAGCATCTGGTGGATCCATCCGCTGAGCCAAAAGGATGCTCTCTACAGATGAATGAGTGTTAAGACAGCTGTCCTTCCTAGACCATGAGCAGCTGCTGGCCAGGGTTGCTGCCTGCCAAAAGCGTGGAGTTGGGAGAAACCAGGAGTCAACCACAGCTACCACAGTCTAATGAGTTAGTTTGACATCAGGGACATACTAGGAGGACTTGCTGCTGCCACAAGCTTGCACACGACTCTTCTCAACTGCAGGAGAAAACCAATATGATGCCAGGCTAGAAGAAGCAGCATCACCATCAGCCTGGTCACATTCTACTTATAGCCCACTGCCTCTGATAGCATAAAGCTAGATCTGCCCTGGGCTGCTGGTAGGATAAAGCTAGACCTGCCCTGCACTGCCAACAAAGGCTTCCTGAAAGCCATACATGGCATGCAGAGGAGAAATACGGAACATCTAAGCAAATATAGAGGAGAGGGCATTTCTGAAAGACACTCATGAGTCAGGCCCACAGGCTTAAAATACAGTGATACTTGCACTGGTTTCTTACGGCTGTTGTGACTTAGAACAACAGACATTTTTTCTCCCATGGTTCTGGAGGCTGAAAGTCTGAAATCAATGTGTTTTCAGGGCCATGCTCTCTCCGAAGTCTGTAAGGAAGAATCTTTCTTTGCCTCTTCCAGCTTCTGATGGTTTCTGACATTCCTTGGTTTGTGGGAGCCTAAATTCTGTCTCTGCCTCTTTCTTCATTCATATGGCCCCTTCCCTGGGTCTCTGTGTGTTTCTCATAGTCTTCTTATGATGTCACCAGTTATTGGAGGGTGGACCTACCCTACTCCAGTATGACCTCATCTTAATTTGATTAGGTCTGCAAAGTCCGTATCTCCAAATAAGATCACATTTACTGGCACGGGGAGTTAGAACTTTAACATACCTTTTTAGTGAACACAATTCACACCACAACACGGGCACATGAAGAGGGAATAGGAAGTGTCTAGATGAATGTAGGGGAGAGGCATTTTCCTTCTCGATATTCACTTAGACAGAAAGAATGTCATGATTCAAGCCGAAGGGCTTGAAACGCCGCGGTGCTTCTGTAGAAAAACAGCAATGCCTCACTCCTCACTCCCGCAGGATGCTTTATTTCCCCTGTGGTAAGACCAGAAACACTTAATGATTATTTGCTCCTTGTATGGGTAGAAGGGTCTCTTGTGTAAGTATAACACATCAGCCCACCCCTAAAATTTGCAGGGCTCAGGATAAGAACACAAATGGAGACCCAACTAGCATATGTCCAGTTATTTCAAAGTTATATTTCATGCTACAAATTATTAAGCCAAATATGTTCTGTTCTCCTATTTTGACAAATACATCTTCATTGCTACAAATTTTTTATAGGAATTGGAAAGCTGTGGTTTTTATTTAACTGAAAGTTGGCAAATATCAGATGGTCTGTCTGGGTATTCTGTTGAAAGGCTGGTGATGCTAGGATGAGTAATAAAATAAAGACATACAAAGTTCATAAATTATTATATAATTATTTCACAGAATTTACTGTCTTGCCTTTATTTCAGAAAATGTACTAATTATGTTGTTGTTGCCAGGGGCAATGGCTCACGCCTGTAGTCCCAGGACTTTGGGAGGCCGAGACGGGTGCATCATCTGAGGTCAGGAGTTCGAGACCAGCCTGGCCAGCATGGTGAAACCCCCTCTCTACTAAAAATACAAAAAATTTGCCGGGGCTGATGGCACATGCTTGTAGTTCCAGCTACTTGGCAGGATTCGGCAAGAGAATCCCTTGAACCTGGGAGGCAGAGGTTGCAGTGAGTTGAAACTGCGCCATTGCACTCCAGCCTGGGAGTCAAAAGCAAAACTCCATGTTAAAAACAAACAAAAAAAATTGTTATCAAGCTTTTCACATAATTCATATTTTATAGGTAGTATTGCCAAATTAGACCAAATTGTTTGAATTACTATTGTTCTTAGGTAGTTTTTAGAAACTTTAATCTTGAGAAATTTTGCTTTGCCAAGGCAAAAGTAACTGGTATTTTCATCAAAATGCTTAAAGCAATACTTAGATTCAGATATGAACCATGAGTTTTATAGATCATGTTCAAATATTATAATTCATTTATATGTGAAAATTTACCATTATCACAGAAAGAGCTATAATATATTTAATTTTATCATAAAAAATGCTGTCACTTATGTCACAGTTTTGACATTATATAAAAGAGTATAAAAAGCCATTTTACCTTTTTTAAGTTCTTATTTCAATTATTTCAATACTGGGATAATTACTAAAAAACTAAAAATAGTAGCATGTTATAAGATTTGTTTAAATCTCTCTCTAATCAGGACTATATCTTAATCTACACAAGCTAGAAAATAGTCTTCTTAAAAATTAGTTTCAGGATTATTTGCACACATTATTTATTGCTCCTTAGAGTCATTTTTGTTTCCAATTTCTAATTTTCTTTTCTTTTCTTTCTTTTTTTTTTTTGAGACGGAGTCTTGCTCTGTCGCCCGGGCTGGAGTGCGGTGGCCGGGTCTCAGCTCACTGCAAGCTCCGCCTCCCGGGTTTACGCCATTCTCCTGCCTCAGCCTCCCGAGTAGCTGGGACTACAGGCGCCCGCCACCTCGCCCGGCTAGTTTTTTGTATTTTTAGTAGAGACGGGGTTTCACCGTGTTAGCCAGGATGGTCTTGATCTCCTGACCTCGTGATCCGCCCGTCTGGGCCTCCCAAAGTGCTGGGATTACAGGCTTGAGCCACCGCGCCCGGCCCCAACTTCTAATTTTCTTATATTTTATTGATATGTCATTTTTGTTGTGTAACTCACATGTAGTTTCTATTACTTATAAAAATATATTTTATAATTAAAATACTATGATATGTTATATACATATAATATGCATGTGTGTTAAATCTTTTAAAAGTAAAACAAGACTAAATTTGTTTAGGGTTTTGTAAACTTTTTCTAGCATTATTAATGCATCCATCCATTTATACCAAATAACTATGCACAAATTATACCAATTATAAAATTTATACTAATTATAAATTACTTTGATTTTCTGTGACGACTACAATTTTCTTTTCGAGCATCTTTTGCACCACTCTCTTGGTGCAACTTGTATTTCTTTATGTGTCCAAGAGATGCTGTAAGGTTTAATCAAAACATTTCATATTTTAAATGAACCAGAAAATATTACATATAATCTATATACTATTCCCAATAATGTCATGGATAAGGGCACAGTAAAGGCCATGCCTCCTAGTAATGAGCACAAAAGAATTACACAAAAGAGTGCCAAGTACAAAGATAGATTTGGAGCAAATCCTTGGCTTGTGCACCTTTACCTTTATCAGCCATGTTAGCACCATTTTCGGAGGCTTGTCATTGATAACTTTTATTTTGAAAGAGAGATCTGTTAAAGAACACAAAATTATAGCCAGATAGGAGAAATAAGTTCTAGTGTTCTATAGTACTGCAGGATGATTATAGTTAAAAATTATAGTTTCAAATAGCTGAAAGGAAAACATTGAACATTCCCAACATAAAGAAATGACAAATGTTTGGGATGATGAATATGCTAATTACCCTGTTCTGATCACTCTGCATTACATGTATTGAAGCATCACTACATACCCCAGGAATATGTACAATTATTATTTATCCATTAAAAATATAAAACAACATTTAAAAAACAAAGAAAAGCTGTTTTTAATATTTGTGTTTTATTGATTTTTATTACTATTTGTATAAAATTAAAACTTAAGAATTCTAGCTTTCAATGTCCTTTTGTTTGCTAATGTAAAGAGGTGATATCAAATTTCTGGCATTAGATAGATATATAATATGTATTATGCATATTATATATAATGTGTATAATATATGTACTGTATATTATATATTTTATATGTGTGTGTATTTATACACTTATTGAATTATTATATATTACAAAATGTTCCTCAGTTACCATGTGCACTGTAGCACAGTGTTAATTAATGGATTCTGCCTGAATCACAAATTAGAACACGAAGAGAAATAAGAAAATGGATGCCGAACACTACTATGAAAAGAGACTTTGTTAGACAAAAATCTGGAGCACTCATAATATCAGAGAGGGAAGATTGGGTAAATTAACTAAATTGCCTTTTCTCTTATCAAGTGGTCCTGCCACCCAAATCCTCCTCAAACTCCAAATTAGTGTCTGTTTCCAAAATTGGCAGTGACTAAACCCACAAATCTTCAAGTAACTATTCCTTCAAGGATATAGGGTATATAATTTGGCGTCTCAGAGACTTGATGATGTGGGTCCTCTAACATACAGAGCCCAAGGCAGAAGCCCCTCCTACCCAGAGCTTAGGGCAATGCTGCAAAAAGTCAGTTCCCTGGGACTGGGACTTTTTTCAGTATAGCTCATGGCTCACTGACTCAGTATCATAGGAACTTAATGGAAAAAAGTGGCCATTCTAAACATATTCATGAAATAGGACCTCTCCACAGCATATGAGTATGCCTATACATAACTATACTGGTAAAGTGAGTTTTAAAAGTTCATGTGTATGCTTATTAAAATCACTTTGTGATGATGATGGTGATATAAATAATAATTTTTAAAAAGACAAGGGGAAGAACGGCAGCTACTGCTTTTCAGATAATTCCTACGTACCAAATATTGTGCTATATACTTTCTGCAAATTATCTCATTTACATTTATTATCCTTATTGTACAGCTGAAGAAATGGAGAACCAGAGAAGTTGCGTGACTTATACAAAGTCACATAGCTGATAAGTATTAGGAGCAGATTTGGATCACAGGTTAGTCTGACTATATAAAGTTCATGTTCTTAACCATTGTATTCTTGCACAGTATTTAATTTGACAGAGCAAGACAACATGAATCATGACTCTATTTTCCTCTATATTTTAATTATTAAAATGAAAATCATTTACAAGTAATAAAAGACAACATTCTCATGTTAAAAGGTTCAAGTAACACAAAACTATAGAAGTCCAAAAAAAAAAAAACAAAACAAAAAACTAAGGTCTTCTTTTACCTTTCACTAGAATTCTTTTCTTTTTTCCAGGTAACCACTGGATGTAGGTATAGCTTCCTTTACATAAATTAAGCAAAAAAATTATGTATTATTCTGTGACTTGCTTTTTTTTAAATGTAGTAATGTGCCATGAGATATTTTTACATTTGAATCTCTACATGTATTTCATTGGTTTCAGGTGGCCCAGCATTTTAACTATTCCTATAGTTCTGGAATTTAGACCATTTCTGCTTTTTGCTTTTAAAAAGTGCTGCACCAAATAGCCTTATATATATGCCTTGGTGTGTACATTGCCTTTGAATAGGATTTGAATTGCTAGGTTACAAAGTATACTCTTTTTCAACATTTTGGTAGAAATTTTGGTTGCATCTGCCAAATTGCCTTCTAATGCTACTTATTTATACTCACACCAAGAGTATACATAACTTTTTCTGCCATGGGAGATAATTTTATTTAAGGGGGTATATTTGGAACTCCGTAGCTAAACCACCACTAACTGTACCCAAATGGTGACCAAAGTTTATACAAATCTGTTTAAAATCCAGCAATGAGTGGATAAATGAACAATAAACTATTTTTCCATAAGCAGAGGTACACCTCTCTCTGCATAAATCTTTTCTACAACGTACTGTCTGCAACTTTTTCTTCCTCATGAGAAACAAAACCATCAATCAATTGCACATTCAATGTAAATTGGGTTTTTTCAGGTTTTGGGGTGATGACAATAAAACCTGCATTAGTACTGTGCTTTTAATTTTCAAGCTACTTTTATAAATCTCATTTCCTCCATGAAGTCATAGGATTTTTAAATATAAAAAAAATCTGACAAAGTTTTATTGGATTTGGTTGTGTATAAGGGTAGATACTGAACTTTCTCCAGGTTGGAATGTGACCTCAAGAGCAGGGACTCTTGTGTTTTGCTCATCATAGTCTGCTCGTGTCTTTGCACTGTGTTTGACATTTAGGTGACAAGTAAATGAAGTAAAAGAGCCTGGTTCAAGATTTCCCTTGGTAGAATAGGAAACAGTGCTAGAGAGTTTGAGTTTCTTAAGCAAGGACATGAAGTTTATTAATGGTGTAATCGGAGTCTTGGCAGCCACGGTTTGCTGTGCTTTGCTGTGGCACACAGCTTTGGTCACATGTGGCTCTTCACTCACAGCCGAAACGTGCCTTGATCAATTGGTTCTTAAAAGTGAGTGCTCCTCTGAGTATACTTTTTACTGTGTGCTGAATGCAAAGTAGCTATTTGGTCCAATTTTCCTCCCTAATTTACAATCATCTCCCCCACCAAAAACCACCGCCACTGTTTCATCTAGTAAGATAAGTAGAGAAAGTACACACTCTATCTGTCTAGGCATCCAACTGGATTTCCCTGTAGTCTCATTTGGCACACCTCATTGTTTTACAGCTTCTCTCCTCTCCTTTACCACAGTGCTTTCAATTTTCTTTCTGGCATTTCATGCAGATTAGAAAAGACTACATACACAGACCTGAAATTTCTAATTTATTTAGCCAAGGAGTCTGACATTAAGGGAAGCCAGGCAGCAGTATGGAGCAGAATCAGATACAGCCTGTCTAGGAGAGCTTCTCTCTGCAGCTTGGACTCACAGATGGTGCAGAGCTGCTGGTGACACTCTCTGACCTGGTTAGTAATCCTGAGCAGAAAACACCTTGAATATTTGCTTTCTTACTGCCTTTTAAACTTGGGACTTCCATTGCCCAGTCCACAATCCTGGCATTCTTGTTTAAAAGGTTCAGACTGAGCTGGTTCTGGAGCCAAATGCATCATCATATAGGCCACACCCTTCTCTGAGGAAGGAAAGCAGCATCTGTGCTTGACAGCCCTAGCACTGTGTCTCTGACCCTGTCTTCCGGTGATCTAGAGGGCTTAATCTTTTTTTTTTTTTTTTTTTTTTTTTTCTGAGAAGGAATCTCGCTCTGTCACCAGGCTGGAGTGCAGGGGTGGTATCTCAGCTCACTGCAACCTCCACCTCCCAGGTTCAAGTGATTCTCCTACCTCAGCCTCCCAAGTAGGTGGGACTACAGGCACACGCCACCACACTCAGCTAATTTTTGTATTTTTAGTAGAAACGGGGTTTCACTGTGTTGCCAGAATGGTCTTGATCTCCTGACCTCATGATCCGCCCTCCTCTGCCTCCCAAAGTACTGGGATTAAAGGCGTGAGCCACCATGCCCAGCCAAGGGCTTAACCTTTACACCTCCCAAGTGCTAAAGCAGAGGGCCAGGCTCAGTGACACCTACAATTATGATAAAGACATGGCCTCTGGCCTAGAAAGGAACATTTTGGTAGGTAGAGTAGGTCATGTCTTCAAATAATAGGACAAACCAGTACGTGATCAACATCTTAAGAGAGAAGTTCTAAGCATTCTAAGAGAAAATAATTAATTCTATCCAAGGTGGCTGAGGAAAAGACAAGCCCAGAAGCCAGAGAAGGTATTTGTCAGCCCATTACCACATGCCCACACCCAAACAACCAACATGATCTACTCACACCATCTCTTTCATGGGAATAGTGCTTTCTACTGACTGCTAGCTAAGCTCAAAGGGATGCTCCAAGTTAAAAAGAACAAGTTCTTCCAAGGGAACATGTTATAAACTCATTCACAGTTCAATCACAGGAAGACCCCAGCACTCTGACTAGTATTATCTCCAGGAGTTAAGAAAAGATGTCTGCAATTCAAGCCAATTCAAATTACTTATTACAGGTTGAGCATTTATTTAGCAAAATCATGGTTTCTCTAAAATGGCACTGTCCCTGTCATGGATTTCAGAGTGATTTGTTATATAGTTGGGTTGCTGTGGCTTTTAGCATGGCCCTAAACATATCTAGTAATTTTGTAGTTAAAATATATATAAGGTAGAATATATAAAATATGCATATATTTAAACATATATATATGTTTACATTACATATTTTATACATATACATATTATATATACACACACATATATAGATAGATATAATAGGTTAAAATACCATAGAGAAGCAAAGAGGAACTAATGGTGTTCATGAATTATCTATATATAAAATACCTCAAGGGCTGGGTGCGGTGGCTTACACCTGTAATCCCAGTACTTTGGGAGGCTGAGGCAGGTGGATCATGATGTCAGGAGTTCGAGACCAGCCTGGCCAGCATGATGAAACCCCGTCTCTATTAAAAATACAAAAATTAGCCAGGCAAGGTGGTGCATGCTTGTAATATCAGTTACTTGGGAGACTGAGGTAGGAGAATCGCTTGACCCTGGGCGGCAGAGGTTGCAGTGAGCCGAGATCGCGCCACTGCACTCCAGCCTGGGTGACAGAGCTGTCTGAATAAATGAATGAATGAATGAATGAATGAATGAATGAATGAATGAATAAATAAATAAAATATACTTCCAGTAAATTATTGGTAAGACTGGTTGTTTATGGCAGTTCTTAGGTAGTTGTGTATGTGATTCCCAAGAAGTAATATAGAAGTCGAGGACAGTAATGATATGAAAAAGGTGGCATTTCAAATCAACTGTGACAGGTATTAAAACAGGGGGTATATATTTGAAAAAAATTAGATTCCCACCTGTTACCATGTATCGAAATAAATTGTATATGTATTAAGTGTCTAAGGAATAGACCAACTTAACATGTAGGTTTGTTTCTATACTGAACATAGAAATCTATACTCAACAACTGCAGAATGTACATGAAACATTCACCAAGATGAAACATTGTATGCAAGGCCATAAAATAAGGCTCAATTGATTTCACCTTAAGAAGCTACAAAAAGAAGAGAAAGTCAAATCTAAAGTAAGTAAAAGACGATAATAAAGATAGATAAAAGCTAAGGAAATAGAAAACAAACAATATGAAAAGTTACCAAAATAAGAAGTTCACTTTTAGAGAATATTAATAAAATTCATAAACCTTTAGCAAAACTGGATCAAGATGAAAAGAGATAAAACACAAATTACCAATTTTAGGAATAAAGAGGGAATGTTATGACACAGCTTGCCAACACTGAAGAGATAAAAAGAGGATGTTAAGAACAACATAATACCAACTATTGAATAACACATGAACTGGAGAAATATGTTTTAACAACACAACTTATGAAAATGTGCTGAAGAAATAGAAAATTTGAATAACATTAGATTTATTTTTAAAATCATGTGTAATTAGAACATTCTCACAAAGAAAACTCTAGGATTAAATGGCTTCATTCACTGAAAAGTAAAAACTCCCTGAGAAAAGTTAAAGAAGCCTTAAACAATTGTGTGAATATAACATATTCATAGACTCAGAGGCTCAATATTGTTAAGATATCAATACTTCCCAAAGTTTGAATTTATTTATAAATTTAATGCCTTCCGAATCAAAATACTACCAGTTTCTTTTAATAGAAAATGACAAGCTAATTTTAAGATTTATAGAGAAATACAAAGGACTTTGAGTAGCCAAGATAATATTGAAAAATAATAAAGTTGGAAAACTTTTACAATATGATTTCAAGACTTGCTATAAAGCTACAGTGATCAAAAACTTGGTTTGCTGGCATATAACTAGATATATAGGCTAATAGAACAAAATCAAGACCTGAACATATTGATCAGCTCACTGATTTAAAACAAAAAAGTATAAGGGGGAGTGACTACTTAATGGACATGAGGTCTCCTTTGGGAGCAATGGAAGGTTTATGGAGTACATATAGGTGATGGTTGCACAACAACAGGGAGGCACTGACTGTCACTGGACTGTATGTTTTTAAATGGTTAATTTTATGTTATGTGAATTTTACCCTAACAAAGACAGAAGGGTATCAAGCAATTCATGGGGGTATTGTCAACAAAATGGCACTAGGATCAACATAACAGGATATCCATTCTAAATTTAAAAAGAATAAAAGAACTTTGAAACTTTACCCAATGGCATTCATAAAAATCAATTCAAAATGAGTCATAAAGCCATATGTATAATCTAGAATTTGGATGTGTTAAAGGAAAGCAGAAAAAAAATGTCTACATGAATGTAGGGTAGACAAAAATTGTTTTAGACAGGACACAAAAATTACTAACCATGTTTTGAAATAGAAAAATTATATTTTATCAAAATGTAAAACTTCTTGTTCCTCAAAAGTTACCATTAAGAAAATGAAGAGACAAATCACAGACTAAGATTTTCTTAAATGGTCTATTTGGCAAATGATTTATATCTGGAATATAAAAAGAACTACAAATTAATAAAAATTAATCATAAAATAATACAATAAAATAAAAAACATTTAAAGTAGATAAAACTCTTGAACAAGGACTTCACAAAAGAAGATATATGGATAACCAACAGCACTTAAAAATGTTCAATGTCCCTGTATTCCTGTGGATAATAATGTAAACTTAATCATGAGGGGAAAAAAAACAGACCTACTTAAATTAAGGGACATTCTATAAAATAATTAATGGTAATCTTCAAAAATGTCAAGGTCATGAAAGTCAAGGAAAGACTGAAGGAAGGTAAACAGATATCACAACTAATTATGACATGTGACACTGAACTGGATCCTTTTGCCATAAAGAGCATTGAGACAATCGTTGAAATGTGAACGGGGTCTTAGATTAGATGGTGTGATGGTCAATTTTACGTGTCAATTAGAATGGGCCACAGGATGCCCAGATATCCTGTAAAATGTTATTTAAGGGTGTTTCTGGAAGAGATTAGCAATTGAATAGATGGACCAAGTAAAGCACATGACCCTCCCCAATACGGGTGGGTACCATCCAGTTTGCTGAGGGCCTGAATGAACAAAACGTGAAGGAAGGTCAAATTGTTTTTTATTTGACTGCTTGAGCTGGGACGTTGATCTTCTCCTACCCCTGATGCTCCTGGTTCTCAGGCCTTCAGACTCAGACTAGAATCCACATCATCAAACCTCTGGTTCTCAGGTCTTCAAACTATACCAGCTTGTGGACAGAAGACTGTGGGACTTAGCCTTCAAAGTCATGGGAGTGCATACTTTATAATAAATCCCTTTACATACATGCACATATCCTATTTGTTCTGTTTCCCTGACCTAACCAACATATACGGTCTTGATGCACTGATGTGGATTACCTGATTTTGATTATTTTATTGCATAACATCCTTGTATGTTGGAAATTCACACTAAAGTATTCAGAGTTATGGAGGATTGGGTCAGTAGTTAACTTTCAAGTGGTTAGTAAAATAAGTTCTTCATTTTGTGCTTGCAGCTTCTCTGTAGGTTTGTGGTTGTTTCAAAAAATATTTTAAAAGACAACTATGTAAAAGTATAGGATATAAAGTATGTTCCAAATGTGAAAATATAAAACAAAATTATGTATTGTTTTATGTAGATAAAGGAAAAAGAAATAGGTCTGTAGAGCTTTAGATGAAGAGTGGTTACATTTGGGAAAGACAGTTGATTGGGGAAATTAGGAAATATTCTAGTTTGTGATTCCAAATCTTTCTATGTTGTTTGACAAATTTATAGAATGATAATATAGTCATATATTGCTTATATGAAATGAAAAAGAGGAGATAAAACCACCACTGCTTTCTGATTATGTGATTTTAATATTTGGGGAGTTTAAAAATAAACTAGAAAACTACTACAAGCAGTAAGAGAATTCAATAAGGTAGCAGATTATAAAATTAATACACAGAAATCAATAGATTTCATGTATACCATGAAATCAGAAAATGTACAAGTTGGGAAATGTCATAGAAGACAAAAATCTCATTCTAATTGCAATAAAAATGATATAATGCTTAGGAGTGAAAATAACAAGAACTATATAAGTCCTATGTGAGGCAAGCATTTCAGAAGTTTCAGAAGGTCAGGAGACTTAAGCAAATAAAAAGATATTCTTGAATGAAAGACTCATCACAGAAATGTTACTTTTCCCTAAATTAATTTAGAAATGTAATACCAAAAGTACAACAGGATACTTTTAAATAACTTAAAAAAGGTGATTCTAAAACTCTGAAAAAGAAGAGTATTGGAAAGGGCCTAGCACTACCAGATGTTAAAATCGATGATAAATTCTCCATAATGAAAACAGTGTGTTATAGGTGCAAGATTAAGCAGAGTAAGCAATGCACAAAAGAAATACTCAGAGACAGACCTAAATTAAGGTGGCGTCTGAAATGCTACCTGACAAGGCTGACAAGCTGGACTTTTCAATAAACGATGATGGAAAAATTAGCCACATTAAGAAAGAAATAATGTTGATCCAAATCTTACATTCTATAATATGAAAAATTTTAGAGGATTCAAATAATTGAATGTCTTTTTTGAAAACTAAAGATACTAGAAGAAAACTTAGCAAAATCTTTTATAACCTTGGAGTATGGTCTATGACTCAAAATCTAAACTCTATTAAAGTAAAAACAGATAAATATATATGTTCACACCCATAAAAATAAAATCTTGCTCTTGGTAAAACAAAAACAAAAACATAAGCAGAGTCAAAATATAGGTGAATAACTGGGAAAAATAATTACAATTTATATTAGAAACATAGTACTAATTTCCCTAATATACAGAGAGCTCCTAGAAAATAATAAGACTAAGATCCATAATTTAACAGTAAAAGGAGAGAAAAGATGAATAAACTTTTTAGGGGAAAAATATACAAATGATATTTAAATGAAAAAATACTACGCTTTATTCATAATAATAGAAATACAAACTAAAACACTACTTTCCTCTTATTATATTGGCAAAAAGCTCAATCATTTTACAGCACATTTTGTTGATGATGCTGTGGAGAAATGGCATTTTCATTCCATACTCAGTAGGAGCACAAACTGGCTGTGTGGAGGCAATGTGGCAGTAACTATGAAAACTGCAAATATATTTACTATTTGATTCAGCAACTGTGTTTCTGAGAATTTATCTTAATATACAGTCCGCATACATAGACATAATGTCAATGTTATTCACTACAACATTATTTATAATAGCAAAACATTTGTCTTATGTTATCAGTAGTCATCTTACAAAAAATATTATAAACTTGAAAAGTCATCAGTCAGGGTTGGTAAAGTATCTCATGTTACATTCTTACAATGGAACACTTACATTATTAAAAAAAAAAGGGGGGGGTAGGGAGGGTGACAGAAAGCTACTGATATATAAGATACATTTTTTTAAAAGCAAGGCCTATAACGGTGAATAAGAAAAGGAAAAAAATAAAGAATAGATATTTTTACTTGCTTACATTGATGTAAAGATATTCTGGAAGAAGATACAATAAACCATTGAAAGGATCATTAGGTTTAGATGGAGATGGGGTGGGAGAAACTTTTCTCTATATAACTGATCTTTTAAACTCCATGAGATATGGGGTTAACTGACAAGAAATTGGCAATATTTAACTATTTCTGACCTACAAAAATGTCTATTTTTAATAGTTACTATTACAGTAGTCCCTCACCACCAGCTCACTTATCTGCGGTTTTGCTTTCTGTGATTTCAGTTACCTGTGGTCAACCTCAGTCCAAAAATATTAAATGGAAAATTCCAGAAATAAATAATTCATAAGTTTTAAATTGTACACCATTCTGAGCAGTTTAATGAAATCTCACACCATCGCACTCCAGCCTAGCTGGGATGTGAATCTTCTCTTTGTCCACTTTATCTGTGCTGTAGATGCTCCCACCCATTAGTTACATAGAAACCATTTCAGTTATCAGATATGCTGTCCCAGTACTGCAGTTCTTATGTTCAAATAAACCTATTTTACTTAATAACGGCAATGGTAGTGGTGCTGGCATATTGTTATAATTGTCCTATTTTATCATTTGTTATTATTGTTAATCTCTTATTGTGCCTAATTTTTTAAAATTTTATTTATTTTAAGTTCTGGGATACATGGATGTGCCCATTTGTTACATAGGTAAACGTGTGCCATGGGGGTTTGCCGCACCTATCAACACATCACCGAGGTATTAAGCCCCACATGCATTAGCTCTTTATCCTGATGCTCTCCTTCCCTGCCTCTCTCACCCCCGACAGAGCCCAAGTGTGTGTTGTTCCCCTCCCTGTGTCCATGTGTTTTCATTGTTCAGCTCCCCCTTATAAGTGAGAACATGCAGTGTTTGGCTTTCTGTTCCTGTGTTAGTTATCCTCAGCAAACTTACTATGCCTAATTTATAAACTAAACTTTATCACAGGTATGTATGTATAGGAAAAGAAGAGAATATATAGAGTCCAATACTATCTATGGTTTCAAGCATCTACTGGGTGTCTTGGAACATATGACCCTTAAGGATTCTGAAGATATGAGAGAATATTGGAGAACATGGGAAATGCTAGGTTTATTGAAATGTTGTAATCTATCAATTACATTAAGAAATCAAAATTTAGAAAAATGCTATTTGAGGAATCGATACCTTCCTTTGGTAATGTATACTATCCATTAACACTGGATAATGTTAATTCATTAGCTTTCTCTTTTTGCCTTGGCTAACTGGAATCTCCAAAACATCTTATTTAATGATTGTCACATTTTGTCTTGGTTTTTGTTTTAATTTTTCAAGTTTCTATAGTATTGTAAAGTTTATTTGTAAAAGGTGTGGTATAAAAATAATTGTAGTTGGTGTAACTGGTGATCTTCCCTATCTAAGTAAATGGAGGACCTAAATAGTAGTGAGATGTAATTTGATAAATTAAGCCTTGAGTTCAGACAGTAACTTAAGAGGAAGAGAAGGGCACTGAGTGTGTTATCAAAGAGTCAAGAAAAACACAAAATTTTGTTGTCATTTGGACCATTGAAGATATATCCCTGGTTAGAGTAAGTGGAGGAAGACTCAGGAAATGAACTATTAAGGAGAACCCTGGGGATGAAGTGAGGAATATGCATTAAACACAGATAAAAATACAGATTAAATCTCAATTTCAGGTGGCTGGAGAGATATACTATCTCATCCAAGGGTTTTCAAACTTTTCTGCACCATGAATGAATATTTTCTCAAAATGACATTTCAAGCAGGATTACATTGGTACCTCTCCCAGAAGCAGAGAGATAAACTCCAGTTCACTACAAGAGAAACTTAAGAAATACTTCCCTCTTACTCTAAGTTCATGATAATTCACTTCTATTGGTCTGAAATAAGTGACTTGCAAAGTCTTCTCTCCTAGTAAATGTGATGTTCTGATTTCACCATTGGTTGCAACCCATCCTTAGATCCCAGTGGTCTCTAGGCAGAAGCTGTCCTCTTGTTTGATGTTGTCAGCAGTCATTTTGTCAAGGTAGAATGAGTCCCACCTTATCCTCCCAGTAGAGAGGATAAGAATTACCAGGTATCAGGAGGCTGAGGCAGGAGAATGGCATGAACCTGGGGAGCGGAGCTTGCAGTGAGCCGATATCGTGCCACTGCACTCCAGCCTGGGCAACAGAGCGAGACTCTGTCTCAAAAAGAAACAACAACAACAACAACAACAACAAAGAATTACCAGGTAATTTCTCTCTTTCCAGCTTTTCTTGAATGTCAACAAAATGCAGGAGAAGTGTGGCCAGGGAGAAGAATAAAGAACAGGGAAATTGAGGGGAAAAAAGTAAGGATCAGCTAAAAAAAAAAAAAAAAAAAAAAAAAAAAATAGGTTTGAACACTGTAAGCAGAAGGTCACTTAAACCAAGGCAATTTTGGGAGAGGTTCTGAGCATCTTTTTCATAGAACAGACTCAGAATCCTAAGAGGTAAAAGCATTGACCAAGAAGATAGGAAATCACTAAACTTAAATGTAGATGAAATATGGAGGTAAATGTTTTATTATACCAATAGCTCCAAAAGGAATAAAGATAGCCATTACTTAAAGGCCTTTCTACGAAAAATAAAATGAAGAAAAATTTTGGAGAGAAAGGGAAGAAATGAGATGCTGCCCAATTGGAACACACAAACGAGCAGATACCCGATCCAGGCAGGAGGCACAGAGATGCTGTGAGGAACACTGAATTTACCGATCAGCAAAATGCTGCAGCTTCATCTATTTGTTCTTCCGGCATTTCATTCCCCAGCTCAGGAAGTCAACTTCCTGAGAGTTGAGAAACAGAACATAGGTCATCTTATTAAAGGACAGCTTGTTTCAACCACAATGAAAATATAAATAAATAAATAAAATGATGCAAGTCAAAATTGAAATAATTAGCTCTTCTTTAAATTGATTTGAAGTTGTCCACCTTTTTCTTTACTATGTATTGAAAGTCATTTTTCTCCTAGGGAAACATCAAGGGACTTGGCCTTAGAAAGTAAGAGATTGGTAAGTGCAAAACTCTGAAAAAAGATCAGAGGAAACTACCCAATGCAGTATGACAACTGTCCCTTACATGAGAATTAATCCTATGGTAAATCAATCTATTGGGCTGGCTTGCTCTTTAGAATTCCATGAGAAAAAAAAATTACACTGGAAACCTAGTTTACTCCTTACTATTTTCAATGTGTAATTAATGACAAGATCTACAGAAGTTTACCGAGATTCTTGATGGCTAGTAACAGAATAAATTGAACACATTCTTAATAGGAGTTTGCATTTGAAATATTACCTTGTGAATATTTGCAATGTTAATATTGCATTTGTAATCACTGAAACACAGTGCACCTGGTTCTGTTTCAGAAAAAAATTTAAGCCCAACTTCTAATTAGTAAAACTTAAGTGGGATTTCCTTGGTTTACCCTAATTTTTTTTTCAGAGAGAGAGAGAGTGAATTAAGGTAAAGTGTTTCCTTAAAGCAGTAACAGAGAGAACATCACAAACTTTTATTTTGGTGTCTCAAGGTCCTATGTCCTGATTGCCCCATATTGCTAGAAGGAAACAGGAAGGCTTGAGAGGTCTCATGCTCATTTGAAAGAGAAAGTCATTAAGCACAAAGACACCCAAAGGCTTTGGACAACATCTGCTCTAGGATGCAGCTGATCCATTATGCAGAATTAAAGAGTCCATAGCTAGGTACTAAAAGCAAATAAGTCAATTTCTGAGAGTAGTCCCATCTGTGGAATGATTCATTCCAGCTTAGTAATAAACTGGGTGCTCTCAGAGCGTTAGGAGTGAACTGATGTCCCTTTCCAGAAAACCTGTCCTATCTTGCATTTTCTCACTGTCAGGGGCCATTACAGGCATTGTGAGGTTTGAAGTTTACACATTTTTAGGGGGCCTCTATAAAAAAACTAAATAATTATAAAAAATTTGTTAGAAAAGTGAAGATTTCAAATGAGAAAAGGAATTGTAATAAATTACAAACCTCGAAAAGCTGACACAGACATCACAAAATCAGTGTAAACAACACAATATTTTATTAATTGTCTGATATACACTATGTTTCTTCTTTTCCCACAATTTGTTTGGCTGCATAAAACCTTTGAACACTTCCTCATATTGACAATTTCTAATATCTCTAAAAAGGTAATGGAAACAAAATTTAGTCTGAAACACAGCTGATGAAATTTGTGTTATAGATCTGATTTTTTTAAAAAAAATTTTTGCCTTCACAACTTGTTACTGGTAATGAGATGCAGTATGTTAGGATGCATAAAACATTACTTCACATGTCATGAAGCTGTATAGCTGTTAGGAGTACTCATACAGGTTTTGTGCCCTACATACATAGAAATCGTGATAAATTTCACACAAATTCCACAAAAAAGAAAAATATGATTATGCGTTGGTAATTATATATGTGCATTTCTGAATATATTCTTACAGAACACAACTTCCATTTTGTCTAGGTATTAACGAGAACTGAATTTACCTCTTGAAATGTTACATATCTGAGAGTTGGAAGGCTTTCCCACAGGCCATTTGGCTCCATATGTTTCAAACATTGTTTCTCTATTTAATTACCCATATACTTCAATGCCAGGTGCAATAGGACATATTTATATCATGTGGAACATCTAGCTTTTCACCTTTTTTACATGGTTTCAGAGAGTTAGCATGGTGGGCAAGATTATTCCTAGAACCTGTTGTGTGCCCCACATGCACATGCGCAGATCCCACAAAACAGCAGAAATATACGTCCAACTCAGTTTCCTTAGTTGGAACTGTGGCCACTCCATTACCTCCCCAACACTAGGGGAAGAGTGACAGAAAGTTGGGGAGTGAATAGAGGCAAAAGACTTAATTGCAGTCAAAATAGTTTATTTTGTGAATCTTATGAAAATATATGAATATGCAATTGCATTACTAGAATCCCTCCCAGAGCCTTTAAAGGAGTTCATGTGTGCAGTGATGAGCCTTGAAGCTGAAGTTTCATTAGTTTCACTCTAAACCTACACTTTCATGCTAGACACAGCAGCACAGTTGGGCAATATTGGGTCTGCTCCTACCCTCCGTGCTCATGGTCATGAACTTGAGATGGGACCTCAGCACCTATTGCCCTAGAATTGCTTTATCCTCTTCCTATTCCCAATCTCAGCCTCTTTCCCTTTTCTTATGCTAGTGACATCTTCATTTTGTCTTCACACTTCCCACGTCAGAACCTCCAACTGATTGCCAGTAGCCTCAATGAAAGGCAAAAACTCTTGACTCTGAAGAACAATTTCTTGCCTGCCTTCCTTTCCCTCCCTCCCTCCCTCCCTCCCTCTCTCCCTTCCTATCTCCCTCCCTCTTTCTTCCTTTTTCTTTTATCTCTTTATTTCCTTTTCTTTTTTTTGAGACAGAGTCTCGCTCTGTCACCCAGGCTGGAGTGCAGTGCTGTGATCTCAGCTCACCACAACCCCTGCCTCCTGGGTTCAAGCGATTCTCATGCCTCAGCCTCCCGAGTAGCTGGGACTACAGGCGAGTGCCACCATGCCTGGCTAATTTTTGTTTTTACTAGAGATGGGTTTTCGCCATGTTGACCAGGCTGTTGTTTATGTTAACTACCAAGTGTCAGCTGGTGGTGGAGGGCAACTGAGAGCTATTTTCTCCAGTAGTCAGAATGTACCTGTATGTTTGCCGGTTGTGATAGCTGCATTCACAAGCCAGGCGTGGTGGCTCACGCCTGTAATCCTAGCATTTTGGGAGGCTGAGGTGGGGGATCACTTGAGGTCAGGAGTTCGAGACAAGCCTGGCCAACACGGTGAAACCCTGTCTCTACTAAAAATACAAAAATTGGCTGGGTATGGGTGGTGCTTGCCTGTAATCCCAACTACTCGGGAGGATGAGGCAGGAGAATCGCCTGAATCCGGGAGGTGGAGGTTGCAGTGAGCTGAGATGGCGCCATTGCATTCCAGCCGGGGGGACAAGAGAGAAACTCTGTCTAAAAAAAAAAAAAAAAAAAAAAGATAGCTGCCTTCACATCTACTCTATCATTCAATCCTCACAACATTCCTATGAGATAGTAAAGTTATCAACATTTTTAAAGATGAGGCAATAAACTCAGAGGATAAGTAATTCAACCAAGATTACACAGTAAGCAGTGAAGGATTCAATTGCAGACATTGATTCCCAATAGCTTTGATTAAATCAGTATGTGCTGAGAACAGGGAAATACAGCTGATTGGCTGACCCAAGTCCTAATCATCTGACTTAGACTGAGTGTCCCTTCAATATCTATGCAGCTCTCTCTAGTCACTATATGAGATTTACCAAATCCTTCCTCCAGGCACAAAACATATCTATCTGGCTCATTAAGACAGAAAGTTATGCACAGGAGGAGACTTTGCTCTATACCCCCTATTGGATTTTAAGCTTGTTGGAAATCTTGACCATATATCATCCAAAGCTCAGAAGGGGTTCAGAAATTACAGAGATGACATGGACAATTATGATTTTTCCTCAGATGCTAACAGCTCTCAGATAGTCATAAATAAAGCTGATTTGGGTTATTCAGAGAGCAGAAAAAGAACATACAAATGTCTTCTCAGAAAATAAACCTGAGACTAAGTGGAAGAAAAGGAGAAACTCTAAAAGGAAATACAGATAAAATAAACTAAGAAGTAACATATCAGGCTATAAGGATGAACATGACAACAAAAATAGCTAAAAGAAAGTTAATGAAAATTTTGAAAATGAAAAAGAAATCTTATCTTTATCACTGTTAGTTCTCAGGTAAAAAGCATTTTGATTCTGTGTTTTCATTTCGCTCTCATGCTGATTTCTTCATAGAGAAAACAGAACCAGAACACCTGTTTCCTACAACCATATATATATATATATATATATGTATGTATGTATAACTGTTACAGTAGGTAGCTAGTCAGGTAGGAGTGAGGCAGGAGAGGGTTCCCCACCAACCGCCCTACCCCCACCCCCACCCCACCACCAGAAATGTCAGAGGTGATCATCAGATGATGGTCCAGCAGTTATCACACTGGCTTTCTAAAATAACAATTGGTTGCAGCCAGTGCCAGAGGAGGCAGTTTCCTGATGGTCCAGCAGTTGTCATACTAAAATGATAATTGGTCCAGCCAGTGCCAGGGAGAAGCAATCTCCCAATAGATAAAAACACTCGAAATTGGTAATCAGCAGCTTCCAATAAAATATTCAGGAATTGGGTGAGTGGGCACAAACATGCACATTAAGAAGCAAAATGGTGGAGTATAATCTTCCAGGGGCATTTCACTGGAAATGGGAAGAATGCTTTAGGCAAGCATGCATACAACTCCAGTAAACACACTGTACATGCTTACCTCCAAGGTGTTAGCAGGTCACCGTATGGGTGACTCACCCTAAAGGAAGAATCATTGGAAAAGGGATTCAAGACCCTGGAAATAGGCCACCATATAAACTCCAAGTCAAAAGGTCAAATGGCACACTTGACCCTCACAGTGCCCGCTTGGGTCTCTTCCAAGTGTACTTTTCCTTTTTTTCCTGCTTTAAAACTTTTTAATAAACTTCTACTCCTGCTGTGAAACTTGCCTCGGTCTCTTTTTCTACCTTCTGACCCTAAGTAGACCTAATACCATAAAAACCCTAGAAGAAAACCTAGGTAGTACCATTCAGGACATAGGCATGGGCAAGGACGTCATGTCTAAAACACCAAAAGCGACAGCAACAAAAGCCAAAATTGACCAATGGGATATGATTAAACTAAAGAGCTTCTGCACAGTAAAAGAAACTAAAAAGAAACTACCATCAGAGTGAACAGGCAACCTACAGAATGGGAGAAAATTTTTGCAATCTACTCATCTGACAAAGGGCTAATATCCAGAATCTACAAAGAACTCAAACAAATATACAAGAAAAAAACAACCAACCCCATCAAAAAGTGGGCAAAGGATATGAACAGACACTTCTCAAAAGAAGACATTCATACAGCCAACAGACACATGAAAAAATGCTCATCATCACTCGCCATCAGAGAAATGCAAATCAAAACCACAATGAGATACCATCTCACACCAGTTAGAATGACAATCATCAAAAAGTCAGAAAACAACAGGTGTTGGAGAGGATGTGGAGAAATAGGAACACTTTTACACTGTTGGTGGGATTGTAAACTAGTTCAACCATTATGGAAAACAGTATGGCAATTCCTCAAGGATCTAGAACTAGATGTACCATATGACCCAGCCATCCCACTACTGGGTATATACCCAAAGGATTATAAATCATGCTGCTATAAAGACACATGCACACGTATGTTTATTGCGGCACTATTCACAATAGCAAAGACTTGGAATCAACCCAAATGTCCACCTGGGACAGACTGGATTAAGAAAATGTGGCACATATACACCATGGAATACTATGCAGCCATAAAAAAGGATGAGTTTGCATCCTTTGTAGGGACATGGATGCAGCTGGAAACCATCATTCTTAGCAAACTATCACAAGAACAGAAAACCAAACACCGCATGTTCTCACTCATAGGTGGGAACTGAACAATGATATCACTTGGACTTGGGAAGGGGAACATCACACAATGGGGCCTATCATGGGGAGGGGGGAGGAGGGAGGGATTGCATTGGGAGTTATACATGATATAAATGATGAATTGATGGGTGCTGACGAGTTGATGGGTGCAGCACACCAACATGGCACAAGTATATATATGTAACAAACCTGCACGTTATGCACATGTACCCTAGTACTTAAAGTATAATAAAAAATTAAAATAAAATACAATAAAATAAAATAAAATAAAGAATTCTTTCTTTTGAGGAGGAAAGAATTGAGGTTGCTGCAGACTGGTCAGATTCATCGATCATAACCTGGATATTTGCCACCACTAATGAAACCTACCATAACCTACTTTGATCCTACTCTCCTTTCCTCTTGTTAAAATGGACAAAAGTAACTATCCTTTCTCCTATTTACTTTATTGAATACCACCACAATGTGCATGAAACTATACACAACCCATTAGCCTGTTTCCTGTATATTTATGCCCTCCCTCTCACTTGGGTATTCCCATTAGCTTAACAATTTTTGTTTGTTATCAGAGTAGTACATGTACATAATATAAAGAGTCAAACAGTAAAACAAATGGATAGGACTGAAAGGAGAAATAAACAATTCAACAACTATAGTTGGTGAGATCAGCCTCCCTCTCTCAGTAACTGATAGAAAACAGCACACAAAAATTAGTAAAGTATAGAAGATTTGAATAGCATTACCAATCAATTGGACCTAACACACATTTGTGGCTTGCTACAGAAAACAACTGACAGTTACATTCTTTTCAATGCATTTGAAACATTTACCAAGATAAACTACATGCTGAGTACTAAAACAAGCATCAGTAAATATCAATGGCTAGAGTATATCCTCTGGCTGCCAGAGAATTAAGTTAAAAATTAAAAATGAGAGATATAGAAAAATACCAGCTATTTGGAAATCAAGCTAAAACACTTCCAAATGACTCACTGATAAAAGAAAAAAATCACAAGGAAGTTAGAAAATGGTTGAAATGGAACAATAATGAAAACACAATAAAAATAATTTGTAAGATGTCATTAAAAGATTTTCTTAAAGTTATGGCTTTAAATGCTATGTCAGGAAGGAATAAAGGTGTAAAATCTTTCACTTTTTCTTAGAGGAAAGTTATGGCTTTAAATGCTATGCCAGGAAGGAATAAAGGTGTAAAATCCATGATCTAAGCTTCTAACTTAAAAAGCTAGGAAAAAGACGGACAAATTAAACAGCATAATGAAAAAGAGGGAAATAATTAGTCAAGTTGGAAATCAATAAAATAGGTAATACACAACAGGAAAAAAAATCAAGAGATAAAAAAATTGACCTTTGAAAAGATTAAAGCTGATCAACTTTTACCAAGAGCAATCAAGAAAGGGGAAAAAAATACCAAAATTAGAAATGAAGAAGGGCTATTACTTCATGTCATACAAACATTAAAAGGTTAACAAAAAGGGAACATAATGAACAAATAACTTCATGCAAATAAGTCTGACAACATCCATAAAATGGTTACGATAGGAAATAGTAGAAGCAGCAGCTGTGGCCTAGAAATTGAAATTATCAAAGATTTGAAACTATAATAAAAATGTTGAGAATATAGTGGAAAGATGAACAATATGCATGAAAAGAATAAGAAATTTTAGTAGAGGCATTGGAACACTGAAAGAATCAGATGGAAACTCTGGAAGTAAACTCATTAGGTAGGCTTAACAGCAAACTGGACTCGATTTAGGAAATAATGTGTGAACTTGAAAATAGGTCAATAGATAATACCCACATTGAAAAACAAACCAGTTAAAGAATGAAAAAAAGAAAACCAAAACAAAACAGAGCATCTGAGATATATGAGGCAACATCAAATGACTTAATATATGCATAATTGGAGTCACAGATGGAGAGGAAAGAGTATGAAGAAGAAAAAATATTTAAAGAAATAATGACTGGAGATTTTTGAAAATTAATGAAAGACATTAACCTATACATCCAAAAAGCTCAAGAAATCCTAAGGAGGATCAATTCAGAGAAAATCATACCTGCAGTAAAACTGCTGAAAATCAAAGATAAAGAACAAATTTTAAAAGCAAATGAAGCTGGGGAAGAAAACACATATTACACACAGTGGAACAATACAAACCACCGCAAAACAAAACAAGAAACAAAAACAAAAACCACAGAGCAGGACCCAGTGAAAAAACATCTTTAAAGTACACCTATCAATTTAGCATTCAATATCCAGTGAAATGGTCATTTAAAAATGGATTCTTTCTGATCATTTTAGAAAGAAAAAATAAGCTTTAAAAAATGAAGGAGAAATAAAAGCAATTTGAGACACACAAAAGCTTCACTAGAAGAAATGCTAATAGAAATTCTTCAGGCTAAATGGAATTTATGCTAGAAGGAAATAAAGATCTGAAAGAAGGGACAAAGAGCCCTGAAAGGGTAAATATTTGGGTAAATGTAATTGACATTTTTTTGTAAAAAAAAAAAAAAAAAAGGCCAGGCGCGGTGGCACACACCTGTAATCCCAGCACTTTGGGAGGCCAAGGCAGGCAGATCACGAGGCCAGGAAATTGAGACTATCCTGGCTAATACGGTGAAACCCCGTCTCTACGAAAAATACAAAAAATTAGCAGGGCGTGATGGCGGGCGCCTGTATACAGTCCCAGCTACTCGAGAGGCTGAGGCAGGAGAATGGTGTGAACCCGGCAGGCGGAGCTTGCAGTGACCGAGATCGCACCACTGCACTCCAGCCTGGGCGACAGAGCAAGACTCCCTCTCAAAAACAACAACAAAAACAAACACTCTGTATGCATATGTTTTAAATGTACTTTAAAAACTCTTGCCTATTTTAAATTAAAAACATTTATCTTGTGTTTTATATCATGTGTAGAAGTAAAATATAAGCAGATAAAAACACAAAAAGTTGAACAGAATTAGACTGCTGGATGTGAAGTGTCGTATTAGTTGAAATAGACTATGCTAAAGGTACTGTAATCTTTAGGGCAACTTGAAAACAGATGAAAGGAATTGTAGCAAAAGTTTGAATATGCAAGATAAAACAGAAAATGTTAAAGTGCAATTCATTCAGTATAAACCAGGAGAGGAGAGAGAGGGGAATAAAAAATGGATGGAATAAATAAATATTAGATATCAAGATGGAAGAGTTAAACCAAAACTTAAAAATAATCACATTAATTGAAATGGAGTAAACACTCCAAGTGCAGAGATTTTCACACTGGATAAAAGGCAAGATTCAACTATATGCTATTTACATGAAACACACTTTGGAGAGAAGTAAACTGAAGGTAAAAGAATGGGGAAAGATAACTTTTAAAACAGTATAAAAAGCTGATGTGGCAACAGTAATCATTAAAGTAACTCTAAAATGAAGAGTATATTTCCTCAAGTATATTTTTATTAAATATCGGTACATGATAGTATGGCTTATTTTTTCTACTTTATGTAGTATTCATTTATCACTATTGATAAAGATCTTTCGTGAAAATTAAAAAAAATCAACAAATCAAGAAGACATAACAAACTTAAATATGTGTGCCCTTGATAACAAAATTTCAAAATACACACAAAGTTAACAGAACTAAAGGGAGAAGCACACCAATCCATAGATAAAGTTAGAGATTTTAACACCATTGTTCGGTAATTGCTGGAAAAAAGGAAACAAAAATGAGTAAACATATAGATTTAAATAGTACTATCAATCAGCTCTACCTAATTATCATTCATAACACACAACAATTAACTGCAGAAAACAGTTTTTTCAAATGCATATAAAACCTTCACACAGACTATATTCTGTGCCATAAAACAAGTATCAATAAATGTCAACTGATTGAAATCATACCGAGTATATTATCTGACCACCACAGATTTAAGTAAGAGATTAATAAAACTACGATACCTAGGAAAATTCTCCCAGATACAGAAGGTAAACCCATGAGCCACAGAATAAATTCCAAGGCACATTAGAAAATATTTTGAACTTGTAATAATGTACATACAACAAACAAATTATAGAATGTAATTAAGGCAGCAGCTAGAGAAAAATTAAAAACTTTACATGCTTATAAGAAAAGAACTATATAAAAATCAGTGATTTAAGTCTTCACCTTAAGAAGCTAGGAAACAAAGGGTAAGTAATAAAGCTAAATGATGACACACTGATAAAACAGAAAATGGACACCAACAGAGAAAATGAACAAAGTCTGTTTTTTTATAAATATCTAGCAAGATTGATAATTATTAATAACTGTTTTTCTAATTGTCAGCAAGGTGAACTAAAGTAAAGGACACGTCTATTTTTGTATTTTTTTTGGCATCACTGTATCTTATGCCAAATAAGGGCTCAACTGCGTAATTATTACTAACAGGAGACACTTGTCCATTCAGCCTAAAACCTTAAATCCCAAGAAGAACGGATTTGATCAAGATTTTGATGTGCTAAGTTCTTTTATGCTTGAATGTTTAACAGTTCTCACTCCTTCTCTCTCTCTCTCACACACACACACACACACACACACACACACACACACACACACACACTCGGTAAGTGTCTTTTTTTTTTTTTTAATTTTTTTAGACAGGGTCTCAATCTGTCTGGAGTGCAGTAATGTGATCTTGGCTCACTGCAGCCTTAACTTCCTAGGCTCAATCGATCGTCCCCCTTAGCTTCCCGAGTAGCTGGGACTACAGGCCCATGCCATCATACCCCCCAGTACAAAATTTCTGCAGTTTTCGTAGAGACGGGGTTTTTGAACTCCCAGGCTCAAGCGATCTGCCTGCCTCAGCCTCCCAAAGTGCTGGGATTGTAGGCATGAGCCACCTCACCCGGCTGGGAAATGTCTTTTCAAAATAAGAGGAATTTACATTATCCTAGCAATTGCATGCCACATTACTTCCAAATGATTATAAACATCTCATCAGTAATGATGGTCTGCGTAAGAATTAAATACAAACTGCCAAATCAACCACATGACCTGTATTACGTTTCCCAAGCTTGGTGTAGTCAATGATTTCACTGATTTACTGTTCTTGATTTTACCATCTTTGCCATTCTGGATAGCTTTGATATACTGACTTGCCCAGAGTGTACATTTTAAAAATATTTAACCTTTTTTCTTATTAATAATGTAATACATTGTTTTATGAAAAGCTTGGAAAATGCAGTACATTGGAACAAATGACCCCAGTACATCATCTGAAGACAAATATTATCATTATATTCTTGTCTTATATTTTCCTCAAGTATATTTTTATTAAGTATCGGTACATGATAGTATGGCTTATTTTTTCTACTTTATGTAGTATTCATTTTTTTTTTCTCCTATCTTCCAGTAAAATTTTGTGGGATATTTTCTTCCTTGTAGAGTCTGTGAGTCTCAAGAAAATTCCTAGACTTCTTCCATTTTATTTTCTGCCACTGTGTTGAGATTTTATTTCCCATCGATGGTTTCTGTCAGTACATATATCTTGTGGATTATCTCTAGATTTTCCTAGCCATTTTACCAAGCTGGCATGAAATTCTAAATTTGAGTCTCCTAGGAAGACAACTGTATAAAATTTCCAAATATAGGCCTGCTTTCTCCTATACTTGGAGCATCCATTTCCTCACTCAGATTCTACTTCCTTCCTCAAAGATTCCTTTCATTTCTTCTTTGAAAAATCTTTTACATTTTAACTTCCTATTTGGCCACTCAGCAGAACGTGACACTGTTAGACATTTCTTTTCCTGAAACATTCTCCTCTCCAACTTCCTGGAGGGAAACTTTCCTGATTTAATCTTATTATGCATCCTCTTTAGCATAATGATAAAATTTTATGTTTCTGCCCTAAGCTGCCTTCTTTTCAGCCCACATAAGCAGATTATCATTTGTGTATTGATGATTACTTCCTTTATAACTGAGATCACTTTTATGATTCACATATCCAACCCGAATGCACCATAGGAACCCTAAGTTCAACAGCCTCCAAATGATTTTTTTTTTCCCAAAAATATTCCCATTCTTGTGATTACTCAGTGAACAGAACTACACTCCACCCAGTTAGCCAAATGCAAAACCTGGAACCTGGAAGCCACTCAACTCCTCTTTCTCCCTTCTACCATAAGAAATTTATTTTCAGGTTGTTTCAATGTTTCCTCTCAACTCTCCCCCTAATGGAAAAAGCCCCCTCCAAACTATGTAAAGATTGACAGATTGTTGATCAGCATCAAATACCCCCATTTGAAATACTTCTGTCCTCCCAGGTTAAGTCAGGTTCCTTTAATAAGGTCTGTAATAAACTGTAACCCCGCCGTACTGGTTTGTTAGTCCTTTCTTCCCTTTACACAGTAGGATATAGTCATGTTCATTTTCATTTCTATAAATGTTCTATATGAACCTTAGCCTCTAAGACTTCAAATAATGGGCTGGATGACACCCTCACTAAATTGCTTAGTTTCCACTGAATCTCAGTTTAGACATCACTTTCTCAGAAAAGTCATCTGGGACTCCCACCCTCACCCCAGTCTAGGGGCTCTTGTATTCCTATCACAATTATCCCCTACTATTATATGACTGCTCTTTCTTCAAGAAAATAAACTTTATGAACACACAGACCATTTCTACTTTATCACTGTAAACAGCTCTACACAGTGCCAGGCACCCCATTTAATTAACCGCTAACATAAATTAAACTGAATTGTCTTTTTCTTCATCTCTCTATTCTTGTCCTTATAATCTGGAACATTTCTAAACCTTGTCTTCTACTGATTCAAATGTCTGCTTTATCATTTCTGGTGTTGATCAAATTTAATGCATCTAACCTTAGTACCTTTTTTCAATTGCATGTCATTCTCATTTTTCATCTTTGCCTGTTACAATGACTATCACAATTATTTTACGACTTTATAAAAACAGTCTAAAAACCTCTGCTTATGGCAATGTATCTATTTTAGAGCAGAATAGCAGAGTTCTCGGTGCACTTTTTTTTTTTTTTTTTTTTTTTTTGCTGTAATTATTATTTACCAATCCCACCTTTTTTTCTCTTTGCTTGTTATCAATTAAGGCTTGGTTTGAATCTGAGCAAATGGGTAGGATACCATAGAAATTGTTCAGGTGTTATGTCACAGGCTGGCAAAAGACTACACCTGCACCCTTTACAAAAGGAACAAGGGGGTGGGGGAAGAGCCAGGGAGAGGTGGAAAGGAAGCACAAGAGGACAACAGGAATGACAAACCTTTTGCTTGCCACTGTACACTGCAGAGGCATGCAGACCTCTCTGGTATTCCCCAACACCCCCCCCAAAAGCAAAAACATATTATGTGAAAGATTTCTACCAATGTGTCTTCTATTTAAAAACAGTGATCAAAGCAAATGCCACTCTTCATCTTTTCTTAGGAACAAATGATTCTGAGGTGGTAGACCGAGATATCACATCCCAATGTTCTCAAACTATTAAGGGGACTGGCTGCGGCAGAGTAGGAAGCAAAAGGTTACACAAAGTTCATTAGTAACATTTATAATATTATTAACCACTTATCCTACTTTACTATGCTTGCATATATGATGTTCTAAATGTTTCAACCTGCTTTTATTCTATTAGAGAAAATTCAGTGCACGTATGTGTGTCTGAGGTACATGGAAGGTTTTTCACTGTGCCTTTCTACTATCACATTGGCCATAATTTTAAAGCACGAATTGTGTTACTGTTATTAAACTGATTCAGGAATATCCTGTCCCAATTTGCTTTTTGATAGCATCACATGATTAAACTGTCTGGGATAACTGAAATTAATACGGGATAGGAATGACAGGGAAAAGGTGATCTCTAAGTGTTACATTAATCGTACGTAGCATTAGAATAAGTCATCAAGTATTGATGGTTCATACATAATAAATGCATATTAATATTTCACAGTGAAGAATGTCTTCAATTGGTTCCAAAAAATAAGAGCTTACCTATATAGAAAAGACAATTACTATGCATATCAAATACATATCAAATACATGGCTCTTTCACAAAGCATCATACCAATCTAAAAAAGAGTATGCATTTTTCAAATAAACACAAGATAAGCCAATTAATTCTGAATAAGTAGTAACAACTTTATTTTAACTCATGTTGAAATGCAAAAAATATTTTCAGCAACAAGATACAAGTATTATGTATCTTATCATTAACAACAGTTAATTAAAAACGAGCCTGAAAAGTTCAATATAAGTTTTTATACACTTGAATCTTGAAAATCAATTTCCCCAAGAACTAATCTTTAAATAATTTTTGCGGAATTTCATTTTCAAAAATGAGACTCATGTAAGTTACATCTTCATTTTTTAAAACTGAATGCAAAATTTACTGGGTTACAGTATACAATGATAAACTCTGACAACAGAAAGATTTAAATATAATAATTTTTTTTCAAACATAAAGTTCACATACTGCAAACAGAAGACACTGTGTGATTTCATTCCTAGTAAGGAGTTAGTCTTGCATATGGTAGGCACTCAATATTTGTTCAACTGGACCTAAAATTTACATCATTCCATGAACACTTAAATAAAGTAGAGCTCATTAACTTGTATAAAAAAGGTTTGTAAAATATACTTATGTGTGCGGAAAGTGCTGTCTTTATAATCTGAGAACACTAAAACAAACCCACTCACCCACCCACCTTCTTTTGTAAGAATACACTGAATATTTTTATTTTATCCATCAAAGAGCATGCATGTCCAAGTCAGAATAATTCACCTCTTCAAGTATGCTTGGCTCTAAGCCAAGTATATTTAAGTATGTTGAGTTGGATTTTCACAATCCCTGTTCTATTTTAGTAACACTGGATCATATCTATGACCCACATTTTATAAGGAATTCTGATTAAGATTTTAAACTTATGCACAAAATTTAAACGGGTAAATTATTAATTCTAATTTTGGTCATCTAAGCTCTTATTTAGATCCAGTTTTAAAAAAACCAATAATGTTCATGACAACTTTTTGAGATCTTTGTTAATATTTTAAAACAATTTTATTATAACTCATGTCCTAAAAAGGCACTGTTTTCACATTTCATCATGCAGTAAATTGATCACATTTTTGAAAATTATCATTTGCTCTGTTAATCAATTGTCCTCCAAAGTAAAGCACATTTAAATGAAATATTTCTGCTAACCTGAACTTTCAACATTTAACTGATTTCTATTTCCAGAAATTCACTCTTTTTAACATACCACACACAAGCCCCAAGCAAATAAAGGTATTTACACACACACAGACACACGCATACACACATACACACACACACGATCACATATTTCATGCAAGGTTCTCCAATTACCATTTCAAGACAATGACACATGACTATTCAAGGAGGTAACATTGGCAAGCCATATTATGGCACCTTCATTATTTGTGCTCCAAATATCAACACACATTAAAATTAAAAAATGAAAAGGCACAAATATAGTATTTCTAAGTGTTGGTCTAAACAACAGTTACTCAATGATTATTTTTATAGTATGTAACATTTTAAACCATTCACTGCTTTCTCAGAAAAAGCCCTGTTTAAGGTGACAAAGGGAAACAGGAACAGGCTAATAGTTCAAAAAGCTGGACAGAGTATCTATGTCTACTTTGAAAGTAATGTATGTAGTTTGAAATGGGGGGGGCTATTAGAGCACTCATGTCAGAATACATTAAGTGTTTTTATCATTGCCTCAAGAACCCACAATACCAAAAATATACATAATAAATAAAAAAATAAATCAACTACCATATGATTCTGTTAGTATAATGGTAGGCATTATATTATCTGAAAAGTGGACATTTCTACAAACATGGATATTCTTACAGCACAGTGTTTGACATTTTTGGTACAAAATGTGCTACCAAACTAAAAAAAAAAAATCTTTATAATAAAATCCTTAAGATTTGCAAAAAACTCTTGAGTAAGTAGAAGAAGCTGAAATGTTCATGATATGGTATTTTTACTGAAGTCACTGTGGTTAGAAATATAGATTCAAGCGAATTAATTCACAATGTGCCGGTGTGGTATGCATTGGATATAAATGGATACATCAGTACTTTTCTGATATATGACAACATAATTCTATAGCCTGAGGGAATTTTTGTTTTCTTGTAAGAGCCTCGCAAAATCTTAAATTGGAAATGTATACATATGTATGTGTGTACATGGATTTTTAAAATTGTAATATAGCAAACTTAAGAGGCTCAATCTTATGACGGATTTAAGGAAGTGAATTTCTACCTCCCATAATACCCTTACACAGGATGAAGGGTGAAGTCCATCACCAGGTAAGAATCTTTCTTCTATCCCAAGAGATTCTTTCAATTTCAAATTTAAGTTACCATGACAAAGAAAGAAACTTACATAGAAAGTAATGAAGACAGGTGAAAATACGATCTTTTTAAACTCCAGGTTGTTGTGGATAACAAAAGGTTATTTGAGTTTTTTCAATGTAAATATGAATCCAGATGAATCTGGATACATTAAAATTGCTTCAGTTAACACCTAACAAAGAGATAGCAAAAATAAGGTCTATTTGAAAACACCTCACGCTTCATTTTTTCTTTTGTCCTGAATTCAAACATTAAAGAAACAAATTATACAGATTTTTATCTGAAGAATAGTTATGCTTGCAAACATAGGTATATGCATTTTTTTCCAGTGACACACTTTTTCCCTTGTGGTCAAACATAAATCTTGCCCTTAAGAAGCACATTGTCACCACCACAGTAAGTCAGATATGGTGCCCCGACACTGACTACTTCTGCTTCTCCAGGACAATGCACCAGAATAAACCTCCCTTAAGAACACAACTATCAAACACTGAACGTGTATATGCATTTAAAGCTAAAATTCATTTATAATAAAGAACTGGCCCATGAAAAGCAGTTTATAAATAGTTTATCCTGTTCACATTATGCAGAATTTCAGTATCATCCACAATGTTAGTACAGTAACTGAAACACAATGAAGAAAAACGGGGAGTCGGGGGAGGTTCCTAGTGTGACCTGACATAGCCTAAGGGTTTTCTCCTTTTGTATGCATCTCCCACAGGCAAGTATCAGTTCACTATGTGAAGGAGAGTTGACTATCCAGGATTCATTTATTGTTCGGATGTCTTTTCCAAAGTGTGAGAAAATAGGAGTCAATTCAATAATGAATATCTGTAATCCAAACCAATTTAACTACAATCAAGGATACCTTTCTTATCTATTATCACAAACATCCCAGTTGTCTCCATCTAAAAATTTCTTTCAAAAGTTAAGACACAATTAATTATACCTTATTAATTCCCTCAAAAGCAAAAAAATATATGTACCATTCAGCATACAAAAGTTACACAGTAAAAGTGCATATATATCTTTCTTAATTGGCCCACTCATTAAATTTACATTTGGTCATCCTTACTTTTAACATGTACAGAATTCTTCATATAAATGTAGGTCAGTATAAATTAAAAAAAAAATTACTTCCACACAATACATGCTTTCTTCATGAAATCTTAACCTCAATCAGTTCTTACATCATTGTAAACTTAGAATAAACCCACAGTTTGTTGGACAGTTAACACACAAGACAAACATCACAAATGTCACTAAAAATCTGGGCCAACTCATTGCATATTTGCCCCCTGAAATGAAAAATAAATTAGAACTGAAGCAGTGTATTGCCATAACTTACCTTGAAGGTAAGAGGGTTCTCCCATATTTATAGAACTTAGACTGGAGACATTACTGGTAATCTCCAATACAAGTGCTTTTAAAGAGAACTTAGTTTTAAACTTTGAGATAGCATAGGACAAACCCTATAAAATTCATTTTTCTTTTTGCAAAATAATGGAAGATCCTTTTGAAACTTAATATCTTCAGTTATCAATATTACTGCATTATGGAGCTAGTGCAATCCTGCATAGCCTTGGTCAAAATGACAAGGCACAATAAAAAAAAAAAATTAAAGTATTATATGAACAAGAGAAGTCATTGAAGATAATTTAAGGCCTTGAAGTGAATTAATCAGTCTAATTTAAAGCTGAAGAATAAACCATAAATTATCCACCTGAAATGCAAGCAATATGCTTTTTCAGCTTCTGTTCTGTGGACAAAATAACAGAAACAACTCTTGCTTATGGTTTGTGTATTAGAATCCTTCTGGACCTGGAGGAGTAAAAGTCAGTTCCATTTTTCAACTGTTCATGGAAGATTTCAGGACTGTTTTAGCCGTTTTCGTGGAATGCCAAACTGTGGACACTGTGCAGACGCTAGTGCTCGAAAGGCTTCTGCTACTAAATGAGGGTGAGACTGAATCATGGACTTCCACCCCGATGTTTCCATTATGTCGGTTGCTTGGCTGAAAATCAGAATTAAAAAGATGTTTACTAAAGAATACTTTTCAAAATGTACTGTTGCACTGTCAATTTTTTAAAAACTTGCAAATTTCAAAATATTTGGACACTTTTTACCTAGGTATTCGAATCATTTGCTTTTATTAAAATACCATCTTTATCTTACTGGTATTTTCTGTGGCAACTGAAACTATTAAATTTTTCTGGAAGTTCTACTCCCTTAAAGTATGCGACATGGGTCTTCACAGTTCAACTCTCATTGTTACCATTTCTGTACCAGCTCTTTCAAGAGCCCCTTTCTCTTCTTTTATATGCCTCTTATAAGGCAGATTCTCACTTGAGTTACAAATATTGAACTCTACTCTTCTCCCTTAACATGCATTATTCATTCTACCTCATCCACTATTCACAATTTTAACTATGAAATTCAATGATGTTAACTACTGATTTGCTAAATCCTAGGGCTCCACACAAAGTTCATTCCCAACCACTTGGTTTTCTCACTTGGATGTGCCTCAAGACCCATAAATTCAGGATTGTCAGATGAGAGCTCATCATCCCTCTCCCCAACCCCAAATTCTTCCTCCTACCTTTCCAGTCAGCTAAAGCTTCCACCATCATCCAGTGATGCAAGCTAGAAATCTGGGAGTCACCATAGACTCTCCTCTCCAATCATCAAAACCTTATTTTAAGGTCTGAAAGACTTCAGAGATGTCCTGAATCCCAGTTTAAGGCCCACATCATCTCACGTTTGGATTATGACAACAGACTCCTAAGTGGTCTTCTAGTCTCTCAAACCGAGCTTCCATAACGTTACCTTGGTAACACAAATATGACTATAGGAGGCCCTCTTCATTGTTCCCCACTGCCCATATCCAAGTTCTTTAGAAAGAGAAATACAGCATCATATTATGTTTGGTTTCTTACTCTACCCACACGTCCAACCCCCTCTTCCATGATCTGGCATTTTGTACTCTGGTATTGAACTACTTTTGTACCCTATGTACACTATGCTCTCACCAAACAATAACAGTAAATAAATGCTCCAGCAACAAATCTAGTTACCCTTCCTTGCCTCATTTCTCTCCTTTATGCCATCTACCATCCAAGTAATATCTAAATATTAGATTCTCCCTTCAAAATATTTCTTACTTTCTTTTCTCTCTAGCCCCACTGTCACCAATCAAGTCTAATTTCCACCGCTCATCTCTTGCCTGAACTACTCCAATAACTTTCCAACTAGCCTACCTGTATTCAACCTTGTTTCTCAACTATCGCCACTGTAACCTCCCCACAATTCGTTCTCCACCCTGCATGCAGAGATTGTTAAAAACGCAAAGCTAATCATGTCCCACTCTGGGTGAAAACCCTTTACTGGTCACCTACTACTCTGAATATCTAAAAATTCTAATGTTATTTTACATGGCCTTTCAGGAACTGACCTCTGCCTACTTTCTCCTGCTTCTTATTACCTACCTCCCCTCTGCAACACACACACACACACACACACACACACACATATACACACACGTACACAGAGTATACTGCTCTTTCTCATTGTTAAAACTTTGCACATCTCATGCCCTTTTTCTGGGGTGTACTTTTCTTCCTCTCTTCCCTCTTGTTTACCATGGTAACCTCTACAATATTTCTGGTATTTAGTTTCATAACAATTTTTTGAAAAGGCTTTCTCTGATTCCTAGGTTAGGTTAAGTCTCTGCTATATGCTCCTATGGGTATGCTACATATTCCCTATCATCACACTTTATTGCAATTACCTGTTTAAGTAATCTGCTGCTAGACCATAAACTCCATGAAGGCAGGGAAAATTTATGTTATGCTCACCACTGTATTCTCTATACTGTGCACCATAACTTGGGAATTTACTGGATAATAAAAGATAAGTATCTGTCAAATGAATGATCAACTACTACTTTACGCTTCTATACTTTGGTTCATGCTGTCCCTTCTGTCTGCAATGCTTGCTACTTCCTTCTTAGTTCTGCTAACTCCTATTTGTGTTTTAACACTCAGCAATCTCCAGGAAGCCATTTCTAAATTTCCAGGGTTAGTCAAGTGCTTGTACATATTCTTCTATTGTATTACTTACCATATGATAATGAAATGATATATTTATATATCTATCTATATTAGATAACTTTCTCAAGACCAAGAATTTCTCTTGAAATTATTTTTATATGCATTGTACTTGAAACATAGAAGATGCTAATGTTTGCTGAACTAAATAGTAGCTGATACCAACAAAACAATTTTTTAAGTTGGCAAACATCAAATTATTAGGTTGGTGCAAAAGTAATTGTGGTTGTTGCCATTAAAAGTAATGCCAAAATCTGCAATTACTTGTGCATCAGCCTAATACCAGTGTGTCATTGTGTTCAAAATTTCAATTAGTTGTTTAGAATCACATAGATACCTATTATACCTTTTTCATTTATTAATAAATATCTATTTATGAATATGAATACAGCTTCTCCAAGGGGGTACAAAACAAGCTATTTTTTTGACTCTGAAAAAGTTATAAAACGTAAAGTATTTCCTTAAGAGTAAAATTAGAGCTTGAAAATGGCTAAGTACAAAGGAGCCTACACTGACATTTGATGCTAATATATTTTAAACGCAAAACAATTTTTCTCTAGGATCAAATAGCATGATGATATCATACTAGCATACACTGATCAACATATTATACAAGACAATCAATAATTTTAAAGTTGTTATTACTTTTTACTTTCAGAAAACAGAATCTACAAACTAATAGGATGAACTCAGTTAAACAACTTCACATATACCAAAACAGATTAAAGCAATGGAAAATAATTAAGTCAATAAACTAATTCATTTCATTCTTTAAAATATTTGGCTGGGTGCGGTGGCTCACGCCTGTAATCCCAGCACTTTGGGAGGCCAAGACGGGCAGATCATGAGGTCAGGAGATCGAGACCATCCTGGCTAACATGGTGAAACTCTGCCTCTATTAAAAATACAAAAAATTAGCTGGGCGTGGTGGTGGGCTCCTGTAGTCCCAGCTACTCGGGAGGCTGAGGCAGGAGAATGGCGTGAATCCAGGAGGCAGAGCTTGCAGTGAGCCAACATCGTGCCTCTGCACTCTGGCCTGGGCGACAGTGCGAGACTCTGTCTCAAAAAAAAAAAAAAAAAAAAAAAAAAAATTTTCCCAGTTTCTTATATCAACTTTTGATAATTTGAGGAAGTGAAATTTAAGGGTTTATAGGCAAAACTAATCAAAATCAGACACAAACACTTCAACCTATTGACTCCCCATTTTGATTTCAAATAATTACAAAGAATATTAAAGTAATGAAAACTAAGAGAAGGGAAAAAAGTAACAGTATGTTCATGTTCACAAGATCCAGTCTTAGAAGATATAGCAACTATCCAGCCCCTTATAGGTTCACTAGGGAAAAGGGAATATCAAATTGCTACCATTTTTGGAATATTAGGAAGCTAGTCTAATATAGCGTATTACTCAAGGTACCTCACTAACCTAAGAAGCAGTGAGTCAGCCTTCAAAAAGGCTTTCTCAGCAAATCTGGAGGGTAACATTCCTCATAAGAGTAAATGAATTATTTCCCACACTTTTTGGAATGTTTTTTGAAGGGGCATGGACTGGATCTCTAGCAATACCTGGACTCTGCTATATACCACATGGCATTATCCACTTAAGATATTGCAGCATCTATCTGAGGTTGCATTAGAAGCTGACCTACAAGGGAGCATAGCCTCAGGAATCCACTAAGTAGTCTTTGTTTGTTTGTTTTGAATAACTGGCAGTTTGCTTCATATAACATCTGGATTCATACTTATTGTAGATGAACAAAAGGCTATGCAAACACTAATTTCACTTATGCAGAGCAACTTCAAGTCAGAAACTGATGTCATCTTACTTGCTGTTCCAGTTTTTCCCATCTTTACACCCAAGTTGTCGAAGTACACTGCACCTGCATTGAAGATTTAAACATACTTAAAAAAAATTCCGGTGAAAAAATATTGAAGGTGTCATGCCCACTGAAATACAAGCATAGCTTACCTATTAATAAAGTCTATGGCTTGTGCTTTCAACTGTTCTGCACTGTGCAAATCTGCAAGGACAAGGGTATCCGCAACATTCTCTACTGAGAGGTTACTACACAAAGCTTCTTCGCACATGACCTTCAGTCGTTCCAGTGCATACTATCCAAAATGAAAACGTAACCATTAAACATTTACTCCAACTAAGTTCCTGAATACATGACACATTTGTAACTTGGAAAATAAGGTAAAGTAGATTATTCTTCACAATTATTTTAAAATTCTTTAAGTTACTGTTTTAACCTAATATGAAGAAAATATAAATGAATGCACTTAGAAAAAAGACTAATTTTCTTTAGGAAACTGCAATTTGCATAAGTGTATTTTTTAAAGTAGGATTTATTCTAAAAAGCTACCTTATTACTCAGTATTCTTAATAAATATACTTCTCTACTACTTCAAACACTAATGTGTACCACCAAGTATACTGCATGTTGCCACCACTCAGTAATGAAGAATGAATTCACTATAATGTCAAATAAATCATATTTACAACCACTAAACACTCTTGCAGTTATTAGTGTATGTTATGTAACATGTTCAGCAGCTTTACTACGGTATAACTGACACACAATAAAGTACATATAAAGTTCACACTCTGGTAAGTTTATACAGCCATGAAACCATCATTAACTCTGTAGTAAATATACCAATCGTCCCCCAAAGTTTCCCCCTACCTCTTTGTAATCTTTCCCTCTCGCCCCACCCTAGGTAATACCTCTGATATGATTTCTATCACTATAGATTACTTTGCATTTTCTGGAGTTTTCTACAAATGAAATAATATATTACATATTTGTTTTTGTCTGACTCCATTCAGTATAATTATTTTGAGAATCATGAATGTTATTGCCTATCAATAGCTCAATCCTTTTTATTCCATCATACATAGATATACAACAATACGTTTTACACATTCAACTGCTGATGAATATTTGGGTTGTTACCAGTTTTTGGCTGTTACAAATGAAGCTGTTAGTCATATACAAGTGCCTGTATGGGCATATGCTTTCTTTCCTCTTAGGTAAAAACCTAAAATTGGACTCACTAGATCACAGTGTAAGTTTATGTTTAACTTTCTGAGAAACTGTCAAACACTTTTCCAAAGTGGTTGTACCATTTTACATTTCCATCAGCAGCATATCAGAGCCCTACTTTTTCCATGTGTTTAACATATGAGAATCCTATTCTTCCACATCCTTGACAACACTTAGTATGGTCTTTGTACTTTTAGCCATTATAATGATATGTAGGAATATCTCATGATGGTCTGAATTTACATTTCCCTAACGACCTAATGATGTTGAGTATCATTTATTTTTGAGACAGGGTCTTGCTCTATTGCCCAGGCTGAAGTGCAGTGGCACAATTAGGGCTCATTACAGCCTCGACCTCCTGGGCTAAAGGAATTCTCCCATCTCAGCCTTCTGAGTAGCTGAGATTACAGGCACATGCCACCACACCAGGCTAATTAAAAAAAATAATAATAATTGTAGAGATAGGGACTTACTATGTTGCATAGCCTGGTTTCAAACCCCTGGGCTCAAGTGATCCTCCAGCCTAGGCCTCCTAAAGTGTTGGGATTACAGGTGTGAGCCACCATGCTTGACTAGAATATCTTTTAAAGTATTTCAGACATTATTTCAGAAAATGTCTGCTCAAATGTTTTGTCTACTTTTAGAAATAACATTGTTTTCTTATAACTGAGTTTTGAGAATTCTTTATATAGCCTGAATACAAAAGTCAAATATATTCTGAATAAAAGTTGTTCATTAGATATCTGCTGTGCAAAATATTTCCTCCCAGTTTGTAGCTAATCTTTTTATTTTGTCTTCTGAAGAAAAGCAGTTGAAATTTTATTGAAGTCTATTTTATCATTTTTTTCTTTTACAAATTTTTTGGTGCCACAGCTAAGAAATCTCTGCCTAACCTAACATCACAAGGACTTTCTCCTATGTTTTCTTTTAGAAGTTTTAGATTTTTAGGTTTATGATCCATTTTGCATTACTTTCTTTTTGTCCAGGCTGGAGTGCAGTGGCATGATCTTGGCTCACTGAAACCTCTGTCTCCTGGGTTCAAGTAATTCTCCTGCCTCAGCCTCCCAAGAAACTGGGATTACAGGCACACACCACTACGCCCAGCTAATTTTTGTATTTTTAGTAGAGACAAGGTTTCATTCACCATTTCGGCCAGGCCGATCTTGAACTCCTGACCTCTAGTGATCCGTTCACTTTGGCCTTCCAAAATGTTGGGATTACAGGCTTGAGCTACTGCGCCCGGCCCACACTGTCTTAATTTCTAAGGCTTTATAGTAAGTCATGATATCAAGTAGTGTTAGTCCTCTACTTTATTCTTTTTTTCCCCAAAGTTATTACACATAAAATCTTAAATCAGTTTGTCAACTTCTGGAAAAGAAAAAAGAAAAAAGACTGCTAGAATCTTGAGAGGAATATGGTGACTACTATCAATTTTAAAGACAACTGACATTTTAATAATATTGAGACTTTCAGTCTATGGACAAGATTTATGTACTTATTTAAGTCTTCCTGAGTTTCTTTTAGCATATTTTGTAATTCTTTTTTTCTTTTCAATTTTTATTTTAAAATCAGGGAGATACATGTGCAGATCTGTTACAAAGGTATATTGTGTAATGCCACGGACATAAAGATGGGAACAACAGACACTGAGGACTCCTTGAGGGGGTAGAGAGGGAGCGGGGCAAGGAATGAAAACTTACCTATTATTGGGTACTATGATCATTACCTGGGTGATGGGGTCAATCACACCCTAAACCTCAGCATCACACAGTATACCTTTGTAATTTTCAATGTACAGGTTTTAAACCTCTTTTTTCAAATGTGTATCTATGTATTTAGTACTGACAATGCTGCTATTGTAAATGGTGTTTTTAAGTTTTTATTGAGACAGTCACAGATTCATGTGCAGTTGTCAGAAAAAACAGATTCCATATACACTTGGTCCAGTTTCCCCAATAGTAACATTTTTCAAATGATGTGTATATATACACACATACCATCCATCGACACATACACATGCATAAGTACATATATACATACGTACATGCATATGTGAACTTGTACACTGAATGTGCTTTTATGATTGAGAACCATTGGCTTATACATTTTTCTGATGTTTTCTGCAGTTTCTCTGCCTTCAAAAAAATCACCATTACAAAAAAAATTACAAAATCGTTAATATTGTTTTTGCTCTTTCTATGCTGTCATAATGAAAAACCATCTCTACATGGAAAGAATCAAGTTACATAATATCCAATATTTTTTCCTTTTTTAAAAAAAGGTCATGCACTACATCTCAAGACTAAAAATATCTGAAAATTACATATGCCACTGTGTGTGTTCTTTTAAATGGAAGTCCATATACACTTAAAACGACTGAGTTTACAGGTTACTCTCCCATGAAAAAAAAACTTCTTTCTGGTTCAAGATGCTTTTCACATCGTGACTTAAAAAAAAAAAATTCATTTCCAGATTACCCCACTATATGGTATTTCATAAAGCTCTCAAGAGCCATCTACAAATAATACAAGTTATTTGGAGTTTTCATGTGATGACAGTTTTCTATATAAATCAAGCTTGACGGTATATTTTGGTTCCTTAAGACCTAATTACTTACTTTGTCTGCAGCTGCCAACAAGTTGTCAGCCATTTTGTCAAGGTTTGGTGCTCTCCCTGTGTAAATGAATCTCATCATTTCTTTAAAAACTTCAGGGTCTAAATCATTTATTTCCACTCGATTCTGATATCGAAAAACAATACAAAAAAGTTTAAAAAAAACGCACACACAAATGAACCAAAGTGAATCTTTGACAGTAATTTAAAAGCCCTACATCTACACTAAAATAGTGTATAACTCAAATACACATATACAGATATTTCTAAATTCTACTTTAAAATTGAGGTAGGTACATCTTCATTAAGTACTTCGGCAAAGTGAAGTGGACAAGTCCAAGAGGAAAAGCATACACTATTGGAGAGGTGGGAACCATGGCCAGCTGGAGAGCCCACATCCGGATATTCAGACCAAGACAAGCACCACCATGCGGAAAAAGGAGCCCCAAGTTTTCAATTAAAAGCAGTTAAAAAAAAAAAGAAAAAAAAAAATCACAAGTAAACAAACAGAAAACTATAAGCCAAATAAAACACATCTGTATTAAGTTTCTGATCACTATTCTAAAGGACACTGGCTATTAACCCTTTCTTTGTTGAATCCCTAGGTCCTAATACAACACCTAAGACTCTATAACAAACAGTTCTATTTCCAGAATTAATCAAAAGTAGGGCAAGGTACCAGAGAGGTAACAACAAAGCCCACTACCTCAGAATTCTCCCATTTGCAAAAATAGCATGTATTATCAAATACTGGCACTTCCTTGCTTACCTGAAAAACGGTCAAGTCCAAAGAGGACTAGTGCTTTTTTACTGCATGTTTTTGTATTTAGTTTCTTTGCTGAGATCAATAAGGCTAAATATCTAGCTAAATGCCAGCAAATTTTTTGGACCCCTTGATGTCAACAGTATATGATATCATTGATGTCTCCCAACTTGAAAGTGATCAGAAGGCTGATCACAGCCTCTCCCCAAACCAAAATGTGGAGAAAGAAAGCAGTTATTTTATTGCAGCATCTAGTTCTGCAGAAAGAATAAAATTGAGCCACATGAATAAACTCTGGAGTTGTCCAGCTGGAGCCCTACGGTCCACAAGTTATGCAAACAGCAAAGAATTAACCTTTGATCTCTAACATAACTACATTTCACGATGACAAGTGAAAGAGAAACATCTGGGGGAGTCAAGTAGATAACATCCTGATTTTACAGTTGGTATACAATAATACTGATGTCATCTATATTATTTTTGTTGCTAGAAAACAGATTCCAAAAATCAATCCATAAAGTCTACAAAGGGAGAACATATACCTTGAACAGAGACTTCTCAAATAGCTATGGACCAGAAGAGTCCTTTGGATAACTATCCTTTTGGATAACAACTATCCAATTTACCTACCAGATGGGCATAAAAAATAGCTGTTCCCTGGAATATTCACTGCACATCCACATTGAGCTACATCTATTGTTCTATTATAGAACACATTTTTTCTTATTTGTAAAAATTTTCCCTGCTTATCACACAGTATGACAATGAGAACATTGCACTACTACTTTTAAAACATACAGCCAACTACTTTACAGGCATGAACTACTGCGCCTGGCCCAGATTCCTTTCTTTATGGCTGTTTGTGCAATAGTTTTTTGATATTTTTAAAAATTAGCAACATTAACACAATTATGATCAAAAAGCATTTATTACAACAATCTTGTGAGATGTTTCTCTAAGTATGGGAGCCACAAGATATTGTATAAATAAATAAATCTGCCAATAAAAGTTCTCCTATCTTATCAAGTTTTTAATCAAATTATGTCTAAAATTTTAATAACTGTAAAAGAGAAAAAAAGTTTCACTAATCTTTACCCAACTGCCCTATTCTACTACACTTATAACCTAATGATATAGACACAAAAAATGTTGGTGTTAATATTCAAGGTTTTGTAAGGGATCAGCTCTTTAGACCCTAACAGCATTTATTTGTTCATATCAAGCACTGCTCTTTGTATAAATTAAATATTAGCCTTTAAGCCATGTTTACCTTTTTGCTTTCTTCCATTTCATGTTCAAACATGGCGTTAAAAACTGGGGATCGAGCTGTAACAAGATTATGCATCATTATTTTATGCATAAATGTATTTTTTAAATGTACTATATTATCCCGTAAGTAGAAAGTACCTGCAAGCACAGATTTATGAGCTTTAAATTCTTGTCCTCTCACGAAAAAACTGCAGTCTGTAAATCTTGTGTTTTCCCAGAGATTACCTAAATCTTCTGCTAGACGACACTCAGGCACCTTCAAAGTATTTGTATTAGTATGTCCTGATATGTTTACTGAATCTTGGACCACACTCACCTAATAAAAAAGGAACAGTAAGAAAAACACTTTCACAAAGTAATATCAATAATTAGTTTAAGTCTATACTTCAATTTTTTTATGTTTAAGATTATTTGGATAATTCAATGTACTCCTAATCAAAATTTATAATATCTAGAAACTGAAATTAAAAACACAATTTAAAGGAGAGAAATGAAAAAATTAGAAATAATATAGATCTTTTTCAATTTATTTTATGTAAATAAATGGCTTACCAATTGGTCAGAATGCTTGATTATTAAAGTAATTACAAAAATACTTCTCAATAGAAAAGCCACAACATGATATAAACTCAAACAAGAATACATCTTTGTGAGGTGGAGAAATAAATTTCTTTTTTATTTTCTTACACTTCAAACCTATCTAATTTAAATTTTACTATATGTACATAAACATAGTATTTTGTTTAGAAGTCAAAATGACTTTTTACAGTATAAAAAAGGTGATAAAATTACAGTCTATGATATGCAAATTGAGAAGTGTTTAAAGTGTTATTCCTAATGTTTCACTTCTAGTAAAACTAATTTAAATACATATTAAACTGATTTAAATGTTAAGGTACAAAAACTTCCACAAAAGCAACGTAATTATTAAAGTTCATGAAAATCTTTTATGGAAGATCAACAGCAAGAGCAATATAATTTAGTTCAATTTGCAGACCCTTATTTACTTAATAATCAATAAAAGTGGGTATGATTACAGTATTATTTTTATAGAGATTCCAATATAATATAGATTATTTCCCATAAAAGATGACTACATACTGAATAATATCCTAAAACACTACTAAGTCTTGCACACAACTTTTTAAAAATTTTTATTTATTTATTTTTTATTTTTGAGACAAAGTCTGGCTCTGTTGCCCAGGCTGGAGTGCAGTGGTGTGATCTCGGCTCACTGCAACCACTGCCTCCTGGGTTCAAGTGATTCTCCTGCCTCAGATCTCCCGAGTAGCTGGGATTACAGGTGTGCACCACCATACCCGGCTAATTTTTGTAGTTTTTAGTAGAGAAGGGGTTTCACCATGTTGGTCGGGCTGGTCTTCAACCCCTGACCTTAAGTGATCCACCTGCCTTGACCTCCCAAAGAGTTGGGATTACAGGCATGAGCCACTGCACCTGGCTGCACACCACTTTTTTAAAAAACAAATTCTACTATGCTATTAACAATTTCACATTACATTTAACACATGTAAAAAATACATTTAAAGAAAACACTACCTTAACTACGAAGGAAATGTTTCAAAGTAAATGACTTTAAAACAAACAAACAAAAAGTGCTACATTATTCATCTATTGCTGTTTTCAACTTCTAAGTTTTGGGATCATTTGTTATGCAGCAATAGATAGCTGTATTAATTTAACAATATTTCATCAGGCTTTTATTAAGTAAAATATAAATAAGGACACATATATATATATATACAATAAACTATGCAGAAAACAGAATCAGAAATAAATAAATTTGCTAAACTACCAACATGCTAACAAACACAAAGTCTAATAATGTAAAATGTTTGGAGAAGATTATGTCTCAGAAGTCCCAATACATCCAAACATACAAACATGTATCTCATGTGAATGAACACACACTTCTAAAGAAAAATCAGAAAATTTTTATTTTTCTGAGGATATTTTTATTAACCACTTTTGCCCTAAATTTACATATTAACCTTTTGAAATCATGTGTGTCATAGAAATCATCCAATCTATTCACCTTATTTGATAAATAGATGTCAAACCGTGCTAAAGACAAGGTAAACAAAGTGTTCCAAACCACATTGTGCTGGCTAGTACGAAAGGAAGACTACACCTAAATCTCCAGATTCCTTTCTTTTCTTTTTTCTTTTTCAGACGGAGTCTTGCTCTGTTGCCCAGGCTGGAGTGTAGTGGCGCGATCTAGGCTCCCTGCAAGCTCTGCCTCCCGGGTTCACGTCATTCTCCTGCCTCAGCCTCCCAAGTAGCTGGGACTACAGGCGCCCGCCACCATGCCTGGCTAATCTTTTGTATTTTTAGAGACGGGTTTTTAACCGTGTTAGCCATGATGGTCTCAGTCTCCCGACCTCGTGATTCACCTGCCTCAGCCTCCCAAAGTGCTGGGATTACAGGCATGAACTACTGCGCCTGGCCCAGATTCCTTTCTTTATGGCTGTTTGTGCAATAGTTTTTTGATATTTTTAAAAATTAGCAACATTAACACAATTATGATCAAAAAGCATTTATTACAACAATCTTGTGAGATGTTTCTCTAAGTATGGGAGCCACAAGATATTGTATAAATAAATAAATAAATCTGTCAATAAAAGTTCTCCTATCTTATCAAGTTTTTAATCAAATTATGTCTAAAATTTTAATAACTGTAAAAGAGAAAAAAAGTTTCACTAATCTTTACCCAACTGCCCTATTCTACTACACTTATAACCTAATGATATAGACACAAAAAATGTTGGTGTTAATATTCAAGGTTTCGTAAGGGATCAGCTCTTTAGACCCTAACAGCATTTATTTGTTCATATCAAGCACTGCTCTTGAAATTTCTAGAGAGAAAAACTGGATCTGTTCAATGTCTTGCATGATATATACAGCAGAGTTACAAAATGTGATGATGTATTTAATTTCAGAAATGATTTCTTGAATTCTATTTACTGTCTCTTAACGAATTCAAAATAACGTATTTAATTAAAAATTTGGCAAAAAATCAGGTAATAAAAGGATTAAAAAATAAAGACAATATTATCAGACACAGATATTGATATTATATTTGTATCCTGTATAAGCAAGAACAATTCAGAAGATTTGTATTATTGATATACCTATCTACATAGTATTATCACAGCAACCACAAATTTTAACTAAGATACATAATTAACACTTCATACTCCAAAGAGTATTCAAGAGACTACTTATAGAGCAGAAATTAATGATCTAATTAAAAACTGACACATGCAATGGATTCTGATTTTCTTGATACCTATATTTAAGAAAATGTTAAAAATTTGGTTTTATCTATTACACACTCAAATGCAGGTAATGAATACTCTTACTGAATGGAACCTAGAATAAAAAATTCAGGAAAAAGGCTGAGATTCTTTTCTGAGGTCAAATTTATGCTTCTTTCACACACACACACACAAAAAGGCAAATGTGCAATCCTCAAAATTGTTACATGTTGCAAAGCAAAGCCTCAAAGTCATTTGACAGTCCTTTTTCAAATTTGCTTTTGGCTCAACTCAAAGAATATAGTTTAGAGTGACAAGGAGCATTTGAGGGCTCTAATCTGTGACTATCCTGAAAAATGTGGGTCTCTTACAATGCAGAGCTAACTATTGGTTCCAGTTTTTGAAATCTGAATTTTCCAACTAATTCTAAAAGCCAGGAATTTCCAATGCTGCATAGTACTACAATTTTGCCATTTTAATCAACTAGCCAAACACCCACCACACTGGCTCCAAAGTGAGAAACTTTTAACAGTCGAATTTCACATGAATATCTTCCAGAATAGTGAGTTTTAGACTTTTTGACTTTCATAGACTGGTGTCATTTTTTTAAAAATCTGGTGACAGAAATAGGGTAGTCAACTTTTCATTTTGCCAAGAAAGGGCTTTTTAGAAAATAAATCCCAACTTCCACCCACTATCATATATAATTATTTTAAAACAGAAAGGCTATCTGCTATGATTTGAATGTATTCCACAAAGATCATATGTTGGAAATTTAATACCCAATACAACACTCTTGAGAGGTGAGACCTTTCAGAGGCAACGAGGTCATGAGGACTCTAACCTCATGAATGGATTAATGTGTTTACTGAGACAATGGGTTTATTAAAGCGAGTCTGGCCTGCTCTCACACACATACACCCTCCTACCCTCCATCAACCCCCACTCTTTCCCTCACCTCTTCTCTGTCTTTCTCACCATGTGATGACTTCCACCATGTTATGATGTGAGAAAAAGGACCTCACCAGATGTAGCCTTAATCTTGGACTTCAAAGCCTCCAGAACCATGAGCCAATAAAAATTCTGTTCTTTTAAAATTACCTAATCTCAGGTATTCTGTTAATGGCAACATGAAATGGACTAAGACACTATCTTAGCAAAAGATAAACAGGATGGGAAAAAAGATGTGTCCTTAAAAATGAGCTAGTTAAACCTCATGAAATACTTGTTTATATATATTTTATCTGTACATATATTTTTCCTGTATATCATGAAATGGCATGGATCTGTAGACTATCAGAGTATTTAAAATCTGTTGGATTTCAAAAGATAAATTAAACTAACCAGTTTTCTAGTTTTCCTACTTATTTCTCAATTCCTGTTTTCTGCATCACTTTGGGAAAGAGGGCAGAGCTGCTTACACTGCTACCAATCTCTCTCTCTGGCTACTTTAACCACTGTAGGGAACTTGCAAGATTAAGTTATGTTTTGTGCAAAAAAGGGTAGCACCCAACTGCCTTACCTGTCTACAGCACCACTTGCAGGGGAGGGGGAGGAGGCAGTTCTTTAGGAAGGGTAGTGCAATGCTTCCTCCTCTTCTGCAAGCAGTGCTGGAGATTCTGTAGAAGGAAGGGCATCCGTGAGCGGGGTGGAAGAAATAATGGAGGGCATGAAGAATGTTAGTTAAAAGTACCTTTTGCCCACCTATGCTAAATACGGTGCCCAGGGTATAATTATCTATATCAGCAAAAAGATGTATATTTCAGGATCCAAAAATGAATCTGGTCGATGCCAAATTTAAAATATATGTCATGCTGGGTTTTGTTTTTGGGGGTCACTAAGCAGGTGGCATATGGATACCAAGCATACAAAAAAAAAAAAAAAAAAAATCTTAAACTTAATTTCAGCCTTATTTCTGAATTTCTTGGTTGTCTAGGTTCCAGCACAGTGTACTTAGGAGAATATCTGTAAATACGATTTCAATTCTAAAAAAAAAAAAAGGTATTTTCTAAAAAGGTTCATTTCTAAAACTATTTTAGCTGGTCATTTTTTGTTTTTGTTAAAATTGGATCAAACAGCCTTTAAGATCCTTTCTGTTCTAAATTAACATTTTAAAAATTTACATGTTGAAATTTAGGATAACTGCTAAAATTCTGGAAGACTCTACAGTAAGTATGCTAAAAATTTTATATAGCATAACCTATATTTATTTAGAATACTAGTTAGAATATCTGCCGATTAGCAACAAATACTGTTTTCTTCCCAATTACTTAATAAGACTTGTGCTATGTGTTTTGTCAACCAAATAATTGTATTCATAATAAACTCATCATACAGTTAACGGGTCTAAGTAAAAAATAAGATGCAATTATATAGTCCCTGGCGGCATATTTCAATTATTCTTCTGACATAATGTCATACAATTAGTTTGTAATCTTGTCAAGAAATCTTATACACTTACTGTAAAAAGATTACAGCTAACTTAAGTTATTATATTCCTAACACACTCATCTGTCCATGATAATCTGTTGAAATATATCTATTGTTGAATACTTGATAAAAATCTTTTCAACTATCTTTCTTATGAAAATTATCAACTGCCTTAAACATTTTGATAAAACTGTTACTGATGTATATTCTCTATAAACTGTACTGGTTAAAAATATAATCCTTGAATTCAGTCCAAAGGTGAATCTCAAAAATTCATATAGATAAAACTACCTAATGATAACATGACAAAAGCAAATCCAAACATCAAATTAGGACAAATCGTAAGTGTACGTTATTGGCAGAGGCAATGCTAGTAACTTTCAAAATATGCCATTCCATGCACATAATTACACCTTATAAGTTTGTCAACAGACACAGGCATATCTTAAAAATTTGAGAACTATTTCTTAGAATGCTATTTGATTAGATTAATCCAACTGCCTGAACAACCAGAAAGCTTCTCAATGTTTTCCAGGTACTTCTGGGTTCAAACTGATAAACTCTCAGTAATAATGTTGAATACAATCAATCTGAATTTTTTTTTAAAAAGTGACAATCTATGTCAGTTATTCAGAATGAAGAAAATATTTAGGAATGTTCACATATTCACATTCACAGTCTTTTCAAGAGAAGAAGGATGCAGTGTTGTAGTATAAGTGTACACATAAATTATAGCTAGAAATATGACATGTTTCCAGACTGGGTCATTACATTGATTTGTAGTCAAGAATTTTCTACAGCTTTTTCTAGTCAAGAATTTACAAATGAAACTTGATGAACTATACCAATTAATTTTTAAAGGGTTATTAATCCAGTTTATACTTTAGCCATATCACTAAATAAACCATGGGGTTCCTTAGAATAAAAGATGTACCCACCTCACAAAATAATGTAAGCTTGTCATCTGGTAAAAGACCATTAGCTTCGTCAAGCAAAAAGTCCCTTCTAATGAATTTTTTAAAACCCCAGTCCTTCCCTTGCACAAATCGATATGCTCTTTGGCTTTCTGGTGGAAAACAGAATAGAGTTTAAATAAAATAAATATCCAAGAGACTTTTTAAACATGGTAACACAGTTAAATGTGTGAAAACAGGACTTGCCAATACATCCATCATAAAAATTGCAGATATTTGTGTTTATAAATCAAATGTCGTAAGAGTTTTAAGTCAGGTAGAAACAGTAACTTCACATGCCTACTCAATTTTGGCCATTGTCAATGAGCTCAATTTCAGACTTCTGGATCTCAAATAGAAAAGTCAGATCAAATGTTATGGAGAAGGAAGAGACCTTTTGAACAATCTAGGCCCTAAAAGACAATGAAATAGGATCAAAATATGTTGGTACAGGCACACTACTCATCATCTAATACCAGAATCTGGTAAGAAACATACATCTTATTTCCTGCTTCTCCCTTTAAAAATGGATGTTCTAAATATCAAGGCACGTTTAAGCTTTCCTAGCATAACCATCCCACTGATTTAAGTTTTATCCAACTATAGAAAAATCCACGAACCTGTGAAAAAGCTAAATAAAGTCCTTTATCATTCCTAAGTCTCCAGACATAACCTCCTCTCCCCTAAAAAGAATTTTTCATAAAAGTCCAAAAGATGCTTTTCATGTAATTTGTAATAGATTTAATAAATATCTGAAGTAAATATTTCAAATGCCTAAGGTACTCACTCTATAACAACTATATACTAGGCAGTAAACAAGAACCTCTACAGAAAGTAATCATCATCTATTATACAAAGAATAAAATGGAAGTGGAAAATCAGTAATCAATCTGCCTGAAATACTCCACTATCTTAAGGTAAGACAATGTGAAAATATGTATTATGTTAGCAATATATTATTTAAAAATGTATGTGAATGTGAATTTTCTGTAATCAAAAGTTATTTGATTCTGTGATTCATTTCTAGAAAATATTATTCTCCTGCCATACACAATGTACATTTCCTACATCACTCTTCTATTATGAAGCTCAAGGCTACTACTACATTTTAGCTGGCTATATATGTGAATTTTGGACTGAAATTAATAGGCCCTGAAACTAAGAAAAACAGCTCCTTTCAGTCAGTGTTCAATCCACTGCTCAAAAAATTCTAGTGATGAAATATCAGGGCACTCTATCTCTTTCTCATTGTTCTTCAGATTTTATTACCTGGCAAAAAAGGCAAGAGAGAAATGTTTCCTGAGCACCTATTATATATACCAAGCACTGAACCAGGCACCTTACCCTAACAGCAACTATTTTTCATACCAAGCACTGAACCAGGCACCTTACCCTAACAGTAACTATTTTTCTAAGTGACAACTGGGATGTCATTTTAGGACACGCAGAAGTAATATTATTAATCATTTTTACATGTTTTACGAAGTCTAAGACTCAGTAAAATAATTATAGCTCTCTGCTGGATTTAAATAATGGTCAAATTAAAAGTTTCAGGTTAAGCAGATTTTAGTGGAAAAAAGTCCCAGACTTTTCTAGGTAAAGGTGCAGAAGAAGTCACAATATGTAGTTACATAGGAATGTCTTCACTCAGTTTGCAAATCACTTACCCATTGCTTTTGTTTCTTCCCTTTTAGCATTCAGAAGGGAAAATTTGAATTTTGCTCGAACTTCACTTTTGGGACAGCTGACTAAAAGCAAATACAAGGACAAGTAGTCTTTACTTTCATCATCTAATCCCTTTGGGTTTACCCTCAGGCACCTAAAATAAAACAATAAGCTCACATGGAGGAATATAATACTTGAAAAGCATGAGAGAGAGAGAGAGAATACTGAAATCATATGTTAATGTCACAAACAGCACTCCTGTCAACATCCTCACAGTTCTTTGTTCTTTATAATTCCCCACACAATTAGGAACATATTACCAATCTAATATGAAATTATAGTAATACTCATTCAGGAACAATAACAACAAAATCATGAGCAGATGATGATCACATCAAAAACAAAAAACAAAAATCCAAAGCAAACAAAAATCTTACCATTTCATTTTGTCACTTGGGCCAGATGAAAATGTTGAACTTTTTAACACTTCACCCATTTCCTCTCGACAAAAACTGAAGTTATTAATGGTCCACATGTAGGAAAATTTTACTACTTTAACCTAAGAGATTCAGAAAACCACTTTTATAATGATGACGCTAATACTTTTAACTTGTTACATGTTCAACATCCTATGATCCAGTCTTCTAACACTTCTAATAACTATGGCAAAGTGTTTCACAATAATATTCTCAACATACTGTAAAATTTATAAGTGACATAAAGTGAGGGATTTTTAAGAGCATATACCTGTGTGTAACACCAGCTTTCTGCTATGGGACCAGTAGACATATCTCCAGGTAGAGGTGGGGTAGGTTCCCGAGACATTGCCACTTTATTGTAGTCTTTTAGGATTTACGTAGTACCCCACACAGTTGACTACCTTACCTACAAAGGAAAGAAGTCTGATGTACTGATGAAAAAATTTAAATGACAGAATCAAGAGGGAAGACATATTTAAACAGACATGAAACAATTACTGTCCCAAACTAGGTTATGAAGGAACATGTGAGAATTTTAAATAGATTTAATGATTTTAAGAAATATAAAATAAGTTTTTGTAACATATAACACTTGAAATCTAAACAAACATAGTATTTACAGATAAGATTATTTTGTAAAGACATGTTCTCCGAAAAATCACAAATTTTAAAATAACATATAGTTTAAGAGCAAGAGCATATACACAAAATCACAAAATACCTTGGAAACATAATGACATCAGTTAATATCTCGTTTAACTTCCTTCACCCTTTTATTGACATAGTCATGAAAACAAAAAGGTTTGCAAAGTTAGAACTATAAATACTAGTTACCCATCTGTCAGACTACAGAAGTTTTCATCAAGCAAAACATAGAATGGAATGTAACAGGCAATGAATGCTCTGTAAGAAGAAATACAGACTTTCTACGAAAGTTTACGTCTATCTCAGACAACAGGTTCTCTGATAAGACTTCATCCCTAACAGAGTGCTTCTTACCGAGACGTACTATGTCATAAAATTTCCTCCCAGTTAGTTGTACTATACTTGTACTATATACAATGGGATGCATAATTACCTCTTCATAACCTAACCAGGATATTAGTGACCAGATGCTGCTGCTTTGTAACTTACTAAAAGAAAGAGGCACAATCAGAATAAGCTACATAAGCAGTGCACTCTTGAGGTGCAAGACGGTTTCAAGATTACATGACAATATATGTACTGAAGTCTGGAGAACCCTATGCTACCACAGATAAAACAGACTTTAAGTCAAAAATTGTTATGAGAGACAAAGGATATTATATATTGATAAAAGGGTCAATCCATCAAGAAGGTATGACAAGTACAAACATATATACACCACATAATAGAGTCCCAAACTATATCAAGCAAAAACTAACAGAATTAAAGAGAGAATAGACAATTCTACAATAATAGTTGGAGACAGCAATACCCAACATTCAATAATGCATAGAACCAGGAAGATGGATAAAGAAATAGCAGACTTGAATAGCAGTATAAAATAGCTAGACCTAATAGCCATTTCACCCATCAACAGTAGAACACACATTCTTTTCAAGAGCATGCGGAACATTCTCCAAGACAGACCACTATTGTTTTCTACAGAGTTGGGAGTAGAAACAGAAGCAGAAACAAAAGTTGAATATTTATTTTACGCAAATTCATAGTTAATTAAATAAATGTACTGAAAGAGTAATGATTATTAGACTTATCTGTTAGAAAAATCTCTAGTAATATAAGAGAAGGATGTGTCCTGGTCAATACTTTTGCCAGTGACTGTAAACAAACCTGATAAAATAAGCCATCATGACCAATTTCAAAAACAATAAACCAAGAAAAAATATCTGAAATGCATATAGCACATTAAACTAATTTCCTTAATATATAAATAATTTGTACAAATAAAACAATAAGTGAATACCTCACAGGAAAGAAACTTATAATTAGAAAAATAAAAGTCAAAACTAAATTAAAAAGCCACTTTTTCCCTATCAAATGAGGAACAATCCAAAAGATGAGTGAGAGTATAAGGAGAGGTGCTCTCATACTTTTCTTGTGGGAATACAAATAATATAATAATCTCCCTTATTATTTCCTGGTGAGATTTCTGGCAAGAAGGGAATGATGCTAAAATACAAGCTACCAATTTCTAAAAGTATAAAAATGCAGAGGGTGTTATTTGATGTCCATGAAAGCATTTATATGATTTCTGGCAACCTGCATTGATTTCAAAAACATTCACACACACACAAAAATGATGAGATGAGCAAGCATTTCACAGAAGAATGATTACCAAAAAAAGAAAAGAAAAAAAAAGTTTACCCTCACTTGTAATCAATGAAATAGAAAAAGAACTCATAACATTTTCTACCTATTGCATTGTCCAAGATTATTTTAAACTGTCAAGCCCTACAGCCAGCAACGTTGCAGAGAAGCAGATGTCACTATACTGGGAATAAGGCTTTGCTATAGAGCAATTTTATAATTAGTATCAAAAGAAATTTTGTCAGATTCATCCTATAAATACATCCTAGGAAAATGATTACAACTGTGAAAAAGATAATTCTGAGCACAGTATATTTCTGTAATATTAACACATGGAAAATGTGCAACCATTAAGAGTGTATTAAATTTTCTTAATGACAGGGAAAAGTGTTCAGGATATGTTATATATCTAAAAAAAATCAAACAGAATGCCTAACAGGACATCGCTTTTATAAATATAAATAGTATATGGAGGTACTGGTGCATAAAGAAAAACAGACTGTAAGGTGGAGGCCCTGAGTTGCACTTTGGCATTTCAGTGATAATGTCAAATACATCTAAATATTAAAGGCTATCTCTGAGTGATGAGCTTTTTTCCTTATTTTTATTTATTTATATTTCATCAATGTGTTATATTTTAATTAATACAGAAATACAAGTAATTATTTTTAAAAGCAGTGGGAAACATGGTTATTTTCAAACTCATACGGACCACAACAAATATGTAATATCTTGTGTCTATGTTATTATTTAACTAATAGAACCTGGGGTAGAAGGTAAAAAGAAAGAAATCAAAGAAAACGTTAACCTGAATCTTTAAGCTTTTATAAAAAGATACTATTATAATTTAACACTAACAAAATACATAAATAAAAAAGTTTTAGAAACCCCAGAGGGTAAAGAGAAAGTTCTTCAATATCTCTAGAAGAGTTATTATCTTCCTGAAGTATAATTCACAACATACCTCATATATAAAAATATACTTCATATACACTTCAAGTGTAATTCATATATAAAAGCAAACCATGGCCAGGCATGGTGGCTCATGCCTATAATCCCAGCACTTTGGGAGGCTGAGGCAAGCAGATCACTTGAGCCCAGGAGTTCAAGACCAGCCTGGCAAACATGATGAAACCCTGTCTCTACTAAAAATACAAAAATAAGCCAGGCATGGGGGCAGGCGCCTATAATCTCAGCTACTCTGGAGGCTGAGGCAGGAGGATTGTTTGAACCTGGGAGGTGGAGGTTGCAGTGAGCCAAGATCGCACTACTGCACTCCAGCCTGGGCAACAGAGCGAGACTCCATCTCAAAAAAAAAAAAAAAAAGGCAAGCTACATAAAAGGTTACAAGGATTTTTTGTCATTGTTGTTGTTTTCTCTCCAGCTACTCCTTCAAACCTTCAAAGGATGTAGTTACAAGATGAGGGTATGGAGAATCTGAGTGAACAGACTGTATGTGTGAGCACTTTATAAGATATCAGACATGTTGTTTATTCTTCAGTAGCTCTGTGAGATGGGTGTTAATACCCCATCCTAATGATGAGTAAAGAGAGTTTGGAAAGCTTACTTTAGAGTTTAAGTAATTAGAAAATAGTTGAACATAAATTTGCCTGGCTCCAAAGTCAATGCTCTTTCCATAGAATCATAGTGCCCTTCCAGATTTTACAAAGCTGAAACAGGCCTTACCGATCTGTTCCAATTCTTATTTTACAAATGAGGACCAAGACGAGAGAAACGGACTGGCACAGAAAATAAGAACTGTCCAAGTTTACACTGTTAGATGAATACCAGAACAAAGAGCAAAGACAAAGATCTCCCAAAGTCCACTTTAATGCTATTTCCAGGATTCTACTTTTTTCCTCCTCTTCATAAGAAGAAAAATGAAAATAAAAACAGCAGACTATCAACTACCTATTAACATTCAGGCCTTCCTATTCTCATTCTTACAGAAAAAGCTTGCAGAGAGGGTACAATGAAACTAAGACCTAGAGAAAAACACAAGACAATCAATCCATATACTTCAACAAATAAGTAAAAGATTCTTCCCTATCCCATCGTATAGTCTTCAGCATTTCAAGTGTGATATTTCCTACTTTTACTTATTAAAGGGAAAGCAAGATTTGTTATTTGAATAAACATATACAAGACTTTCTACTTCAACAAAATGCTTGAGTGTCACAATGTTTTATATATGTCATATAGACACATACAACTATCTAACTTTATATAAAAATTTCAAGTATTCAGAAAACATAAAAAGAATCACATGTCAAACAATCATGTACCCACCATCCTGGTGCGTCCCTACCACCATCATATTTCCTCTCTTTACCAGAAGTAACCTATATCCTGAATTGCTGATTATCATACCAATAAATTTATTGACATTCTTTAAAAATATCTATGAATCCCTAAACTATATAGGTAGAAATTCATAGATATGTAATAATGTATACACATGTAGATGTCACAAAATAGTAGAGAGCTTCAAAACTCTATCACTCCACAAAAGAAATGAATAGCTGGTGAAATGGTCAGAATCAGCTTGTTTGAAACTCTGGAACTGAATCAAAAACTTAACAGCTAAGGGAATGCTTAGTGAAGAAAGAAGGTACTGAATTTCAGTGAGAAAGGGCTGTGGCATTTTAACACATCTGCTTACTATGGCCCCCTCCCCCAGTTTGGTGGTCCACCCAAGTCATCAACCCTCATTCCTGATACAGGATGCTGGTATAAAGTCATTTGCCCTCATTCCTGGTATAGGGTGCTGGTACCAAAGGGAGCAATAGGGACCTTATTCTAAAACGTATTGTCATTATGTACTTTGACTAGTCTGGCAATTCCCTGAAGGACTGACTGAAGGGCCAGTGTCACCTGCCTTGGAGCTTCCCCGAGGTAGGGGACAGCATTCTGGGATCTGGCATTTATCAAAAACACTAAGAGGCAAATGTATTAGTTATAGCCACCTAAAGAAGGAATCAGTTGGCACAAGCAATGGCCAAGCAAAAAAGCGTGGGAAGGAAGAAGCTGGGGAATAAAAGCTTTGGAAAGCTCCCACATATACCAGGAAATCTACAAAGCCATGGTATGGCCAGGGGCAAACACATCTTGAAAACAGGTAAGAAGGTCCTAAGCTGGCTCACAGTGCTGAGCCAACAGGAAGTGAAGACTAAGGCAGAGTTGTAAATGGCCTGGCTAAGCAATAAAGAAGTGATCCAACAGATAGGCAATCAGCAAAGACTGGAAGAGTATCTTTAAGGGTTCTTATGTTTATGGAAATCAAAAACAGGCTGAAAGTGAAACGATGAAAAAAGATATTTCATGCAGAAGAGAGTTGGGGGGTTATGCTACCATAAGACAAAACAGACTTTAAGTCAAAAATTGTTACAAGAGACAAAGGATATTATATATTGATAAAAGGGTCAATTCATCAAGAAGGTATGACAAGTACAAACATATATACACCACATAATAGAGTTCCAAACTATATCAAGCAAAAACTAACAGAATTAAAGAGAGAATAGACAATTCTACAATAATAGTTGGAGACAGCAATACCCAACATTCAATAATGCATAGAACCAGGAAGATCAATAAAGAGATAGCAGACTTCAACAGTAGTGTAAAATAACTAGACCTAATAGCCATTTCACCCATCGACAGTGGAACACACATTCTTCTCAAGTGCATATGAAATGTTCTCAAGGATAGAACATATGCTCGCTAGGCCACAAAACAAGTCTCAACAAAGTTTTTAAAAATTAAATTATACAAAGTATCTTCTCTGATTGCAGTTGAATGAAACTATAAATCAGTAACAGAAGAAAAAAAATTAAAATTTACAAATGTGCAACTACCAGAAAACTGACTCAAGAAGAAACAGAAAATGTGAACAGACCCCCATAACCAGCAAAGACTGAACCATTAATGAAAAAAGCTTTCAGCATGACAACTTAAGGAGTTACATGGACACACTCCCCAGCAAATTTGGTGAAAAATATAAAAACACTGCTGGAAGCAAAGAACAAATGAAGAAACATTTATTCAAGAAAATTTAGTAGAGACTATGAGAAAAGTGAGAGTCTGTAGTGTTTGAACCAGGACCTGCTCTGTCCCAACTCAAGGAGTCAGAAACTCCACTCCAGACTGGTGTAGCAACAAGCACTGTGTTCCCTCTTCCAAGAGGTCCAGTCAAAGTCTTTCTGTGACAGGAAGGATGTCAACATTTCTTATCCTGCCTCTAAGGGAGGAGACCACCCCTCATACTGTCTTACGCCCAATTTCTGCCTCCAAAGAAGTAAGAAGTAAAAACTAAAAGGCAGGCTGGGTGCGGTGGCTCATGCCTGTAATCCCAGCACTTTGGGAGGCCGAAGTGGGTGGATCATGAGGTCAGGAGATTGAGACCATCCTGGCTAACATGGTGAAACCCTGTCTCTACTAAAAATACAAAAAAAAATATGGTGGCGGGCGCCTGTAGTCCCAGCTACTGGGGAGGCTGAGGCAGGAGAATGGTGTGGACCCGGAAGTGGAGCATGCAGTGAGCCAAGATCACGCCACTGCATTCCAGCCTGGACGATAAAGCGAGACTCCTTCTCAAAAAAAAAAAAAAAACAAACTAAAAGGCAGAAATGAAATCCACAGGCAGACAGCCCGGTGCTACACCCTGGGCCTAGTAGTTAAAAATCAACCCATGACTTAAATGATTGTGTTATCTATAGATTCCAGACACTATATGGAGAAGTATCATGAAAATCCCCATCCTGTTCTGTTCCATCCTGATTACTGGTGCGTGCAGCCCCCAGTCACGTACCCCCTGCTTGCTCAATCAATCACGATCCTCTCATGTGGACCCCTTTAAGAGTTGTAAGCCCTTAAAAGGGACAGGAATTGCTCGTTTGGGGAGCTCGGTTATTTGAGGCGTTAAGTCTGCTGATGCTCCCGGCTGAAAAAAGCCCTTTCCTTTCTCAACTTGGTGTCTGAGGGGTTTTGTTTGTTTGGTTGGCTCATCCTACTACACCTCTAGCTACCTAAAGCTGATATTCCACGTGAATGTAGCCAAGAGGTAAGGGGCTGGCTCCCTTCTTCAAATCAGTCACTGCTGGAAAGGTGGAGGCTCTACTTTGGGCATGGTGCTGTGGGGGTAACAATCACTGTTGTCTTGACTTCTAAGCTGTGGGTTCCATACCAGGAGCATGAAGATAAGAAGAACTGAGGTTACTGCCTCTCTCCAGCTCAGCTCCTACAGTAGACATATCACTGGGAAAGAAATACCATTGTTTCTTACTCCTTACTCCAGAGCCTGGGCTTGGAGATGTTTGCCTGTGGAAAGAGGTGGACCATAAAGCAGACTGCTTTTAATCTCTTCCCACAGAAACAAAGTTCATTTGCAAAGAAACATGCAAGCATGATCTGAAAAATAGTAGAGACTGTGAGAGGCAAATGAGAAGAGACTGGAGGAATCAATGGACACAAAAGCTAAACTGGACAGTTGATTTGCCCGAAAAAAAAAAAAACAGGAAAATAGACGGCTGAGAGGAGTCCATCTGGGTTCAGAAGAAATTTCAAGCACTGACTTAGGGAAATATTTCTTCAAAGGAAACCAAATTTGATGAGTCTGTAGAACAACATAATGCCCCAGGGCATTGTTGAAAACAGTGCAATTAGCACTAGATTAATGGACCTTAACAGATGTGTGTAGTCAGGCAAAAAGAGAGCCCTGCCAAACCACTATCACCCAGGGTAACTGGGAATACCCAAGGCTGCTTCCCCAGAGGTGCAACATCAGAGGCTTAAATTAACAGTGTGTGTGTGCACGGGGTGGGGGAGCAGGGCACTAAATAGACTCCACTAAAACAGTCCATAAACAAAATAAGCAAGAAGCAACAGCATGCACTGGAAGGAAGACACCAGTTCCAAGAATTTCTCAAAATACTCCATAAAATGTCTAGCTTTGAATAGAAAATTACAAGGCATGAAAAAACAGAAAAGATGACCCATATGCTGGGGAAAAAAGCAGATAACAGAAACCGTGATTACACTTACATGTTGGATTTAACAGACAAAGCATTCCAAATCGTCATTAACAAATATGTTTCAAGAACTAAAGGAAACCATAATCAAGGTAGAGGAAGGTATGACGACAATGTAAAAAAATAAAACAAACAAAAAGAATGTCAACAAAAAGGTAAAGGTTATTTTTTTTTTAAAGAACCAAATAAAAATTCTGGAGCTGAACAATACAACTGAAATGAAAATTCACTAGAGGAGGTCAACAGTAGATGTGAACTAATAGAAGAATTAGTGAACTTACAGACAAATCAATAGAGTTTATACAATCCAGATAGAAAAATATGAAGAAAAATGAACATCTTCAGAGAACTGTAGGACATTATTTTAGGCACACTGATGTACACATAACACGAGTACCAGAAGGGGAAGAAAGACAAAAGAAGCAGAAAAAAATTGCTAAAACAATAATGGCTGAAAACTTCCTAAATTTATTGAAAAGCAATAACATATACATTTAAGGAGCTCAATCAAGTCCAAGTAGGTTAAATGCAAAGAAATCCGGAAACATATGGATCACAGTAAAAATGTTGAAAAAGACAAAAAAAAAAAAAACAAAAAAACAAAAAAACAAAAAACAATCACTAGAATGGCTATAATTAAAAAGAAAAAAAACAAACAAAACGGAGTGGGGAATCACCTGCATTGATGAGGATGTAGAGACACTGAAATCCGTGCACATTGCTTGTGGAGATGTATAACGGTTTAACCGCTGTGGAAAACAGTTTAAGGATTCCTCAAAATATTAAACACAGAATTACCCTATGATCCAGCAATTCTACCCCTAGGTATGTATCCAAAAGAACTGGAAACAGGTGTTCAAATGACTGAGACAAAAATGTTCATTGCTGCAGTATTCACTATAGCCAAAAGGTTACTAGCTAATAATCTATCCATTGATGGACAGTCTAAATGTTCACCAAAGAATAAATGAATTTTTAAAAAGTGGTACATATACACAATGAATTTTCCTTTTTTTCAACAGTGTCTTGCTCTGCCACTCAGGCTGAAATACAGTGATGCAATCACAGCTCACTGCTATGCTTAGGTAATTTTATTTTTTATAGAGACGAGGTCTCACTGTTGCTCAGTTTGGTCCTGAACTCATGGGCTCAAGGGATCCTTCCACCTCAGCCTCCCAAAGTGCTGAGATTACAGGTGTGAGCCATTAAGCCTGGTCACACAATGAAATAATATGTAGTCATAAAAAGAAATAAAGTATTGATGCATGCTACAACATGAATGAATCTTCAAAACATTATGCTAAATGAAAGAAGATAGGCACAAAAGGCCACACTGTATCATTTCACTTGTATTAAATACTGGGCAGATCCATACATACAAAAAGCAGATTAGTAGTTGTTAGGGCCTGTTGGGAGGGGGAAATGGTAATTGGTTATGGAGTTTCCTCTGGGACTGCTAAAAGTGTTCTGGAACTAGACAGAGATGCTATGCTAGTTGCACAACACTGTCAATGTACTAAGCCACTACTGAACTGTACTTTTTATTTTAAAAAAATGATAAATTTTGTATGAATTTTACCTCATTTTTAGAAAGTACCTGCACATACATGTCCATATGCAAATATATACACATTTCTTTTGTGATTGAAAAGTAATCAAAGTTGTCTCTTTGTTTCCATGGGAGACTGATTCCAGGACTCCCATGGATACCAAAATTCACAGAGGTCAAGTTCCTTATATAAAATGGCATAATAGCTGCATTTGATGTACACATATCCTCTGGTATCTTTAAATCATCTCTAGATTACTTAACACCCAATACAATGTAAATGCTATGTAAATAGTTGTTATACTGTGCTGTTTTATTTAAATTTTTAAAATTATTTTATTGTTAATTTTTTTCGCCAAATATTTTTGATCTACAGTTAGTTGAATCCTCAGATGTGGAATCGGTGGATACAGAGGGTCAACTCTACAAAACATCTTCTGTACTACTGAGTCTAAATTAGCCACTATTAAAGTACTAATTGTTATTTTTAATCAGCCAAAGGAAAAACTATTAAGTTTCTTTAACAAATGTCTTCAACTGTGCAGTATATCAAGTGTGTTAGCTATCAGGCTTCTAGACTAATAAAATATATAAATTCCCCAGGAAAGTAGGGTTAAAAAAAAATCATGCTGTCTAAAGAGTATTATCAAAATTTTATACAGTTATAAAATGAGATTGATGTTTATGAGCTACGTCTTTCATTGTTATCTGCAATCAGCTCATTCATCTTCTAGGAGGTAGCTTAATCAATTGTGATTTAATTATACACATAGCATTTTTGTTTATTAATTCTACAATTAACAAATGGTAAATTACTTAACAATTTTGAAACACCACCATATTTATGCTAAAAGTCCTCTGAACTGCTTCAGGATGTTATAACAAAATACTGCCTGAGGTCAAAACAACTTTATATATATGATGAAAAAGAGTTAATATAACATGTAATTTAACATATAGTTCAACAGTTTTGCTAAGACTGTACCAGGGAGTATAATTAGATTCTAATAAGTGTTTAAGGTGATAAAATAGTAATACACACATACATTTCTTAAATCCATTCAAATTAAGTATACACTGACTTTAGGGAAATACAATAAACATTTATTATATGCTTAGATATATCATGCACTCTAATGAACCCTGGGGTACAAAGACAAAACACATTCCCTACTCTTGGCAAAAACTATAACACAGTAGAGGATACAGACACTGAGATATTTTGAATATGATAATATGAGACAGAACTGTACAGAGTGATAATGAAGCACTTCAGGACAGCAAGAATGTCCTGAAGATATTCCCTGAGCTGTATTCTATAGGAAGCAAACAAGATTATAGGAAGACCACAAATAATAGCATAGATTTTAATAGCAAGAGTTATATACTGAGATTAATGTGAATCAGTGCTTTGCCATGAATTCTGTGATCTTATAGATACTGGGCCTCTCCTTTATTAAATTATTATAGCACCTCATTGCTCTATGGTTCCTGAGTGGATAATAGGAAATTTTATACATATACACACTCTTACCACAACGTCAGTACTGAATAGAAACAGTAAGTAAAACTTTACTGGTGACAGTTGACGGTAAAGATGGGCATGAGAGATAAGGCTGGTAATGATCAAAACAACGTATACAAAAAGTACTTAGAGGCTATCATGAGATCTTCTGCTTCTGGGGATAATGGAAAACTCGAATAAAAATAAGTATGTTTAAAGGTATCTAGAGCTGGTCAAGCCATCAGGACAAAAGGTCACAAGATTCCAGAGAAGGGAGAACAACCTAAAGATGGGCTGACATTTCAAGTCATCACAGAAGTAAAAAACGAAAACAAGGCCAGGCATGGTGGCTCATGCCGCACTCTGGGAGGCGAGGCAGGCGGATCACGAGGTCAGGAGATCGAGACCATCCTGGCTAACACTGTGAAACCCCATCTCTGCTAAAAACAAAAAAACAAAAACAAAAACAAAAAATTAGCTGGGCGTGGTGGCGGGCGCCTGTAGTCCCAGCTACTTGGGAGGCTGAGGCAGAAGAATGGTGTGAACCCGGGAGGCAGAGCTTGCAGTGAGCCGAGATCGTGCCACTGCACTACAGCCTGGGCAACAGAGCGAGACTCCATCTCAAAAAAAAAAAAAAAAAAAGCAAACAAAAATAAAAATAAATAAATTGGGCTGATAGACTACCACTTTTCTCCCCAAGAATATTTGTGGATTGTAACCATAATGCAAGAGCGAGAATCCATACTTTACCCAGACAGAGCCACTGCCATAGGATGAAACTATCAACAAAGATTCTGTTGGCCTCATGGCGCTGGAGATAAAATACGATACCCAAGGGGTTAAGATCCTGGTGAGGTGCTCTTTAAGACTTCTGCCAAATGCTGACTTTGCATGAAGCAGTAATTCAAGCAGCAAAGTTTTCAGACATCTTACACTGCAAACGAGACAAGGATTAGAGTTCAGATTTGCCAGAGAATGTCTCAAGAATTTAAGACTCTAAATTGAAACACCTGTAAAGTAAAGTTAGACTGTATGAAGACAAATCAAATGTACAAATAGCCTTAAAACAGTCTTGATTCACTTTAGTCCCTGACTGGATAAAAGCTATCAGCTCCCACACTAACATGTCTAAGAAAAGAAATAATAAATCCTGTCTAAAAGAAGATTATCATCTGGAGCCTTCACAATTTTTACAATGACAATTATTCAATAAAAAATTATCAGGCTGCCAAAAAACAGATGCTTATGAATAAAAGCTAGGAGGAAAAAAAAAAAAAAAAAAAAAAACAGGCAACGGAATTTTACCAATAATTTAATTTAAAAATAATCAAATGGAAATTCTAGAACTGGAAAATAACTGAAATTACTTAATATAAGTTGAATAGACTAAACAGCAAAAGGTAAGACTAGAAAACTTTTTAAAAGATCAATGAAGATATTTTCACTAAACCAGAGAAAAAAATATAGGTATTACAAAGAGCCTAAGGCAAACGTGAGACACAGTGCAAGAGTCTAACACCTACTTAGTGGAGTCACAGAAGCAAAAGGGAGAAGCAATATTTGAAGAGGTAAGTAAGAATTTTCCAAAACTGGCCAACGAAAAATTGTAATGCTTGGGGCTTAAATATAAGTAGAATTAAAATGCATGCCAACAGTAATGTAAAAACCAGGAGGGATAAATGGAGTAAAAAGTGTTCTTCATAGGGAAAAAGGTATTCTAAGTAAGGTTTTAGCATTCTTGGGGAAGTGGGGTAAAAATAATGCTTGGTAGTAGCTCAAGTTACTCCATTAAGTACATCGTAATCTCTACAGTAACCACTACAAGAAAAGATAGCATAACTAAAAATAAAATAGATTTTAAAAAGGAGAGAAAAAAGATTATAAATAAGTTTATAATTATATTATTTATAATTACATTTTTATACGTAAGCCAAAATATTCCAACTGTTAGACTAGATTAAAAATTAGAATTTATTAATGTAATTTATTCCATTAACAGAAAAAGAAGGGAAAAAGATCACTTTGATAGTTGCAGAAAAAGCATTTGATAAAATTCAATATCCATTCAGGATGAAAACGCTACACACTAGGAATAAATCCTTAATTTTAAAAGTGTCTTAAAACACACACACACACCCTACAGTAAGGTTTTCCTGAGAAATGGGAATGAGACAAGAAGACTACTATTACCACTTCCATTCAACATGTACTAGAGGTCCTATCCAGTACCTTAAGGTAAAAATAAATAAACGAAAGCATAAGAATTAGAAAGGCATAAAGAAAATGGTCACGATTCACAGATAACATGCTTGAGTCAGACAAACAAACAGGATTAACAATGAAGTTTGTCAAGGATGCTGTATACAAAGTTAGCATATAAAAATCCATTATATTTTTATGTTAGCAACAATCGGAAAACAAAAATTTTAAAAGATACCAAAGTATAATTTAAAAGTCTATTTCCTAGAAGTAAATCTAATGAAGGATGCAATCTTTACACTGAAAACTACAAAAGATATTAAGAGAAAGTACAGATAAGGTAAAGTAATGAAGGGATATATAGTATTCATGAATTAGAAAATTATTGTAAAGACATCAATTTTAATATATTCAGACTGACTTCAACCATTGTAGAAAACAGTGTTGCGATTCCTCAAAGACCTGAAAACATAACTACTATTTGACCCAGTAATCCCATTATTGGGATATAGCCAAAAGAATATAAATCATTCTGTCATAAAGACACATGCACACACATGTTCACTGCAGCACTATTCACAATAAAGGCACAGAATCAACCTAAATGCCATCAGTGGTAGACTGGATTAAAAAAAGGTGGTACACCACAGAATACCACACAGCCATATAAAAGAACAAGATCATATCCTTTGCAGGAACATGGATGGAGCTGGAGGTCATTATCCTTAGCAAACTAACACATGAACAGAAAACAAAATACCACAGGTTCTCACTTATAAGTGGCAGCTAAAAGATGGAAACACATGGACACATAGCAAGAAACAACACACTGGGGCCTATTAGAGGGTAAAGGGTGGGAGGAGGGAGAGGATTAGGAAAAATAACTAATGGGTACTAGACTAACTAATACCTGGGTAACGAAATAATCTGTACAACAAACCCTCATGACAGGAGTTTACTCATATAACACACCTGCACATGTACCCCTGAACTTGTTTAAAAAAAGTATATATTTTCAGACTAACATATAAATTCAGTGTAATAACAATAAAAATCCCAATGCTGCTTTTTGTGGAAACTGACAAGCTGATTCTAAAACTTACATGAAAATGCAAATGGGTCAAGAATACCAAAGCAATTATGAACAACAAAGTTGAAAGACTTAGAAGTAGAAAACATAAACCTAAAATACAGCAACTGTAATTAAGACAGAGTGGTACTGGTGGAAAAACAGAGAAGTTGACTAAAGAAAAAAAAGAGTCCAGAAACACACACACACACACACACACACATACGCAAACAGTTCATTTATGACCAAGGTAACAATGAAGAACAGTATGGAAATGGGGTGGTCAAAAACATATTCAAAAGGGCCATAAAGAATACATCATATTCATTATAACTTCATAGAAGTACACACAGAAAAATGATACAAGATGGGTATTACTTATTGGCTTCCTATGAGCCCAATTATGCAAAGGGCTCTACTATTTCAGCAGGTGCTTCCTAAGAGGGACAACCATTTCTAGTAGCTAACTTCTCTCTGCAAGTATACTTGCTACTCATTCCAGCAAGCCACTAACAAACTTCTTCACCAAGACCTTTCAACTCATAATTTTTCTCCCCAGATATTATAAAGAGAACTATTTTGAAATTTGTTTTATAATAATCTGCTTCACAGTCAACTTTGCAAAAACTTATCTGTCCTATAAGGAAGGGGCTATCTAAAATGTATAAATAACATTTTCCTGAAAAGAGGCAATTTAAAAACAATGAGAACAGATTTTTTTTCTCAAGGTTTTCAATATGCCAGACTTAAGTATTTATCTAATTGATTCTCAAATTAACTCTAAGAGGAAGATAATAACTGCCTCTGCCAATATTACAGACCAGTAAACGAGGTTGCAAAAATGCAAAGTAACCTACTCAAAGTCCTAGCACTAAAATTTGGCAGCACTTGACTGGATTTGAGTCCAAGCTTACACTAAATTCCTTAAGACATGTCCTTTCCAGAATGTAAGTAACAGACAATGCTTGGTTTTAAAAATCCAGAACAAAAGGGAGTCATACCGTCTTGTCAATTCATATGTGACAATAGTATATAGTTTTTCTATTAATTTTCTGATTTCTAGATACCTGAGTCATATATTGCACCCAAGATGGAACTTTGAGAAAAATGTATATGGTTCAAGGCAGTGAAATGAACACATTTATCAATCTCTTGTATTTCCCAACACCATACTCAATGAGATGACAACAAATTTTTACAAAAAATAAATAAATAAATAAACCAATAACAACGTTAGAAAATAAGAAAGGGTGTGACACTGGTAGATCAGACATTTTTAAAAATTCAAGTCAGAGGAATGGCAATAAATTAGCAGAGATATAAAGGGAGATAAATCACAATCCAGGGTACTGTAAGTATCCATGTTTCTTTCAAGGAGGCCCAAAGAAAAATTAACCTTTCATCACGTACACAAAGAACAGGAAAAGGTCAAGAGGCAAGCCTCAGATAAATTATTTTAGAAACAGTATTTAGGCTAGATGAGACAGCTGGGGCTCTACCCTTCCCCAAGGGTGGCAGTTGTAGCTTTTACCATCACCGCAAAGCCAACAATTGCCCTCTAAAGGAAGAGGGCCACCTGTTTGGGTATGTTTCTTGTGAGAGTGCCAATTCCTGAGAGACAAACAGGATACAGCGTGGACTAACTCTCAATACTGTAGCAGACATTAGGAATGAGATGTGAAGAAAAAGAAGGAGAAAAGATAACTTCTAACAGAAATTAAATAGTATTAGAGCACTCTCCCACACAAAATAAAGCCCTTCTTAGTCTGACATGTGTGACAGTTCCCAACTTAGGCATGCAACTTCAGGGGAGTCATCATGTTGAGACACCTTGCCCACTTATACCAAATATGCCCATAACCTTTCCATTCAAGAAAGAGGATGCTGGGGAAACAGATCTACACAACTGCACTGAAGACCATGACAGCCAGATACCGTCTTTAAGCAACACAGTCCCTCATCCTAACATATGAACGGAAAGCCAAGGATAACAGACATTTGGGGAAAACTAATAGATAAAAGAGAAGGTACAAAATGGGAAGAAAAAAATTAACAAAGAACTCTCACAGAAATGGAGACAATTCAGGGGACTGAATGGTATACTTTTAAAAAATTTCTCATAAAGTACAATTGAATAAAACAAGAACAAGCTGCTTTGAAAAAGTGGTCAGAAACAAAGACTTCTTGATTAAAAATAAATGACAAAATAAGTTTAACGTGCAAGATAAATAATAATATGGTCATAAATGATGCATGAGTAGAAAATAAAAGATAAAGGCGACTTCTGAGGAGACAGATTAAAAACACAAATGTAGGAAATATGAGAAATCAGGGAACTGCGGGTCAGAATGGGGAGGTCCAGTATTGATCTGACAGGTGCTTTTAAAGAACGTACGACTAGGAGCAACAGAGATATGTAAAGAGAAAAACACAAGATTATTTCCATAATCTGAAGGGAGACACAAGTTCATAGACAGGCCTCATCAACTGCCAAGAATGATTACTGAAGAAAGATCTATACCTAGACACATCTGGATAAAACTCCAAAATTCCATTAAAAAAAGAAAATCCTAAAACTTCTATGTTATCTACAAAGGAACAAGTCAGACTAAAATCTGAATACTATATTAAGGCACAGGGTAAATGCTGTTAAGAAAAAAAAGCTGAACTTAGAATTCCATACTCAGGTTGGGTGCCATGGCTGCTGCCTGTAATCCCTGCACTTTGGGAAGTCGAGACAGGTGGATCACTTGAGGTCAGGTGTTAGAGATCAGCCTGGTCGACATGGCGAAACCCTGTCTCTACTAAAAACACAAACATTAGCCAGGTGTGGTGGCAGGTGCTGTAATCCCAGCTACTTGGTAGGCTGAGATAGAAGAGCTGTTTGAACCCAGGAAGCGGAGGTTGCAGTGAGCCAAGATTGTGCCACTGCACCCCAGCCTGGGTCACAGAGTGAGACTCCATCTCCAAAAAAAAAAAAAAATCCATACTCAAATTTATTCAAGAATGAGGACCAAATAAAGGGCATTTTCAGATAACATGTACTTGAAAAGTCTGACATCCTATATTTAAAATGTATTCTGAACCCAATTAAACTCTAAATTTTTTTGTATGGCACACCCTTATGAGTAAAAAAAAATCTGAATATACTCTCAGTATAGTTTTATAAAATATATACATCACTATATTAATATATGTATTGTAAAACATACCAAAATAAAAATTAAAAATTATAGCTAAAAATTAACACATAATTTAATTTCTAATAAATCCTGATACTCCTCTAAATTATTTTGTGTGCCTCCTTTTACATTAACGTCTAATTTTAAATACCACAGATCTAATCAAATGAAGAAGAAAACACGGAAGTGAAGACACAACAGAGCTGAATAACTTCAGAGGAAGAGTAGGAAACAACAATCAGATGAGAATCCACAAGAATTTTCCACTTGGAAAATTTTCAATTGATGAAATTTTCATGTACAGAGGATTACATTTCATACTGTAGAGATATTCCACTTTGTTCCATAGTAAGTATTCATATAATCATCTATTTCTAGATTTAAAAATCATTAGAATTGATTTAAAAAGTAAAAAAAGTTATAGTCAGAACAAAATGCAAATACCTTGATGATGCAAAATTAACAACTAATTAAAACTGTGAGACTGAAGGAGTAAGGAAAGGAATAAGACTATGATTCAGAAACATGGGTAATACTATCTAGAGCTAATAAAGAACATATAGAACACTACAGAAACCACTTATATAAGTAAAAGCAAGCACAATAAAACTGAGAAGTGAAGGTGAGAATGGATGATATCCTATTCTCTCTACTCTCTTATGTAATGCAAAAATTGATACAGTTACAACTTTTTTTTGAGACAGGTTCTCATTCTAACTCAGGCTGGAGGGCAGTGGCACAATCCAGGCTCACCGCAGCCTTAACTTCCCAGGCTCAAGTGATTCTCCTGCCTCAGCCTCCTGAGTAGCTGGGACTACAGCCATGTGCCACCATACTTTGCTAGTTGTTTTTTTGTTCTTTTCTTTTGTTTATTTTTTCTACTTTTAGTACTGATGCAGGTCTTGCTGTTACCCAGGCTGGTTTCAAAGTTCTGGCCCTGAGCAATCATCCTGGCTCACAAAGTGATGGGATTACAGGTGTGAGCCACTATGCCCAGCCAAAATTTCTCTTTTTAAAAAAGCACTATTAAGTAGGAAAAAAGCAGTATGTAACACAGTATGTCAATCATCTGGAAAACTGAAATCAGTTACTGCCTGCCAGTCAGCTCACGTGAAACACTTCTACCACCCTGACACAGTTTGGCTCTGTGTTCCCACCCAAATCTGATCTTGCAGCTCCCACAGTTCCTTTGTGCTGTGGGAGGAACCCGGTGGGGGATGACTGAGTCATGGGGGCGGGTCTTTCTCACGCTGTTCTCATGATAGTGAATGAGTCTCATGAGATCTGATGGTTTTTAAAACAGGAATTTCCCTGCACAAGCTCTCTTCTCTTGTCTGCCACCATGCGAGACATGTGTTTTGCCTTCTCCCATGATTGTGAGGCTTCCCCAGCCATATGGAACTGTAAGTCCAAGTAAATCTTTCTTTTGCAAATTGCCCGGTCTCAGGTATGTCTTTATCAGCAGTGTGAAAAGGGATTAATATAGTAAATTGGTGCCAGTAGAGTGGGGCGCTGCTGAAAAGACACGTGAAAAATGTGGAAGCAGCTTTGGAACTGGGTAACAGGCAGAGACTGGAACAGTCTGGAGGGTTCAGAAGGAGACAGGAAAATGTGGGAAAGTTTGGAATGTTGAATAGCTTTGATCAAAATGCTAATAATGATATGGACAATGAAATCCAGGCTGAGGTGGTCTCAGATGGAGATGAGGAACATGTTAGGAACTACAGCAAAGGTGGGTCTTGTCACTTTTTAGCAAAGATATTGGTGGCATTCTGCCCCTGCCCTAGAGATCTGTGGAACTTTGAAGTTGAGAGAGATGACTTAGGGTATCTGGCGGAAAAAATTTCTAAGTAGCAAACCATTCAAGAGGTGACCTGGGTGCTGTTAAAGGCATTCAGTTTTATAAGGGAAACAGTGCATAAATGTTTGGAATATTTGCAGCCTGACAATGTGATAGGAAAGAAAATCCCATTTTCTGAGGAGAAGTTCAAGTCAGCTGCATAAATTTACATAAGTAATGAGGAGTCGAATGTTAATTCCAACACAATGGGGAAAATGTCTCCAGGGCATGTCAGAGACCTTTGCAGCAGCCCCTCCCATCTCAGGCCTAGAGGTTTAGAAGGAAAAAACGATTTAATGGGCTGGGCCCAGGGTCCCTCTGCCCTATGCAGTCTAGGGACTTGGTGCCCTGGGTCCCAGCCACTCCAGCTGTGACTAAAGGGGGTCAAGGTACAGCTCAGGCTGTGACCTCAGAGGGTGGAAGCCCCAAGCCTTGGCAGCTTCCATGTGGTGTTGAGCCTGCAGGTGCACAGAAGTCAAGAATTGAAGTTTGGGAACCTCTGCTTAGATTTCAGAAGATGTATAGAAACACCCAAACGCCCAGGCAAAAGTGTGCTGCAGGGGTCGGGCTCTCATGGAGAACCTCTGCTAGGGCGGTGAGGAAGGAAAATGTGGAGTCAGAGTCCCGCCCCTGCCCCCCACAGAACCCTACTGGGTCACCTCTTAGTGAAGCTGTGAGAAGAGGGCCACCACTCTCCAGACCCCAGAATGGTAGATCCACTGACAGTTTGTACCTTGTGCCTGGAAAAGCTGCAGACACTCAACACCAGCCTTTGAAAGCAGTCAGGAGGGAGGCTGTACCCTGCAAAACTACAGGGGCAGAACTGCTTGAGACCATAGGATGCTGCATCAGCATGGCCCGGATTCAAGACATGGAGTCAAAGGAAATCATTTTGAAGCTTTAAGATTTGACTGTCCTGCTGGATTTTGAACTTGCATGGGGGCCTGTAGCCCCTTTGTTTTGGCCAATTTCTCCCATTTGGAACAGCTATATTTACCCAATGCTTGTACCCCACTGTATCTAGGAGATAACTAACTTGCTTTTGATTTTACAGGCTCATAGGTAGAAGGGACTTGTCTCAGATGAGACTTTGGACTGTGGACTTCTGAGTTGAGACTTTGGGGGTTAACTACTCAAAACCAGTTGGAAAGGTATGATTGGTTTTGAAATGTGAAGAAGATATGAGATTTAGGAGGGGCCAGGGGCAGAATAGTATGGTTTGGCTCTGGGTCCCCACACAAATCTTATCTTGTAGCTCCCATAATTCCCATGTGTTGTGGGAGGGACCTGGTGGGAGATGACTAAATCATGGGGGTGGGTGTTTTGCGTGATGTTCTTGTGACAGTCTCATGAGATGGTTTTAAAAACGGAAACTTCCCTGCACAAGCTCTCTTGTTTGCTGTCACGTGAGACGTGCCTTCTGCCACGATTGTGAGGCTTCCCCAGACATGTGGAACTGTAAGTCCAATTAAATCTTTCTTTTGTAAATTGCCCTGTCTCGGGTATGTCTTTATTGGCAGCATGAAAACGGACTAATATACACCCCCACTAGCCTACCTCATTTATTGTCTTTTACTATAAAGTTTATGTGCATGGCTGTGGTATTACCTAAGTATATCATCTCTATTGTATTCATTTCTGTAAGGCAAAGCCTAGCACAACACTTAGTGTTGGTTTAAAAATAAAATGAAAAAGGAAGGGGGTTAGTTACACGTTTTGAGATAATTAATGGAATAGCTAATTTTGACCTACACATGAAAACAGAAAGTCCATCTTGTAGTTTTAATTATTCAAAACCAGTTTACTTAAAGTTGACTAAAATTTGTACTAAATTTTAGTCAATTTAGGCTTCTCTCTGAAATAGAAACAGCTGTGTCTTTCAGCAGACTGATTAGACTAAGTGGCAGAGCTGGACACCATTGCTATTGAAAAGAATGTTGCAGGGGCAAGAAGAGTGGGTGGTTAAAGATGCAATAATGGCAACAGCTGAACCCTCAGGAAAAAAAATTGGCTAAGGACATGAAAAAATATTCCTTCTTCTTATATATATTTCTATTTAAGGGGGAAGCCAACAGAGCTGGGGGAAAGGAAGGAGAGGATGGGTACACTGAAGTAATTGGCACTGGTAATATATTTACACAGGACCCCAGTTTTTTAAAAAAAGGGTGGGGATGAACAAATACCTTCATGTACCTTATAGTCTACTTACCTGGGTCCCTGAGTCATAAGAGAAATAGCTATTCTATAGTGTTTTTTCAGTCAATTGTATCAGGTTGAATTACATGACACTGACATTTTTGTATGTCAAAAGCAGAATATTGGTAATTTCATGTGGTCCTAAAGCAACAGTCCCCCACTCTAAGTGATTACAATGGTAGACCTTAAGGCTTTATGTTTTTCTAGGGTAGTAAGTCTCCAAGTTAAGTGTGCAGTAGAATCACCTTGGAGGGCTTGTTAAACAAAATGCTGGGCCTGGGCTTCAGTCTGGGTGTTAAGGGTTCAATGGGTCTGGGTCAAGTTCCCAAATTTGCATTTCTAACAAAGTCTCAGGTGGTCCTGGGATCTCACATTAAGAACCTTGGTTCTAGTCTGAAAGCTGAACCAGGAAGCTATCAATATCACTAACACACACACAAAAAACTCATCACCATCTCCCCAGCTGCTCATTTGTTCTCCATCTCGGAATAAGTCTTCCATTTTACTTGGGTACTATCCTGAGGAACCGGACGACTTTCAACTTCTTTTTTGGGAGGTCTTATTGCAATGTTAGGGAATCTCTTTTGAAATCCACAACATCCTCCAACACTGAAAGCAAGTAGGTAGTTTTAATTACATTTTATAGATATATGAAAAGTTTACAAGGGTAGGCAAAAGACTTCCAGATATTTTTGGAACAATTCTTTTTCTGCTTGATAATTCCTAAAAGCTAATAACACATGCTGTTATAAAAGAGGAGATTTAGAGCTCTTACTGCTGCCTTGTCACTTACTGCCAGGGTTCTCCCACAAAAAATAAACAACTGAAAATTAAACTAAGAGTGAACCCCTGTGTACCACAATATAACCCCACAAAATCACTTCATTTCTGTTGCTTTAATGTATTTTCAAAGAAAATACTAAAAGCAAGAAATCATCTAACAATATTTCTCAATATAGGCATAATGTCGTTTTCCATGGCAATAGTAAAAATGGAGAAAAAAAAAAAAAAAAAAAAGCTCTAGGGTCCATGTGCTGAGATACCTGGATTCTACTTCTACCCATTTCATGGTCCAGGCTATGTACTCTTTGGCACATCACTGAGCTTCTGGCTATAGACAGAATTGGAGGCAAGAATTACTAAGTTCTGTCCAGTTCTACCATAAGTTAATACAGATTCATAAACTGTAGTGTAAAATTTACTCAACATCACCAAATAATTTCCTCACACTGCAATTACCTTCTTTTAAAATACAAACTATAGGTCACTGCAGAACCTGACTACTTTTGCTATAGCATAACGTATTAAAGATTTTCTGGATCTCTGGAAACCATTTTTTAAAATCATCATTTGCAAACAACTACATTTATATGGCATGCTAGTTGTGACAAGTACAATTTTTTCTATTATTTATTAATAATATTGTATAAACAAGGCATATAAGAAAAAAAGAAGCCCAGTGTACCTATGTTAACAGTCTTATACAGTATTAGGATTTTTAAAAATCAACTGTATTCAGTTAGCATCACAGTTTATAACTACAGTTATAAGAGATAAGATTTTAAATTATAGTAATACATAAACAGGGTAGTAAACTACAATGGGCCAGACTAGCAGTCAGGTGACTACTCACAAAGGAAACCTGCACAGCCTCTTCTTTTTTAAAAAAAATCATTCATTCATTTCACTCTCTTTCTTATTCATTGATCCATTTGAGTATTTTCGGGGAACCTACACTAATGTAGGCCATGTGGAAATAAGGAAAGACAACACAAAGACAGTCTCTGACTTCATAATTTGAACTAGCTCTCAGAGGTCCTCCAGAAAAAAATCTTCTACAACTTCCAATGTGCTTAAGTGAATAAACGAAATAGCAAAACTTGGCCATACCTTTTTTGGTACAAATTACAAATAGCTGAAACCAAATGTTGTGACCAAATGTATGTCTGTGTACATGTATGTATGCAGGTATGTATGTATTTTTAAGCAATGCAAACATGATAAAAGGAACAGGATTATCCAGATACTCTTAATGCCAAAGCAGTACCTCCAAGTTCACTATAGTCTCTAAAAATAAATTTACTTGAGCACTGGTCTACAAAGTTTTGCAAATTTCAGCAATGGCTTAAAGTTCTTAAAAGACAGAAGGAATCAGAAATTACCTATGCATAATCTTTTATAAAACATTACGGAATACAAAAATATACATTTTTAATATAATAAAATTCTTAGTCAATTTAATTCAAGCTCTATTTTATAAACTATAGTAACACACTTCTTTTTTTTTATTTTTTTTTTAATTTTTTATTATTATACTTTAAGTTCTAGGGTACATGTGCATCCAGCATATAAACAGAACCAAAGACAAGAACCACATGATTATCTCAATAGATGCAGAAAAGGCTTCTGACAAAATTCAACAGCCTTCATGCTAAAAACGCTCAATAAATTCGGTATTGATGGGGGAGGGGGGAGTAACACACTTCTTTTATTCAGTTCATAGAGGAGTAGGTTATTTCAACTAATAAGTGACAGATAATTTAACCTTATCTCTTTAAGCACCAACATTGCATTTTAATCTTAAATATCACCTCTGTAAAACTTTCACTAACCACCCTTTGGCCCTACACCATTTTTCTGGGTAAAAATTACTCCCTAGCTACCTGGGACTTTCAGAAAAAATGCTACCCACACAGAATTAATCAAATGTATTGTAGTTAATAGTACAATAATCTGTAAGAGTTTGCTTTACACATTAAAACTTTACTTTTTTAAAAAAATTTATTTTTTATTTTATTTTTCTGACAGAGTCTCACTCTGTCACTCAGGCTGGAGTGTAGTGGCATGATCATGGCTCACTTCAGCTTTGACCTCCCAGGCAAGCAATCCTCTTGCCTTAGCCTCCCAAGTAGCTGGGACTACAGGCACATGCCATACCTGCATAATTTTATGTCTGTTTTGAGACGGGCTCACACTATGTTGCCCACGCCAGTCCTGAACTCCTGGGCTCAAGTGATCCTCCCACCTAAACTTTATTCTTCACACACATTATTTCATTTGATCCTCTAGACAAACCTGTTAAGTATTTACTTCTGTTCTACATATAGGGAAACCGAAACACAGAAAAGCAACACTACTTAAGGTCACAGAGTTTTTTTTTTTTTTAAGCCCAAGAAATCAGAAATTGAATCCAGAATTTTTAAGTGAAAACACTATGACTTTTCCAATTCATCAAATACGCTAAGCTCCTTGAGATCACTGTATTTCCATCTTTATGCAACCACTGCCTAGTATAGAATGTGACAGACAGTAAGCAAAGACATGCTGACTGGATAAGAAGTCAACCACTAGTAAAGAATTAGATGTTGCCGGGCGCGGTGGCTCAAGCCTGTAATCCCAGCACTTTGGGAGGCCGAGACGGGCGGATCACGAGGTCAGGAGATCGAGACCATCCTGGCTAACACGGTGAAACCCCGTCTCTACTAAAAATACAAAAAATTAGCCGGGCGAGGTGGCGGGCGCCTGTGGTCCCAGCTACTCGGGAGGCTGAGGCAGGAGAATGGCGTGAACCCGGGAGGCGGAGCTTGCAGTGAGCTGAGATCCGGCCACTGCACTCCAGCCTGGGCGACAGAGCAAGACTCCGTCTCAAAAAAAAAAAAAAAAAAAAAAAAAAAAAGAGTTAGATGTTTACAAAACAGTACATAATTTAATGCCTTGTAAAATAAAGCATCAAAAATAATTTAGTATTACAGAATGATCCAGAGAACACCATCACAGTTAAAAGTTCAGTTTCTGATATCAGACTTGAGTTTGATCCCAAAGCAGTGTAAGGTCTCTGGGTCTCAGTTTTCTTGTATATAATATGGGAATAATAAATAGTAATTCTCGCAAATGACTGGTATATTGAATGGGAATGTACAGAAGACACCTAGTACAGTGTCTGGTAGACAGAAAGCACTCAATAAATTATTCATGAGTATCAATATAAAACTCAAAGATAGAACTTGTTTACAAAGTAGTAATAATCTTGGAAACTATGAAGGACAGCAGAGTTAAATTTATCCAAATATAGTTTTTGAGGTTTTAGTCTTGCTGTTTAAACTTTTATTGCTTAACTCTCCATCAGGTATATACCAGCTATTAACTCTGCTGTTCTCACACTGATTATCTCCAGCAGCTCCCATCTGTCTTTTAATATGAGCAATGTGGAGGTGCAGCTGGAAGAAGACAGACTGATGTCTAACATGTCTCTTACGAATTGGGTAACCTTTGAGGGAACTTTCTGGAGTAATGGAAATGATCTATATCTTGATTTGGCTGTTGTCACACTGGTGAATACCTCCTTTGAAACTCACTGAAATATATCTGTAAAGTCTGCGTATAAAACTTTGTAAATTAAACAAAAACTTAGGTTTTATACCCTTGAACAAGTTACTTTTCCGGCCCTTAGTTTTCTCATTTTCAGAAAGGGAATAATTCTTTACTCAGAAAGGTCATATTGAGTATTACAGGAGATAAGGTCTATAAAGTACTTAGGGTAGTTCCTGCACAGTTAGTTGCCATTTCTGGACCTACTAATATTAACCCTAGGCATTTTTCAAATTTACCTTAGTTCTAAAACATTCATCTATAATAAAAGCTATGTTCTCTCCCTCTCCCTTCTCTCATTCTTCCCCAACCTCTTCTGTTTCAGAATAATTTGGCTAAACATTTCATTAAAGTTTCCCCAACTTCCAAAGTTTTCTGTCTTTGTTTTCTTTTTTGCCTTCATTATTTCTCTTCCTTCCTCATTTAGCAATTCAGAATTTTTTTTTTTTTTTTGAGACAGAATTTCGCTCTTGTAGCCTTGGCTGGAGTGCAATAGCTCGATCTCAGCTCACTGCCACCTCCACCTCCCAGGTTCAAGTGATTGTCCTGCCTCAGCTCCCCAAGTAGCTGAGATTACAGGCATGTGCCACCATACCCAGCTAATTTTTGCATTTTTAGTAGAGACCACCACATGCTGGCCAGGCTGGTCTTGAATTCCTGACCTCAGGTGATCCGCCTGCCTCAGCCTCCCAAAGTGCTGGGATTATAGGCATGAGCCACTGCGCCCCGGCCTAGGTCAGAATTTTTTTTTTTTTTTTGAGACAGAGTCTCCCTCTGTTGTCCAGGCTGGAGTGCAGTGGCGCGATCTTGGCTCACTGCAAGCTCGCTTCCTGGGTACACGCCATTCTCCTGCCTCAGCCTCCCGAGTAGCTGGGACTACAGGCAGGACTACAGGCGCTCGCCACCACACCCAGCTAATCTTTTGTATTTTTAGTAGAGACGGGTTTCACCGCGTTAGCCAGGATGGTCTCGCCCTCCTCACCTCGTGATCCTCCCGCCTCAGTCTCCCAAAGTGCTGGGATTACAGGCGTGAGCCACTGTGCCCGGCCAGAAATTTTTTACTTTAAATTACTGAAGATTTCTTTACCCATCTTGCCCCAAAATTAATCTGCTACAATTCAGTCCTCAAAAGTCTAATGCTCCAATGAAAGGAAACAACAAAGAAAGAAGCAGCTAGAGATCAGAGGTGTAGTAATTGTCGAAAGTTCTAAAAAATATGCATTAATTTCACAATATCCTCCTCCTGCCAACCTCTAAAAATCAAGAATGTTCTCCCAAACATCCCAACTACCCTTTATAATCCATCAAAAAACTGTCATCCACCTATTTATGTAAAAAATTATGTAATTTATTTCCTGTATTATGCCTGTAAACACAAACATGTCTCATTATAGTTATGGTACTTAATTCCACACTTTGAAAATATAATTGTGTTAAAGTAACAGTTCTTTTACTAGTTTTCAAATCACTTTTTTAAATGTCTAAGCAATGTTCTTTGTTCTAGAATTCCAGGACACTGGCACAATTTCACATTTGTCTAGCATTTACAGAACAAACATTTTTAAGTACCTAAATAGGTCAGGCATTGGTGAAACAAAGATTATGAAGATAAGGTCAAAGAGGTAAATACCTAATTAAAGCAGATAAACCAGAACTGCTCAAATAATACTCTTTTCTTACACCCGTGAAGGATCTAGACAAAAGAAGTATGGAGCAATTAGAGTTCTTTCAACTCCCTGATGTTGTTTCTAGACAACTTTTCCAGCCTTCTTGCAAAACTGGCAACTGTGTGAGTCAAATGCAATACCCTCTTCCCCTCTTTTCCCTGGCTATCATGGGCTCACCTCTTCTGTTAATAGTTAGGTTCCCTTATTGAGGACTTCAGCACTTGTCTCCCTCCATAGTTTTCTTCACTATTTCTATCATCACCTTGGATGAGTGCACCCTGTGGACTTTCAACCTACCAGCATCAAATTCCTTGACATTCCTGAATGATCTCACCCACATAATATTATAGCAATCTTTTCCAAACAAACTTATTACCTAGAATAGCCTGACCAACTCTGAAAATAAACCTCAGTATATCTTTTAAAACAGACCTTAGTCCTGTTTTGTCACCAATTTAATCCCTCAATATCTCTTATTACCAATACTTCCTTAGCCCCTTTCCATTTTTTTTAAGTCATTATTCCCATTATGGCTTCACTTCCTTCCTTATCAAATCTCAAACCCACAATGCATCACTTCAAACACCCTCTAGCAAGCATTTCACTCCTTTGTTCTTTTACCGCAACCATCCTGTAAACCCTCCACCCCTTATCAATCTAACCACCCACTGTCTGCTTATTTAAGCTGATGAACAATGCTGTAGAAAATTTTAAAAAGCAGAATAGCAGCTTCATAAGCGCATGCTTTCATTAAACATGTACTTGTTTTTTTTTTCTGTTTTTTAGCTAATTGTTGTCAAACAGGTTTATTTCAAAATAAAAATCTTACAAATAATGAATGACATCTTAGCTCTTCTGATGATGAGCTAATAATTCCAAGAGTTCTGTGACTAGCAATAATCAGTAAATACTTGAATATGTAGAGCAAAAGCATTTATCAAATGGATGCTCTACCTTAAAACAGTAGTTTGCAGCAGTAAGAAATGAATCCAGTTATAAAAATAATAGCTATAAAAAGTTAGGCATATAAAATGTAGAAAGGGAAAACTATGGGCGTATCTGGAGTTAAGAGTTTATGTGCATATCTTAAAAGAAATCAACAAATATTATCCCCAAAAGGTACAGGAATGACACTTCCCTACACACGATTCTAACACAATCTACAATGATTAAGGATTGAGAAAAGATTAACTACAATCCTAACACTGAAAAGGATACAAGGGAAAAATATTTTTTGCACTCTTAGGCTTTCACTACAAAGTGACAAAAAATACAGCTTAGCAACACTTCTGTGAAACTTAAAAGAAAAACACAAATAACAAGAAATTAAATATAAAACAACACACAGGATGCTGTGAGGAAATGGTTATTTTGTCAACTTTTTTCAAGTTCTGAAAATTGAGAAACATCTGCTCGTATAGTGTTTCCCTTCTTTAAACTGTAGCAAAACCCCACAGAATAATGAATGAACACAACCTGCAATCTGGGTAGATGGTCAAGTAAGAACAAGCGCATTCCAGCATTGTGTAATTAGAGCTTTGGGCCAACGTTGCAAACTCACTCAGTAAAATAAAAAAGCCTATAAAACTTTTTGCCAGCCTGCAAAATCTTAAAACTCAACCATGTTTAGCAAGTCAGAAGTGCACTATTTGTCAGAAAATCAATAAACTACACTGTGGCGCTATAATTTTCATGACCATCTCATTTTCCTTAAATTATACTTAAATTTGTTGTATATTCTGCCTCTTACCAACTGGCAAGGCGATCAGAATCATCTGATGGGTTTTATGAAAATACACAGGTCTCTGTTCCACTTTCCCCTGGTGTGCACAAAGGAAGGGACCAAGGGTAGGAGTAGGGAAAGGAATCATGTTTACTTTGAAAAACAGTCTACCCACAACTTAATACCATGTTACACCCACCAGAATGGCTAAACATATGAGAGAGAATATCAAGTCAATGTTCCAGAGAATATGGGACAACTAGAACTCTCATCTGCTGCTGATGAGGTTATTATATACATTGGTACAACTTTGGAAATCACTGGGTTATACTAAAATTGAACAAAGCACACATATGACCCAATGATTATATCACAAGGTACATTCCCCAGGGAAAAGTCAAGCTGGGAACTGCTCAGGGCAAACTTGCTTCCCATTCTATTCAAAGTCACCCCTCTGCTCACTGAGATAAGTGTATATCTGATTGCCTCCTTTGGAGAGGCTAATCAGAAATTCAAAGGAATGCAACTATTTGTCTCTTACCTACCTATGACCTGGAAGCCCTATCCCAGCTTTGAGTTGTCCCACCTTTCTGGACCAAACCAATATTCATTCTACATATGCTGGCTGATGTCTCATGTCTCCCTAAAATGTATAAAACCAAACCATGCTCTGCCCACCTTGGGTACATGTCATTAGGACCTCCTGAGGCTGTTACCCCAGCGCAGGTCCTCGACCTTGGCAAAATAAACTTCCTAAATTAACTGAGACCTGTCTCAGATATTCGGGTTCACAGATCACATAACCATATATGTACGTTTAGAGTAAGAAGCCAGGATAAAAGACCATACATGATGTATTATGGTATGTGCATGTTTACTTAAAAAAAAATAATAATAAAATAACAAATAAATAAGCACCCTTGATGCCCTGAAGTGTGTAATAAAATCCTGCTCCCAGTATCATACTCCCTCTACCCTAAAATGGGAACAGGATACTTTTTTGAATCTTCCCTCACGCTAATTAAAATTTTTTTACATTAAAGATTTGTTTATATCAAAACAAAGAAAGGTATGTTAACAGAATGCAAAAGCCAATTTTTTTTTTTTATTTTGAATTAGGGTCTAGCTCTATTTCCTAGGCTGAAGTACAGTGACAAGACCATAGCTCACTGCCTCCTCAAATGCCTGAGCTCAAGTGATCTTCCTGCCTCAGCCTCCTGAGTAGCTGGGACTACAGGCGTGCACCGCAACACCAACATGTGGCTAATTTTTTAATTTAATTTTAATTTTTATTTTTAAGATGGAGTCTCACTCTGTCGCCTACGCTGGAGTGCAGTGGTGCAATCTCAACTCACAGCAACCTCTGCCTTCCAGGTTCAAGCGCTCCTGCTTCAGCCTCCTGAGTAGCTGGGATTACAGGCATGTGCCACCACACCTGGCTGATTTTTGTATTTTTAGTAGAGATGGGGTTTCCCCATGTTGGCCAGGCTAATCTCAAATTCCTTACCTCAGGTGATACAACCGCCTTGGCCTCCCAAAGTGCTGGGATTACAGGCGTGAGTTACCATGTCCAGTCTAACTTTTTAATTTTTTATAGAGACAATGTCTTGTTATGTTGTCCAGGCTAGTCTAGAACTCCTGGCCTCGGGTAATCCTCCTGCCTTGGCCTCCCAAAGTGTTGGGATTAAAGGTGACAGCCACCAAGGCCTCAAATCATTTGTAAGAGAAAACACTAAATTGAAAAGAATTTTAACATCAAAGCTCTCCCCCTTCACCACCACCATTATCACACTCAGATTGTCACCTTCCTTTGATTCCCCAAGAGTTCCCTCTTCTCTGCCATCTATTAATAGAAACATTTGAGAAGCACTGACCTATCTTAGCAGTGTAGTTACGAGGATTAAATCAAAAGATGTATATATAAAGTCCTCGGCACCATGCCTAAATACTCAATGACTAGACATTTAATAAATAGTGAGTTCTTTCAGGTCAAGGGCTATTTCCAATTCATCACTGTAAACATAGGACCTGGCATTTAACAGTCGGTCAATAACTATTTGTGAAGTAAATGAATAATGTGAGTCCAAAAAAAAACAAAACAAAACAATGAAAACAAAGCAAAAGTGGGAATAAGGGAAAAAGCAAGAAGTTCAAAGGAAGGTCTTAATCCATTTTTGTTACCAGGGTATATGAAAAGATTTTATTTTATTTGTACAGAACTGTGGCTCAGAAAGATGATAAGATTTTAAATCTCAAAGTGAACCAACAAAATCATCCACATATAAAGTTATTACAAAAACGGTCTCGGTATTATCTTTACTCTATACATCGTGCAATGAAAAGGCAGTGTATTTTAACTGAAATTAAAACATGTGTCAATAATACTGAAACTCTTTTAAAAAATTTCTGAATCAGTTTCTTGTGAGGTTGACAGGAATCTCAACTGTATCACAGGTTATTTTCAAGATATCCATCATAGCACATCAATATTCTGACTAAATATGTCATAACAGAGATGAAAGGAAAGCAGATTTCAGCTAAACCTTTATACAGTATTATTTTTACGAAAATAAAAATATAACTTAGATGTCAAAATTGTCAAGACTGCAATCTTACATTAATTTTTAAAGGACAAATCAATAAATTACTTTAATATTTATTATGTGCACAAAATATCAACGAACCATTTGATAAGGCTCTTTTCCTCTCCCTTTTAAGCTTAAAGCATCTACTTAGATCAGAAACAACAATACTGTTTTAATTAACCAATCTATGTGCAGAGCATTTAACCTCATGGAAAGCACATTATAAATGTATATACAACTCATTCAGTTCTCATAACTACATGGTTTTACCATTGTCATTTCTATTTCCATTTTATGGAAAAGAAAACTAAGACTTTCAGTAACTTCCCTGAAGTCATACAGCTATTAAATGGCAGGCTGGCTGTATGCTCCTAGTCTCTATGCTCTGATGCCTGGAGAGCTCTGTAGTAAAGCAGACCTACATTTGTCTTGACTTCACATCATTTTGGGAGGTGATTGTCTGGAGAACCCTAAGTGATAACCACAAAACAAAGTAGCACTAATTCCACCTTTCACTAATTCTAAGACAGCTATTTTGTCACACTTTAACATTTCTGAAATTGATAGCATCTTACAATTAAAATCCGCAGTGCTCTCTCTCTGGAGTACATAAAATAATAATCCATATGGTAATTGATAGCTACTGTGATTCAAAAAATTATGATATTATCTATACCTCATGGGTTACTGATAAGAAGCAGATGAGATAAAATGTCTTAAGTACTCGACACAGTGTCTGCCTGGCACAAGGGCTTTACAAAGGGTACTTCTTCTCTTTTAATAAAACAATCTATGAAGAAATTTGATGTAAAGGTTATATTTACCACTGTAGAAAGCTGTCAGTTTCTCAGGCCCATGTGTGAATACACCTGGTACACTCTCATAAGAAAAAATACTGGTTTCATTAAACTAACTTCAAGTTTAATGAAACTTTTTTTAATAAAAAACTGAACATGCTAGTCATCAATCATGGTCCTTGGTATTTACCAAGAGCTGAAAACTTATGTCTACACAAAAACCTGCACAAGGTTGTTCATAGCAGCTTTATTCATAATCTGCAAAACTTGTAAATAACAAAGATGTCCTTTAGTAGGTCAATGGATAAACTGTGGTACATCCAGACAATGAAATATTATTCAGCATTAAAAAGAAATGAGCTATTGAGCCATGAAAAGACACAGAGGAAACTTAAAATGCATAATACTAAGTGAAAGAAACTAATCTGAAAAGGCTACACTCTTTGGAAATGGCAAAACAGTAAAAAGATCAATGGCTGTCAGGGGATGCAGGAAGGAAGAATGAATAGGCCTAGGTCAGAGGAGTTTTAGGCTGTGAAAGTACCCTGCAAAAGACATCATAACGGTAGACTGATGTCATAAAAATTGTCCAAATCCATAGAATATACTATACAATACCAACCGTGAATCTAATGTAAACCATGTACTCTGGATGATAATGATGGGTCAATGTAGATTCATCAGTTTAAAAAATGGGTCACTCTGGTGGGGAATGGCGATAATGGAGGAGGCTATGTCTGTATGGGTGCAGGGGATATATGGAAAATCTTTGTAGATTCTGCTCAACTTCTTCAGTGAACCTAAAACAGCTTCAAAAACATAAAATCTATTTAAAAAAAAATCATTTAACTGGGGGGTTTGAGGAGGGGAGATACAAATGTATTTTACACAAGAAAAAAACTGTTAAATTTGCTTCAGAAAACATACCCAAACAGGAAATAATAGTATTTTGTCAATAAATAAAACATTATATTTTATTTGTTATTCTGTTCAACTTCTTCAGTGAACCTAAAACAGCTTCAAAAACATAAAATATATATATATATTTTTTTGAGACGGAGTCTCGCTCTGTCGTCCGGGCTGGAGTGCAGTGGCCGGATCTCAGCTCACTGCAAGCTCCGCCTCCCGGGTTTACGCCATTCTCCTGCCTCAGCCTCCCGAGTAGCTGGGACTACAGGTGCCCGCCACCTCGCCCGGCTAGCTTTTTGTATTTTTTAGTAGAGATGGGGTTTCACCGTGTTATCCAGGATGGTCTCGAACTCCTGACCTCGTGATCCGCCCGTCTCGGCCTCCCAAAGTGCTGGGATTACAGGCTTGAGCCATAAAATATATTTTTTTTAAAAAATCACTTAACTGGGGAGTTCGAGGAGGGGAGATACAAACAAAAAAATTGTTAAATTTGCTTCGGAAAACATACCCAAACAGGAAACAATGGTATTTTCTTTGTCAATAAATGTAACATATTTTATTTGCTATTTTTGTTTAATTTATTCTCAGCTCACATCTATAAAATAATACTTCAAAAGCATAATACTACTTTTTAGGTATACTATTAACCATACAGTTCTGCAGAAAATAAAAACACCTCTTTGTTTTTAATTGTTAACTCTAAATATTTATATTTGTTTATCTAATATAGGATGAAAGCAAACACACCAACTCCAAAGAAGTGTGTGTACTGGGGGAAGGGGAGTATTTTCTAAATATATTCATATTGCAGAGATGAGTATCTTCATCATATTTTCACTTCAGGTATATCTAACCTGTCTCAATGATGCTCTGAGGTGCAAAAATTTTATACTTGAGAATAAAAAGATCATTTTAATCTGCTAGCTTTTACCTATGTAAACTTTAGTCTCATGTATTACACAATTCAGAATATAATGCTAATAATTATTCTGACCTCTTTTAGAACATATAAGCAGGTATAAAGAATACCAAACAGGAGCTATAGTTATGTTCAACATAAAGATAAAAGGCCTCTAAAAGGGTACCTGTAAGAGCCATAATAAATACATGAAAAGCACACAGTTGTTATATAAGACATACAAAACTTAAAACCAAGAAGAAGGCAAGAACAAAAGATTTTAAAGCCAGTATGAACTAGGAAAAAGAAATGCTTAAAGTTATAATTTTCTTAACATAAAATTTCAGGAAGACCACCCTAGCAGATCAGAATAACACAATGATGGTTCCACAATAACTCAAGAAGGTATTTCAGAAACAGGTTTTGAAAAAGTTGACCCCCTTTTAAAGTATGTTCCTTCTATGGCTGCGTTGGGTAGCTCACACCTGTAATCTAGCACTTTGGGAAGCCCAGGTGGGAGGACTGCTTGAGGCCAGGAGTTTGAGACAAACCTGGGAGATACAGCGAGATCTCTGTCTCTGCCAAAAATAAAACAAAGTACATGTCTTCTAGAACTTTTCATTTACTGTGTTTTTAAAATTCACTTTGGCCAGGCCCAGTGGCTCACGCCTATAATCCCAGCACTTTGGGAGGCTGAGGCGGGCAGATTACTTGAGGTCAGGAGTTTGAGACCAGCCTGGCCAATATGGTGAAACCTCGTCTCTACTAAAAATACAAAAGTTAGCCAGGCATGGTGGCTATGCCTGTAGTTCCAACTACTGGAGAGGGTGAGGCAGGATAATTGTTTGAACCCGGGAGACAGAGGTTGCAGTGAGCTGAGATCATGTCACTGTCACTGCACTCCAGCCTGGGCGACAGGGGCAAGACTCCATCTCAAAAAAATAAAATAAAACAAAATAAAATAAAATAAAGAATAAAATTAATTTTAACATAATTTCCCTTTCTATCCCATTATTTCCTATGAGACACTGCCCTTGTCAATTAAGCTTTTACCAACTACAGTATTCTTCAAAAAGTTTACCCGTGTCTATAAACTGTATTCTACCCATGGTTCAAGAGAGAAGTCCAGGGATTTGTAGACTCTTTGATGTAATACAACCACCTAAAATAACATTTAAGCTATCAGGGGACGGCTGTCATTCTACTGAGGCCAAAAACACCATCACTGACCATATACCCAAGGTTTAATAGTATATCTTCACCAATCCTTAGCAAGGCTTTCCTTAACTTCCTAAAATTGAGAGAAAAAGTTACATGTATAAAATTTCTTCCATACTAAGTCACTGGAATATAACTAAACTATTTAAGTATGCTATCAGTTATTGAATGAATCTGTAAGTATGGGTTTAATACATATAATGTAAAGCTAACTAGCAAAAATAAAACACTATCTTGAGCAATAAATACTCAAACAAAGAAATATTTCATTCTTAAAGATAGTAAAAAGATACCTCCACAATTATTGACTGTATGGGTGGTAAGGATATTAATCAAAAAAACAAATCCAAAAAAGATACAAGTTCAAGTAAGAAACTTTTAAATGGTACGGCCAACCTCTCCAACCTACTACCCATGTACTCTAGCCCCAATTTCTGCTTTTGCAGACTTTCAAATTACTTAAAGTATCATTTCTTTAAACTCCTCTGCCACCTATGTTTAACTCGCCCTCTCCACCTATGTAACTTGGCTTTCAGAAACACTCTGCTCAAGGGTCACTTTCCTTAGAAAGCCTCCCTTGATGCCCCTGCTCTGTGCTTCCAAGGCAACCTGAATAAACTGCCATGACAGCACTCACTACACAAGAAAAACAAATATTTGTTTAATCATCCATGGTCCCTAATCTCTGAATTCTAATCCCATACCTAGAAGTCTAGTATTCAGTGTCTGAGAAATAGTGACTATTTAAAAAATACATACTATGAATGAATAAGCTGTGAAAAGTTTTAGATATTTATAGAACAGCCAAATGATAAACAAAAACATGTCTGAACTCAGAAAGACAGATATGGCTCATGTTATAAATTTAATATTTTAATTTAGGATTGTAGCTTTAGCAGATTAATACAAAATTCACTGTCAAACAGTTTATGGGTGGATTGACTACCAGAAATATAAAATTTTCTTCCTGTTGCTGAATTCAGCATGTGCTCCTTAGTCTGCCACTTGATTGATTTCCCAGTTGCACTCAAAATATTCAACTGGCCACTCCCTTCTTTTTCAGTCTATTGCCTTGGCTTCAGTGATACCAACAAAATTTTCCTCCAATCTCTAGCTTCTTCCTTCTCAGCCTCTTTAGTTCCATTTCTTTCTACTAAAGTTCAAATGCAAAAGATTCACAGGGCTTACTCATAAGCCCCCTTATCTTCTCTATACTCTCTCCTTAAACAATCTCATCCCTCACTCCAAGACATCAATTACAAACTGTACGCTGACTATTTCCAATTTATTTCCAGTCCAAACCTCTTTGCTGAGCTCCAGACCTATACATCCAATTGCTACTAGACATCTCTACTTCTGTGTCTTAGTCTCAAGTTAAACAAGCATCAAATTGAAAAATGACCAATACCTCCCCCTTCCCTGAAACTACAAAATAAAAAACTGCTCCTCCCCCAGTACTCCCACCTTAAGCACAAGAACTACTGGCCCTGGAAGTCAGCCTTTTCCTCTCCCCAGGATCCCCAAATCTCATCCACCTCTGTATCTATTATATCTATATAATTTTTCCTCCCAAATATTTGTCAAATCAGGCAGTTTATCTCTATCACTGCCATCCCGAACCAAGGTTCCACCAACTCTTGACTACATTATTATAACAGTTAATCTCAATACTATTCAAATTGTGATCTGTGCACTGACACTGATCCACAAACTTTTGTTATTGGTTTGAAGTGAAATAAATATAGAAACCTTGAGAAAGGATTTAGGAACTTTCACAGCAATTTGACACTGCCACAACAAACATCTTATTGTGTGTTACTAAATACCAGTATGAACTGAAAATTAAAACAAAATTGGTCCTTCAACACAGACAAGTTTGAGAGGCAATGACTTAACTAGTCTCCCTGTATTTACACTTGCCTCCTTCCAACCTATTCTCTACAGAGCAGCCAAGTGATTTTTTTAAAGCAAAAATTTGGGTAACTTATTCAGCTGTTTTCTCTGGTGGCTTCCTATTGCTCTTAGGATTAAGTACAAAATGCTTAGCATGGATTTTGGCCATTGTGATCTGCTCCAGTCTATTCCGCATCAACCAACTTCATGTGCTAAGGTTCAGTTCTTACTGGGCCTGTCAGTTCTAGAAAGTTGAAACTGCCAACATCACTTGGGTCACTAAAGTTCATCCTTTAGGTTTCTGTCTAAAAGTCATTTCTTCAGAGAAGCAGTCCCTGATGGATTGGTGGGCCTTCATTCTTTACAATGATTTTCCTTTGTAGCAGTAATGGTAACTAATTACTCTTTATAATTTTTTTCTTTTTTTTTTTTTTTTTTTCTTTTTTGAGACAGTCTCACTCTGTTGCTCAGGCTGGAGTGCAGCTCACTGCAAGCTCTGTCTCCAGCGTTCAAGAGATTCTCCTGCCTCACCCTCCCAAGTAGCTGGGACTACAGGCATGTGCCACCACACCCAACTGTTTTTTTTGTTTGTTTGTTTATTTTTTAAGAAGAGACGGGGTTTCACCATGTTCTCCAGGCTGGTCTGGAACTCCTGACCTTAAGTGATAAGCCCACCTCAACCTCCCAAAGTGCTGGGATTATAGGTAGGAGCCACTGCACCTGGCCTGTAATTGTTTTTCTTTATTTTATTCCCCAAACAGACTTCTGCCTCCATGAATACAAGTAATATCTTTCCATTACCACATGTCACCAGAGACTAGCACAGTGCTTGGCACAGATGAGTTGTTAATAAACTTTCGTTAAGTGAACAAATCCAAGTAAGCAAACAAAACAGTGAGCATGACTACTAAATGTAAATGCCTTCTATATCTAGTCATACATAAGGCTTGACATAAGACTTTTGACGAGGTGCTTAACAAGAGTTACATCTCCTTTACTTTCTTTACTAAACAACATGAAAAGAGAAGGAAACTCTGCTATGAAGCTTACATTTATAAAAATAAGTAAATAAGATATTCAGAAAGGTGAAGAATTTTCTCTGATCAACAAGGAAGTGAGTCTTCTCTAAAGTAAATCAACAAGGAAGTGAAAGGTGTGAGAGTCAAAAGAGTAATCGATGAGAACTATGTTGCCTGGCTGCAACACTTTCTCAACTGTCTGATTTTACGGAAGTTAAGTCATCTGTTTCTCAAGTTCCTCATTTGTAAAATAGGAATAAAAAAGTCTTCTTAAATAATGATTATGGGGTTTAAAAAAGTTAATATATATAAACTGCCTGTCAGTGCCACATTAGAATATAAATTACAAAAAAAGCAGAGACTGCATATTACTCTTCTCTGTACAGGAGCTTTTCTCAATTAGGGCTTTGCAGAAATTAAGCCCTACAAAAACTGACTGGAGTAACTACTTCCTCAGTTCTCTCAAGAATGGTACATAGCTAGTACCATCCTAGGTGCACAGCAGATGAGATAATTCATTACATAGCTTAGATGCCTCAGAGCATTAGGGTTTGATTTTCACCCAGAAACATGGTACAGAAGGGCCACTCTCATGTATCCCCAATGCCTGGCACATGGTAGATGCTCATTAAATATTTTTGGAAAGAATAGTTACAAAACCAAAGAAATAGTGCTAGGCATAGAGTAGATGCTAAATGTCAATTTTATTCCAGCCTTTCAAAGTTCAATAAGCTTTAAAAGTCTGATTCTAGGGGAGTTTTCTTCAATCTGCACTGCTTATAAAAATTCATGGCCAAAAACGCAGATACAGATATTAGGAAAGCCAAGAAACGAAATGTTGGAAGGAACTAGGTGGAAGCAGTCAGAGGTGGAATACAGGTAGAACGTGGATATGCAGGAGAAAGAGCAAAGGTTATTCTAGGTCAGGGAACAGGATTACCAAAAACAGTGTCACCCCAAGTATGGAATATTCTCCATGGTGGCACAAGAATGATTTTAAACTATAAACGAAAAAACATTTTTATTTTGATAGTTACATATGCACATATTTTTACATGTAATTAGGACAGCAAATAGTGATTTCTAACTTTTACTATTTAAAACAACACTAAAGTAATATCTATTCAGATCCTTTAATGTGAGTCCTTTAAAAATGTAATAAGCAAGCAATAGCGCACAAGAGGTAAGCAAATGCGGCAAAAACTGTCAGTTTTTTAAGTGAGTAAAATTCTGTAAACACCAAGCCAAGAAGACATGTGAATATGAATGAACGTAACACATGAAGAGAAAACGGCCACCAGTCTTCTGAATGAAGCCAAGCCAAAGCTCTATCTGAGTAGTGACTGAAGATAAAGGTCAGATGAGTACGAAGAATACCACCAGTTTTGAGTATTTAACTTACAGTACTAACATTTTTACCTGTAAAATCTCAGTTTCCAGTAGATGAATCTATTATATACAGTACTTTCACTTTGTTTATTCTCAAAACAAAGGTAAAATTGTAGAAGTTCCAAATAGACATCTGAAATAAAGACTGACCTATCTGTAGCGTGGCAGTCAGTTGACTAGCAACTGGTGGGCTACAATCCTGTAGTTTTCAAATCAGAAGGAATTAACTTATACAATAACAAATTATAAATGCTATCTATGCCAAAAAAAGGATGTTAAATGTCAAAAAATAAGATGGTAGCTTTCCATTCCCACCTTCCTGTCTTGGAATTAACCTACCCACAAGTCGGATCAAGTAAAACCAAGAAGTGATGATAAAGATAACATTTATCAGATATTTGTCCTGTGCCAGGTACTGTTTTAAGTACTTTACTTGTATTTACTTGTGCAATTACTAGCACCATTCTATGAGGTAATATCATAACCCCATTTTACAGCTGTAAGAATACTGAGGCCAAGAAATATTAAATAACTTCTCCAAAGCCAAAGCTGGTAGATGCCAGAGCAAGGATTTACACCCTGGCAACTATACTAGTTTGAGCTCTAGAGAAGAGTTCTTAACCACAAGGCAGTATTTCTCACAAGAATGATGAAATGGTAATCTGACATATTTCACCAATCCCATTGTGGCAGGAGAGAAGTAATTTTCCAGGTATGAACCTTTTACCTCGTCAGTTTCCAGTCCAAGAAACAGTGAATTCAACTGCAAGTAGGAAAGTGAGTACTACAATGGGTCAAACTAGGCCCAAGATTATTCAAATATAGACAAAGCATCGGAAGCCTGGAAAGAATCACTGAATGACAGAGTTCAGTCAGGAAAGAGAAGCGAAAGTTAGGATAAGCAGACGGTGAATCTTATTTCTACTGGATTCTGTGACTGTTTTGAGAGAGAAAATGCTACCATACCTTTTCTTTTATGTTGAATCAGTATACAAATACATCGACTCAAAAAGAATTAGGAAAAAGGAGAGCAGTAGGAATAAAAGTGGACTCTCTAAAGACTTGGACCCCGAACTGCTCGGTTAGCTTGATGTACTCTGGTATAAGTGAGCAAAAATGTATTAGAAAGCAGGTGGCGAGGTTCAAAGGCATGACCATGGGAGTGGAGGTACTGAGCGGTCTGCGGAGCTGAGAACTCTGCCTAAAATGGGCTACCAGGGATGAGAGTTTCAAGTGTCTGTATTTGGGATGAGGAGGTATGAAAGTGGACGCTGCGCGGTGGGAGAGGAGGCAGTTTCTGGCTTTGGGCAGCACTCAGGTAAAAAGGGGCAGGCGTGGAGGTATACAGGTATACAGGAGGAGAGAGACCAGAGGAAAAGAAGGGGCGAGGCCCGGGTGTAAAACGAAAGGGGATCCTGGAAGGCGGAGGCTAGGCAATCAAGGAGGGATTGGGGGCATCCCCGGGGAAAGCGGCGCCGCGGCGCGAGAGAAGGGCGGTCCGGCGGCTTGGGAGGTAGACCCCAGAGCAGGCCGGAGCTCGCCGCCCGAGCGGGGGTCCCGGAGCCAGAGAGAAGAGGGCGCAGTGAGGCGCGAGCCGGAGGCCGCCGGTCTTCGGCGAGCCGGGGGAGGGGAGCAAGCGCCCGGGGCTGCTGCGGGACCAGGAGGAGGGGGAGGGGCGCCTACCTGGACGTGCAGGGCGGCAGCGGTCAGTCCCGGCGGAGACTCTTCTCCTGCAGAGGCAGCGACGGCGTCGGCCCCGGGAGCCCGAGGCTGGGGTGGCAGCGGCAGGGGTGATGGCGGCAAGTCCCTGTGGTGGCCGCCTCCGCCGAACGGCATCCCTCCTCCCCGACCCGCCCTCCTTCCCTATCTGCCGCTCCTAAACTTCTTCCCCGGGATAAACAAACCCGCCGCCAGGGGCGGCCACCTCCGCCGCTCCCGCCCCCGCGCAGCCCCCACCCCCGCGCCGCGGGCCCGTCTGGGCTCCGGCTTCCGAGTTACGACTCCTGCCCCGGCCCCAGCCCGCGAGGGCGCGTGCGCGCGGCGGCGGCGGCTCGCGGGCTCTTGCGGGCTCTTGCTCCCTCCTCCAGCGCCGGGCACTTCCGGGCGGGCCCGGATCTGCCGCCGCGCTTGGGAAGCCACCGCCGCCTGGCACTGGGCTCCCGGCTGGGCAGGCTCCGCAGCCCGCACCGCTCTGGCTAGGCGCGCGGAGGCGCCTTGCTTAGCCTGACCCTTATTTGGCCAAGTGTAAAACGTGTCCTGCTTAAAGCCTACTGAGACCTCCTAACTGGTCTAATCCGCGGGAGACGCCAAAGGCGGCGGCCGTATGTGCACACAGGATTTTCTTGGGTCCGGGAAACCAGGGTAGAACTTTTGCTAAACTCCCGTTGTGAGCCCAGATCTGTAAGCACTGCTGAGACACAACCAGCAGTATACAGGCTCCAGTTGGAAATCGAGAACTTTCCAGGTAGATGTAGTGCCCCATGGAGCAGTTTTCGGGTGGAGGGGATGAGGCTTAGCTGGAAGTCTCAGCCCAGAAGGAGAGCCTGCCGAGGGGCGGCCAGGGATGCCTAGGAAGTGAATGCAGAAGAGCAGGCAGCCTCCTGTGACTGCACGGTGGGAAATAAAGCTACACCTGCACAAATGTGTGAAGAGAGGATGGGACTGCCTTGTCTCTGCGGCCATTTAGTTTAAAAAGGGGGTTACAACTGAACTCTTTATTCCCCACGGTCATGGGACAAAGATACTTAATCGAGCTACTCCTGAGCAACAGGAGTAAACTTCTTTAAAGAAGTTTGGGGGACCAACAACTCGGGCTTTGCCTGAACAGGCATGGACGTCATTCAAGGATCCCAACTCTACTTTAACTGCTTATGTCGGCAATTTTTTTTTTTTTTTTTTTTTTTTTTTTTTTTTTTAAGACAGGGCTCTCTGTCACCCAGGCTGGAGTGCAGAGGTGCCATCACAGCTCACTGCAGCCTCGACCTCCTAGACCCAAGTGATCCTCCCAACTCAGCCTCCCAAGTAGCTGGGACTACAGGTGTGCGCCTTGCCCAGGTAATCTTAATTTTTGGTAGAGATGAGGTCTTGCTATGTGGCCCAAGCAGATCTTGAACTCCAGAGCTGAAGGGATCTTCCCACCTTTGTCTCTCAAAGTGCTGGGATTTACAGGCGTGAACCACCACACCCGGCCATAAGTCAATTTCTCATTGCTTACCTGGCTTTCCAAGAAAAGAGGTGGGGGAGGGAAAATATTATTTTGCTATGTGCTGAGTATTCTAAGCATAGACTTGTATCATCACTATTCTCTCAACAACCTCTCTACAACTTCAAGGTAGAAATTATTTCCATCTTAAAATTAAGCAACCAAAACTAGAAATGGCAAGTAATTCATCCAAAGTTTACTGGGATTTGAATACTGGACAGTCAGATCCCCTCATTTCAATCTTTTTTTTTTTTTTCTTTTTTCTTTTTGTTTGTTTGAGACAGGGTCTCGCTCTGTACCCCAGGCTGGAGTACAGTGGCGTGAGCTTGGGTCACTGCAACCTGCACCTCCCAGATTCAAGCAACTCTGTGCCTCAGCCACCAGGTATCTGGGACTACAGGCGTGAGTCTGACTAAATTTTATATTTTTAGTAGAAACAGAGTCTCACCATATTGCCCAGGCTGGGCTGAAACTCCTGGACGCAAGTGATCCTCCCGCTTCTGCCTCCCAAAGTGCTGGGATTACAGATGTGAGCCACCGCATCTGGCCTTACAGTAGCAATCTTATTGACTTATTTACAAAACGTGCTTTAAAACAAAATCTGTGCCAAAAGTTTTCAGATAAAGATAAAATTAGCAGTGTAACCATAAAATTCAAAGTTGCTTTGGGCTGAGTTCGTAGAATGTTTATGCAGATCAAGGGACTCCAAAAGTTAAAAAACAGAAGTGGAAGTGAGTATAGGGAGTGGGGAAGAGTTGGTGGAGAGAGGAAATATTAGTGCAAACATTTCACCATCTCCAAACACCAGCAAAGAACAGTTAAAACTATTTGCTCTACTCACTGTGCACCCATTTTAACTTTATAGTATGTGACATACAGCAAAAATTACGTGTAATTTTTGACTAAGGCTTTTAGCTCTTTCAACCCCTTCATAGCATGTCACCCCCTTCTCTTCCACTAATTAAAAAATTTAAGACACCTAGTAAATATAATACACTCAAAGAATTAAATTATAAGTCCATCAAGTACATTTCCAATTGGAAGTTAAGAGTAATGCTGACCCTTCACAGTTGACTGGGCTAAAGTTGGGAACTGATTCAATAAACTTCCACCACAAGGATGTCAAATTGCTCCTCAGGGTATTCTCATAGAGTCTTTTCCCTAGGCTTGATCTCCTTACCGTCCGTAAGTGTTAGGACACACCATTCCTCTCTTGCTTGCAGTATTCAATGACTTTACCCACCAATAAAATGATAGTAAGAGTGAATATGGCTTGTAAGTAATGCTAACAAAACTGTAACGGCTTAGCAAAGTAGAAGATGGTTTTATGGTCAATAAGCTTGGATTAAAGCTTATTAAAGCTTGATGCTTTATTACCAATCTGCTAAAGAACTACCTTCTTAATTTGATTTCCTACTTACTAGATACCTATTGGAAAACTAGAGCGATATGATAGGCTTTCATTTACTGCTGCCATAAGGAAATTTTTAAAATAGATAAATAACAGCTGTATCATTAGTGTAGAGCGCAGTGTGCCTCTGCTAGGCCAGTATCGGGCTTGATTTGTTTAAGACATTAACCATTAGGATCACCCAACCTGTCCTGCCTAAACGCCTACTGAATAAATATGCATATAACTTTTGCATATTTATTTTGCTACTTATTGTTGATTTTCTATAGGAAACTATATATACTCTTCAGTGTATATGGCCAGCTTGGAAGTTCTACTTCCTATTATTATGTCAACAGTTAGTGAAGATGATCAGAACAACGTTCTGAGTTTAATATACACAGATGAGCCTCAGACTCTGGATCTCCATGACCCAACCCTGTGAGGCTCTGCCTAAAGAACCAATCAAGCTTCCCACTTTGATGTTTTAGTGACTGTAGCATCTTGTTCCTCTTCTAAATTAAACACCACGGATGCTCCCATTTCATGGCTGTGTAGGCACGATCGACTCATCACTGCCTTCTCTACCACCACCACCTGCTTTATGCAATAATTTTCCAATTCTAGTTGTCAAAAACTAAGCTATACAAAACTCACAAATCCATTATTGTCTTCCATGTAGAGATAAAAAAGCAAGGAATATGCTTGTTAGCAAACTTGCAATACTTTATGAATCCTTGGTGATGTACTTGTTGGGCTCGCTGCTTCTGGGGATTTTGCTAATGCCCCTACAAGTTTGAGTGCAGTCTACCAAGCTCTTTGCTAGTAAGCTGATTTCCACTATTTTTCTTTTTCCTTTTTCTTTTTTTCAAAAAAAAAAAAGAAAGAAAGAAAGAAACAGACAGGGTCTCCCTTTGTTGCCCAGGCTGGAGTGCGGTGGTTATTCATAGGCATGATGATGGCTCACTGCAGTTTCAAACTCCTGGACTTAAACAATGCTGTCTCAGCCTCCTGAGTAGCTGGACCTTACAGATGCACACCACCATGCCTGGCATCCCATGTATTTTTCTAAGTATCATTCCCTTCTTTCCTAAATTTTCTTCAAGGAAACCAAACTCAGTCCCAACTTCCACAAGCTAACACTTATACAATTAGAATGACATTTAGTTTCTGGAGTCAATGTGGAAAGAAATGACAACTCATTTGCTGATTATTTTTCACTGTAATAAATATGAGGCCTTTTACTTGGAAGGAAACACCAAACCCTTGTTTAATATTAATAGCTTGTAAATTTTTGTACACGTAATTTCATTCTCTCTTCTCATGTCTTCATTTTTCTGCCTCTGGCTTTTCACCTTGCTTGTGAATTCCTAGTTTTGTAGTACTTTTATATTATATGATATTGACTTCTTAAGGTTGCAAAAAACTTCAGAACTCAAACAATTATACCTGTAACCCTTGTCTAGTGATGCCTATGGCAAAAAAGGACCCATACATTTGATGTACTTACTCAAAAATCATTCCCAGAGAATTTTCAGAAGACTCAGAACAGGGCCTACCCTGAATTCCGAGAACAGGACCATTTTTAAGTCCTTTAAGTCCTTCATTGACACCCTTCCTCTTACTTTCTTTTCTTTCTCACCTTTCTCTTTTTCTTTCTTTTCTTTTCCTTTTTTCTTTTCTTTTTCCTTTTCTTTTTCTTTTCTCCCTTCCCTTTCCTTCTTCCTTTCTTCCCTTCCCCCCTTCCCTTCCCTTCCCTTTCTTCTTTCCCCCTTCCCCCTTCCCCCTTCCCCCTTCCCCCTTCCCTTCCCTTCCCTTCCCTTCCTGTGTCTTGCTGTGTTACCCAGGCTGGAGGGCAGTGGTTCCATCATAACTCAGTGCAGTCTTGACCTCCTGGGCCCAAGGAGGATCCTCCCATCTCAGCCTCCTGCAGGCATACACTATCAAGTCCAGCTAATTTTTTTTTTTTTTTTTTTCATTTTATTTTTTATAGAGACAGGATTTCACAATGTTGCCCAGGCTGGTCTGGAACTCCTGGCTTCAAGTGATCTTCCTGCCTTGGCCTCCCAAAGTGTTGAGATTACAGGCATGAGCCACAGTGCCCGGCCAACACCCTTACCTTTATGTCCCCAGTCACATTATGTCAAATATTTCAGAATTCTTCTGTGTTCCAAATTAAATACACGTTCATAAATTTACTGCTTTAATTCTTTGGATAATCTGTCAGGTCTACTATAGGAGAGATGATTTTTGTTGTTTTTCTTGTGAAAAATTTAAAGAATAAGTTGAATGGTTGGCATACTGCTACATCTTATAGCCATTCAGTTAAATATTCATTTGAATTAGGTTTTAAACGTGGTGGAGGCTCTTAAAATGCTAGTAATTCCTAGATTCTGTATCATTAGTGTCTCACACATTAGAAATAGCAGTACTTCTGCTGGGGAATATATCATCTGGGAAAAGTCTTGGCTACCCTACCTGCAGGTCTTCTATTCATATGTAATAAAAGAAAAACAATAAAAATGATCTCTTCTACAAGATTATCCAAAACTCCTACAGCGTCCCTCCAGGCATTAGCTGAGGGCTCTTATCCAAAGTCGCTTACTGTTGCTGGAATTCTTTTATTCTGCCAGGATCCAGGCAGTTGCTGCTGCCATGATCTAGTCCCTAATGACCTCTCTCTTCAGCTTGGTCAGCTAAGCTCTCTCCTGCTGGCGCCCTGGCCCTGCCCCTTCTCTGCTCTCAGGTAACAGAGAAAGAGGAGTTGTGGTTGGCCCTGGACCCTGGATACAGACCCAGGGGAAGTCTAAAGCTCTCCACTCTGTTCTTCAGCCAGAGGCCACCAGCATCTGCATCAGCCCTAATTGGCTCTAGAGGTGCAACTGATTGGTCTCCTCCTCTTTTATCTCTGCTCAGTCATCACAGTGTCTCCCTGTCAGGGTCTGTGGTCTCCTCAGAGAGACACACCCTCCTCCCTATCAGGGCCGTACCTGGGTAGAAGAGTTTGTTTAAACATCTGCCACTGCAGTGCCTACTGGGTGGTTTCTTGTCTTTGTGTCCTTCTCCTAAATTGGAGCCACTTCACCCCAGTCATCTTGGAACCTGACTCAAGAAATGGCAGTTCCATGCCTATTTCTCTGGACACACAAAGGGGTCCTGTCTCCAGGGTAATCTCTGATTGGATCACTCCCTGTTTCACTTAGACTCTGGTGGCCCTTCTCCCAACGAGGATGCATATAGAATAGAATTAGGCCCTGATCCCAGACAAGCAATCTAGAAGTCCATTCTCATTGGTTGACCTTCTGTGGTGTTCCTGAAATTGCCTTGTAGCCAATCAGACACTAAGTAAACCCAGGAGCCTTGGAACCTCTGGACCTCAGTGTTCATTGACTCACTGATTTTCCACTGGTCTGGTGCCTCAGAAGAACCAGATTCTCCTGTTCAGTTGTCACTTCCCTTCTGCTGCCTCCCTGCTTTAGAAACTAAGCCCTGTCTTACTTTGTCAATTCTGTATTTATACCCCCACACAACACTGAATGGCCACTGTCCTCTAGATGGTTCTCCTAAACTTCAGTCTTTTACTGCTAGCCTGCCTGCTGAATTGGAAACCCTGGTATGACCATTTCCAAAATTAGAAACCAGACTGCACCATCTCCGGGGCACTGTGCCTGCATCTCTCAGAACTCAGTCAAGCCAACCTCTGCAACTGTCCCAGACACCCTTCCTTCCAGTCTCTTCTCTTCCCCTCCCCCACATTTCTGGCTATGTGTGATTTGGACTTTTGCCTTCCAGTCTTTGCCCAACCTTGCTGAAGTCTTAGCAAACTGAACCTCCCCTGCCCGAACTATGCCAAGCAGAAGAAAGACCAATTCAAGGGTTACATAAACCCTGCATATTCTTTTAGAGGCCTCATCCCACACACTATCAAACACTGGAAAATGTAGTCCTATCCTACATGAAAAGTACAATGTTTTGTTATGAAAAATTAAAGGAATTCATATAACTTTTCTCTTGAAGTATTTATTAATTTCATTTTACAGTCTGCTTTTTATTTTAGAGCCAGGGCATTTTCTTGTCCAGCTCTCAAACAATTTGATAAGACTGGGAAAGGCTTATGAGCTCTGGGCACTGCACCTACCATGAGAACTTGAGCCTCAAAGGATTAGAAAAATGCCACTGGGAGGGAAGCAAACACTTACACACATCTCTATGACACAATTCAGACCCCTCACCCCCATCATCACTTAAATCTCTCTCTTGCCCAGTTTCTATATCCTAATGGGCTTCTTTGCCTGATCCTCTTTCTTGGCTCCTCACCTTCTGCCAGTAGCTGTCAGAAAAACACTCCCCTTATTCCCAAAGCGAGCTGGCCTGCCTGGATTTCAAGAGTTTCACCAGACCCTAGATTCCCTTTCAAGCTCTTGTTCCATCTCTGAGGACCCTGCCCCTAGGCAACTGCTGCTTTGGACTATGGCATTTGTTTGCTTGACCCTGTAGAAATGATAACTGGACTCTCTTAAGGCTGCAGCTTCATCTGGCTCTCTGGAGCCCCCTTCAAAGCCCTGGTCTGGGACTGCATATTGGGTCTTTCAGTCTTGCCCTGCCTGCTGGGACGGACCAGCAAAGGCCACTTGTGTCCCAAGTAGGACAGCTACCAGAAATCACACTTCACATTTTCCTACTTAAGGTGCCTGCTTACATTTCCCTGTGCTTTGTGTCTCCTTTTCTAAAGGAGCCTTTTATGACTCAGTTACTTGTGGCATCCCTGCTATACTTCTCTGTGGCTTTTCTGATCATTTATGCAGATTAAGAACATATACAAGAAAGTCAAAGTATCCCCAGCAATTACCCCAGATTACATCTCTTCTAAATGTTAACCATTACTGAGTAGAAATAGCCATTAATAGTTGGCTTTTATGTTCCAGGATTTCTGAGGTCTCTATACTAGTGATTCTGCAATTTCAATATATTTCTTAGAATTGAATTACACGTATTTTGGGTACACAGTGGTCTAGTTAAGAAGGAGAGTCTGCAATTATATATTTTTGTCTCTTTAGTCTCCTTTCTCATTTTTTTCCCCCAAAAAGGAAATTAGACTAGCTTTTTAAAAATGGTGTTCTGCTACAGTCTGCAATTTTGAGAGGAAAGGTGATGAATGCCTTTATTTTCATGTCGTCAAAAGCTCAGCAAGAATTTGCCTCTATTTTGACTGTGGAGCCTACTGTGTGCAAAACAGGTGTGACAAAATCCCACCTATTAGAGCTGTTTTCTTTCTGTCTTCTATTTTTAAAAAAACTTTTCTCTCTGTGATAATCACTTAACCCTACGAGGCCTGGATATTTATACAAAAAGGTACAGTGCTTCATTTGTCAAATACTCTTTCTCTTCTGAGCTTGATTTTTATTTTAGTTATTTAATTGTTTGGTCCAGGATAGACTTAAAACATCTTATTTTGAAAGAAAACATGATTAAGCTCCTGGAATATTTACTTGATCACTTGAACCAATCCATGGTGTTCCTCCATTGGCGTTCCTCTGCGGGACATGTGATGACTAGCCTACTAATCTTGGAAGATACTCCTTCCCTGCCCTTCTCTCTCCTTATTTCAGCTGGCTTCTGCAGGCTGTTTTCCAGACCCCTGTGTCAGCTGGCTTCCTACTGGGCTAGGCTAACAGGGAGCACTGTCAGGTGACTGGAGGGTGTGAGAAACCAATGTATCTCCCCATCTCTTTCTGCCTTAGGCACCATCCCCTGCAGCAGCTCTCTCCCCAAAGGCTCCCTCTCTTGCTGGACAGGCCTACCATGAAATCAGCGCTGGGATCTGACAATACCACCTCTTCCTGCCACCTACTAAAAAGTGTAATAGTTTCCTGTGGTTGCTTCTCTAGAGAAGAATTTCCCCTGGATTCTCAGTTTTTTCATCACCTGTGCAACAGATTCCTTGTATCACATTCTTTGTTCGAAGAAATAAGTGTGGTTTCTGTTTTTCTAGTTGAATTCAGCAGATTCATGCATTTTGTGTTTTCATAAGGGTGTTGCCCTGCTTAGGGGAGAAGGAATGATTTTCACAGGAAAGCAGTTACATTCAGTTTAGGAATCTGCCTGTGCTTCTCCAGGTGGCTTTAGTAATGTCATTGTTTTTTCCGCCTCTTACTCCCCATACTTGCTCCTCACCTCCCATATCCAACCTATGTCTCTCCTGCTTCCTCCATTCTTAGAGCATATGACAGCTATCTTCTGGGGTCATATTCCCAGAGGTGCACAATGATTTGTTTTTGTTTATTTTTACATTTATTTTCATATATTGTCCTTAACAAGAATGTCACCACTGTAGGATAGGATAGCAAAAGAGCACTGGGTTTTTCATTTAGAATGTGAATCAGTAATGCTTGTTTGAATCCTATAGCCTTGTCCTGCACAACAGTGCCCTGGACAGCAGAACAGAAAAAAAGATAATTTCACCACAAATCTATGAGGAGAAAATGAGATGAAACATATGAAAAGATTGTGCAAAAGATAAAAGGCTAGGTATGGTGTTTCGTGTCTATAATCCCAGCACTGTGGGAGCCCGAGGCAGGAGGATCACTTGAGCCCAGGAGTTCAGTACCAACCTTGGCAGCATAGAGAGGTCCTGTCTCTATTAAAAAAAATTTTTTTAAAGATAAAATGCTAAGCAAATAAGTTATTGTTTTGAAATAGTAAATAAGCCTAAATTAGTTGTTTTTCTAGAAACAATTGTAATTTTAAAAGTTACCACAAATGTATTTCTCAACTAGAATTTATACGGAAGCTTAACATCACAGAGTCTTGATCTAACATGATTTCTCAATTTCAGTTCTACTGATATGTGAGGTTGGATAATTCTTTGTTGTTGGGAGCTGTCTTGTGCGTTGTAAGATTTTTGGTGGCATCTCTACCAGTAGCACCCACATGTCTAGTTGTAACAATCAAAACATTTCTCAACATTGCCAAAAGTCCCCTGGGGGAAAAATATGAGAGAGACAAATGCGCCCCAAATTGAAAACCACTGATCCAACAAAACCTACTTGGAAAAATGTCATTTCTTTTTAATATAAGTTGTTACAACAAACAATAATTAAAAGAAGTCTGGTTTTTCATACATTATTTGGGAAAAGTCTTTTAAAAATGCAGTTCAGTCATGAAATATAATCTTAAAGATCCATAAACTCTACAGTGAAAGTCAGTGGTGATTGTCACAGCAGTGGTGTGTGTAACTAAGTAGTTATGTTGGAGAAGCTAATCTTCCTGTTAAGTATTGTGGTTGGACTACCTGACCAAGATGGCCTTTCTTCTTCATACAATTAATACCATTGTTATTTTTACTAGGTGTTAAAAAAATACACTAACACTTTATATCTGACTTTTGTATGTTGAAATCCTTTGATGTCCTTTAAAAGGCAAGGTGACTCTGATTGAATATTAGTAGGAACATATATTTCACTCATAACATGACTCAGATGTTCTGGGTTTGTACTTGTATGGACTACCTTGAGTAGCTGCAGGACTTAGAATTTTATGAGCATCACAGCTAAGTCACAGTCTATAGAATCATTCATATTTCATTCCCTAATATGATAGTCTTAGCTACCATTTAATTTCTAGAAAACTGTAAATCACAGTATAACTATTTAAAGTCTAGAAATTATTGTATTTCAAATGTTGATTCCAGCTCTCCAAATATGTCTCTTCTAACTTACATCAATAGGTTTCTAAAACCAGTTTTCCATCTCCACTGTGTCAGTTAGCTTTCTTCCCAGCTAAAGAAAATATTGACCAAAGCAAGTTACAAAACAGGTGAAACTGGTTGTAGTAAAAGAGTTACTTTTTGCTGGGAAGATAAAAGAGATGTCATGAGTATATTGCTAAGTTTTGTGGACACACATTCTGAGATTGGTAAAATACTTACTGCTTCAGGAAAATTACATGTATTTCCTCATCTGTCATTTTGCATTCTCCTAGTTAATCTTCTTTTGGGGGACAATGAGCCTTCTTTGAAGGACTTATGGGCATTAATAATAATATCACTATACAAAAATTAATATGTATTGCTCTTCTTTTAAAGATATTTTTGTATGAGATATTTTAATAAAACAATCTTATTCAGTGCTGTTTTTTGTAGTTGGTGAAAAATAAATAAATAAAAACTATCTTATAACCAAGGCAGGTGGTCAGAGTTTTGGATGCAGACACTGGGATTAAGTTCAGTCAGAAAGTTAGGGCATTTTCATTTGCTGTCATCGTTTTGAATTTGAAGGACTTTGGACCAAGCCTGCCTCTCCAGTTCACTGTTATGTTCTCAGTTCATCACATTTTACATCTGGCCTACACTTCACATCTGTCAGGCCTCTGTGCAGACATTTGGATCTGTAAACTCTGCCAGGACAAAGCTTGGGCTAGCTTCCCATACTATAAATGACTATTCCCCAGTGGAATATTTTGTTTCCAAAAAAGAAATCTATTTGAGGTATCAGTGCTTACCCCATCTGTTTTTTAAGATCTGAGAAATAGCTATGTAAACATACATAGAAATGATTTGAGTCAAAGCCCTCATTCTCATCATAAATAAGGAAAGAAAGGCATTGATGATGGGCATTTCACAGTCCTCCCTGCTATCTCTGATTTAGAAAAAAATACATGGTCAAGATGGAGTAATAGAACTAGATTTACCCTCCTACCTGTAACAACTAAACAATAACAAAAACAGACAAAGGACATGCAGCAATGGTTTTCATGACACTAGACATCAAGCAATGGACATTGTGATTCTTGAAATACAGGAAATAAAAGGAATGAGAACTACTATTGCCCCAGCTTACTAATTTGAGAGTTTTCAGGTCATGACATGTGGTAGGAGAACAGAGGTGAATCCCTATGATTCTGAATTGAGGCAACGTTGCTGAGAGTCCAGGAAGATCAATGCAGTGAGATTTCTTAGGAGAGAGTGACAGAGGAGAGAGAGAGAGAACTGTGCAAAGTGAAGCCTGGGGGTCCACAGAAGGATTTCCGTCAAGTATTCAGAAGACTTTTGATCATGACTATGAAGAAACTACATGAGGCCTAGAAAAGGACCATCTGGAGGAAGTAGACAGAACCTGTGGCCATAACATACATAGGGCCAGGAGGGCCAGAAATATTGTCTGTTCCCACTACCAGCCAGATTGGAAAAACTCATAACTCATAGGCACTGGATAAAGTACTCAAGAAGGTCTTGCCTCAGTGGTGGGAAATAATTAGCCCTACCCTGAGAACTGCTTTCAACCTGCCAAACAAATCATAAAAGCAACACCTGAAAAGATCAAACTGTTTCCAAGTAACTTAACATCGTACCTGTAGGAAGCTCAAGAAGATTTATGAGAGTTCAAAAGTATCTAGCACCCAACAACTTCACAAAGTATGCATGCAATCAAAGATTACCAGGCATACAAAGAAACAGAAAAACACAACTCATAATGGGGAGAGCAACCAATCAATCAAAACGGTCCCAAGATGATATAATTAGCAGAGACAGACACTAAAACAATTATTGTGACTATGTTCCAAATGTCCAAAAAGCTAAGTAGAGATGGAATATATTTTTAAAAGACCCAAATCTGGTTGGAATTTCTGGTGGGAATATAAAATGGTGCAGCCACTTTAGAAAAGTCTGGCAGTTCCTCAAATTTCTAAACGTATAGTTACTACATGACATAGCAGTTCTACTCCTAGGATGTACCCAAGAGAAATGAAAATATTTTCGCACAAAAACTCATACATGAATGCTTCTAGCAGCCTTATCTTTAACAGCCAAAAGGTGGAAACAACCCAAATGTCTATCATCTGATGAACAGATAAACAAAATATGGGATATACATAAAATAATCGAATATATTTAGTCATAGAAAGGAATAAATCATGGACACACACCGCAACCTTGCAAACATGCTAAGTGAAAGAACCAGACACAAAGGCCCATGTGTTGTATGACTTCACTTGCATGAAATGTCCAGAATAGGCAAATTCATAGAGACAGAAAGAAGACAGTGGTTGGCAGGGATTGGGAGATTGGAAGGTGACTGCTAATGAATGTGAGGTTTCTTTGGGAAGTATTGAAAATATTCTGGAATTAGATAGTAGTGATAGTTGTACAATCTTTTCAATACACTGGATACCACTGAATTGTATACTTTATATGGGTAAATTTGTGGTATGTTAATTATATCATAACAATGATGGTTAAAAATGGATTTAATCAGAATCAATATAACTTTCTACTACCATATTAGTTGTATAAACTCTCTTCCATTTCACTCCTCCTATTCTGTCCCTAACCCATCCCATCTTTTCACTAGTACGGTTTCAAAAGGTTACCAATGACCTGAATGTATCTGATTCATTGTCAACCTCTGTTCAATTTTTCCTCAATCTCTCAGCAGCATCAAAATCCCTCAACATTGCATCCTTTTAGTAACAGCATCATCTTCTATAGATTTCATGAAATACACTCACCTGGTTTTTTCTTTTACTGGACTTTATAGCTGCATACTCATAATCTTCACTTAAATGTCCAGTAGGTACCTAAAACCTAACATGTATATGACAGAATTCTTATCTACTTGCTATAACCACATCCTGCAAATGCACTTTAGGTAGGCCCATACCTACTCTTCCCCTAATCTTTCCCATGAGAGTTAACACACAATCATTTATCCAGTTGCTCAGGCCAAAAACTCAGGAGTTGTTTACCATGTTTTATTGCTGTCTTTCCCTAACCCTACCACATCGAATCCACTGGCAGGTCTTAGTAGTTCTACCTCCAAAAATCTATGTGGAACCTGTCTCCATTCTCCAGTTATTTATTCAGAGGTTAAAGAGGTGGCATGTGGAATGGTGCCTGAGGGATTAGAATCTATCTGGTCTTGTGAGCAACTGTATGAACATTCACCTTTATTCCAAATGAGATACAGAGTTTTGATCAAAGTAATAACATGATCTGACTTAAGTCTTAAAAAGGATCACTCTGACTTCTATACTGAAATTAGACTGTGGGGGAAAATGAAAATAAGAAACCCAATCAGGAGGGTATTGAAATTTTAAAAAAGGATTATGGTTCGTACTAGAATGTTGGGAGCAATGGAGGTGTAAGTGGTGATCGAGTTCTATTTATACTTTTAATATAGAGCCAAAAAGATTTGTTGATAAAGTAGATGTGGAGTGTGAAAGAAGGAGAAATTAAATGATGCCAGGACTTTGGTGTGAGCAATTGGAATGATGAGTATGCCATTTCCTGAGTAGAGGATCATTGAGTGAGCACGTTTGGATAAGAGGATATAAATTTGGTTTTTAAAATTTCCAGTTGGAACTATTTATCAGGTACCAGATAGAGCTATCAAAAAGGATAGTGGATATATAAGTCTGGAATTCAGAGGTGAGATCAAGCTGGATAAATACATTCTGGAATTTTCAGTTTATATGTGATATTGAAAGCCACAGAGATTTAACAAAATCACAGTGTAACGAGCACAGATAGAGAAAAGTTCATGGGCTTAGCCCTGGGGGCACTCCAATAGTTAGAATCAAAGAGACAAGGCAAAACTAGCAAAGTGGGTTGTGACAAAGTAGCCAGTGATGTAGAATAAAAACCAGTTGAGCATATTATCATTTTCAGATGGTCAGAATTGCAGCATATTTGACTGCTGTGAAGAGGGAAAATTTAGGATGCAGATAGAGCAAGATGAATTGCTAGAATTATGTCCCTCAGTGGGCAGGAAAGTATGGGATTAGAACACTAGAAGACGTGTTGGTCTGGATAGGCACAGGGTGTTCATTTATAATAACAGAAAAGGCAGTAGGTGGGCATAGATGCAGAGCCATAGGTAGGTTTTGGTAGGAGATTCTGGAGGTTCCCTTAGGAAGGACAGATAAGATCACTGAAGAAGAGAGAAAGTCAAGGAACTGAGAGGCCATAGGCTTGAAAGAATCATCCACATGAATATTACAATCACCAAGAATTATTATAGGAATAGCATTTGATAAAATGTCAGTCAACTAAAAGCTAAATCTTTAAGGAATAAGGAGGAGTGGTCAAGGGAAACACAGTGAATCATAGCAATATTGTGGTGGGAAGATATGATATTAAAAACTGGAGTTTTAGGGGAAGAAGAAGAGAAAATGATCTGGAAGCAGTATGGAGCCCCCGACTGGCATAGTGGTATGTGGCATCTGAGAGAAGATATTGTCACTACTTGAGAGGGCTATAGGAAAAGCTCTGTTTCCAGGGGAGAGAGAAAGACACGTGGAAATATGGAAATACATGTATTAAGTTTTTGGCTGTCACAGTATCTAGTGGAATTTTGTGTCCAAAGAAGAGACAAGCTAAACATCCTGAAAGGTAGTGGCAGGATTGTATGACATAGACATATGCTACCCAAATGCCAGGAGCACCCCTGTCAGGAATCTAAAAGTAGAAAGAACATTCAGAGAAAAGGCTCGGATTGATTGTCTTAGTTGAATTTCTCCAGAAACAAATCTTGATTTTAAGTAATTTATTCATAAGTACTGGAAAAACCAGTAAAGGAAGAGGGAAGTGATCCAGGGAAAAGAAGGCAGTCATCCAATGGCGCGGTATCGTGCCAAGGTACTGCCATGGGCAACTGGAGTTTAACCTTATGGGAAGCTCAAATGAGGAAATCTGAGGAAGAAGAAAAACACACTCCTCACAATTATTTAACCTTAAGAGTGAGATAGCTGAAGTGGATACACACCAACTTCTGAGAGTCATTGATAGGAGGCTGCAGATCTGATGAACATGAGCAGAGCACCGACAGCATCTGTTACAGGATGTAGAATAAAGTTTATCTCTAGGATAAATTACAATGAGAAAAATCTTCTGGGTCTAAGAATAAGTACATGTGTAATATTGATAGATACCTCCAAATTGTCCATCACAGAGAGTATACTAATTTATATGCACCCCAGAAATGTATGAGAATATTTCTTTCTACCCTCCCCAAGTTTATATTCTATTAAACTCTCTTCTTTTTGCTAATCTTTAGTAAATATACATTTCAATGTAATTTTCATTTTCATTTATCTTATTAGGAGTGAAATTGAACAGCTTAATATATATTTAGAAGCATTTTTTATTTCCTTTTCTGCAAATTGCCTGTTAACATTCCTTGTTCATTTTACTTTTAGTTTTCAGTCTTTTTCTTACTGATCTGTAGAAAAGCAATATGAGGTTTAAATATTTACCTAGTCCATTATGTTTTTGGAATTTCTTTCTGTCTTTCTTTTTTTGGGGGGATAGAGTCTGGCTCTGTCGCCCACGCTGGAGTGCAGTGGCACGATCTTGGCTCACCACAACCTCCGCCTCCTGGGTTCAGGCGATTCTCCTACCTCAGCCTCCTGAGTAGCTGGGACTAGAGGTGTGCACCACCATGCTCAGCTAATTCTTGTATTTTAGTAGAGTTGGGGTTTCACCATGTTAGCCAGGCTGGTCTCGAACTCCTGACCTCAAGTGGTCTGCCCACCTTAGCCTCCCAAAGTGCTGGGAGCCACCGCACCCGACCTGTCTTTAGAATTTCTTTATGGAATTCTGTCCATTTCTTTTCATCTCCTCTACTGATCCAAGCCTCCTTCTCTCAGCTCCCACTTACACTAAACCCTCGCCTCCTACTAAATCTCTCCTTCCACTCTGCCACCAAGACACTATTATTTTCTATGTACAAGACAGGGTGCAATATGAAAAATATGGATCAGATCATACTACATCCCTACTAAAAATACCCCAAGAACTGCTTCTTAGCACACATAAATCTAGACCCCATGCTATGACCATTATGGCCTGGTATGATTCACACCTTGCCTACCCATGTCCTACCCCCAAAATTCCATGTTGTTCACTTTCTTCTTCATTTAGCAGTCAGCATGATGTCACCCTTTGAGAGAAGCCAACCCTTGCCTTCTGAGTCAAAATGGCATGCACACCGCAGTGTGTATGAGATACCAGTGAGATACCCACATCTCCAGCTTTCTGATCTCTTTCTGCCTCTTTATATTATATTTCTCTTATTATTTGGTATAATGCCAAGCATATAATAGACTCTTAATACTTTGTCCAAAAGTATGCCTTAGAATAAAAGGATGTTGTCTTACATTCAAGTTCTTGTAAGTCTTTCACATTTTAGAGCATTTTCTAAATTACTTTATTTTGAACAAATATTATTTGGAGAACACAATCTGAGATAACCCAAATCAATACTAGATTTATTTATTTATTTATTTTTCATTCAACTTTTGTTTTAAGTTCCGGGGTACATGTGCAGGATGTGCAGGTTTGATACACAGGTAAACATGTGCCATTGTGGCTTGCTGCACACATCAACCCATCACCTAGGTGTTAAGCTCAGTGTTCATTAACTGGTCTTCCTGATGGCCTCACTCCCCCTACCTCCCCCATGAAAGGCCCAGTTTTTGTTGTTCCCCTCCCAGTGTCCATGTGTTCTCATCATTTAGCTCCCACTTATAAGTGAGAGCCTGTGGTGAGACCAGCCTGACCAACGGGTGAAACACTGTCTCTACTAAAAATACAAAAATTAGACAGGTGTGGTGGCATGTGCCTGTAGTCCTAGCTACTCAGGAGGCTGAGGCATGAGAATCACTTGAACCTGGATGGCAGGAGCTGCAGTGAGTCGAGATCGCACCACTGCACTCCAGCCTGGGTGACAGAGCGAGGCTCAGTCTCAATAAATAAATAAACAAATAAATAAATAAATAAATAATAAAGATATATGCACCCCTGTGTTCATTGCAGCACTGTTCACAATAGTAAAGGCATGGAATCAACTCAAATGCCCATCAGTGTTAGATTGGATAAAGAAAATATACACCATGGAATACCATGCAGCCATAAAAAGGAGTGAGATCATTTCCCCTGCAAGGATATGGAGGGAGCTGGAATCCATTATCTTCAGCAGACTAACGCAGAAACTCCTAACTTCAAGTGATCCCCCCACCTCGGCCTCTCAAAGTGCTGGGATTACAGATGTGAGCCACTGCACCTGGCCTATAACAGAATGATTTATATTCCTTTGGGTGTATACCCAATAATGAGATTGTTGGGTTAAATGGTATTTCTGCCTCTAGATCTTTGAGAAATCACAACACTGCCTTCCACAATTGAACTAATTTACACTCCCACTAACAGTGTAAAACTGTTCCTTTTTCTTTGCATCCTCGACAACATCTGTTGTTTCTGGACTTTTTAATAATCACCATTCTGACTAGTGTGAGACGGTATCACTTTAAATCCCTATCAAGGTCATTTAAGTGCTTATAGAACTGGTTTAAGGTGGGTGAGGGGGAGCGGGAATAAGGCATGATAATGTAAATGATTCAGTTTTTCTGGGAGGATTTTAAAATTGCAAGAATACCATGTAAACATACTTTTCAAATCTCACTTAGAAAGCAATGTGGCAAATATGAATATTGTGAAGATACGGTGAAGGAAAACAAATCAAGGGAGAGACAAACCTGTCTTGCAAAATATAAAATAGGAGAGAATATTTGCAAGCCATAGGTCTGTATAAAGAATTAGTATCCAAAATATATAAAGAACTCTTACAGCTCCATACCAAAACCCCCCCAAAAGCCTGACAACAAATAATCTGGTTAAAAATGGGCAAAGGATCACAATAGATACTTCTCCAAAGAAGACATGCAAATGCCCAACACTTATATCGAAAGTGCTCAACATCACTAATCAGGGAAATGCAAATCAAAACCACAATGAGATCATTTCCTCATACATATTAGGAGGACTATTAATAATGGAAAAAAGCTAACAAGTATTGGCCAGGATGCGGAAAAAAAAGGAGCACTTGTATACTGTTGGTAAGAATGTAAATTGGTGAAGCAGCTATGGAAAACAATAAGGAGATTGCTCAAAAAATTATAAATAACCCTGCCATATGATCCAATAATCCTACTTCTTGGTATTTATCCAAAGGAATTAATGTTAGGATCTTGAAGAGATATCTGTATTACTAGATTCATGACAATAGCCAAAAAATGGAAACAACCTAAAAGCCTGCTGATGGATGAATAGATAAAGAAAATGTGGTATATGTTTACAGTGAAATATTATTCAGCCTTGAAAAAGTAAGAAATCCTGCCATTTGCAACACCATGGTGAACCCAGAAGGTATTATTCTAAGTGAAGTAAACCGGACACAGAAAGACAAATACTGCATTATCTTGGCTATATGATGAATCTAAAATAGTCAAATTCATAGAAGCAGAGAGTGGAATGATGGTTGGCAGGGGCTGTGGGGGAGGTATTAATGGGAAAGTATTAAAGTGTACAAAGCTTCAATTATACAAGATGAATAAATTCTAGAGATCTACTGTACAGTATAATGCCTACAGTTAACAATACTGTAATGTATAAGGTAGACTTTTTGTTACATATTCTTATCATACACACATACAATAATAGTAAGGTCAGGAGAAAACTTTGGAGGTGATGTGTAGATTTATGGCATAGATTATGGTGATGGTTTCATGGGTGTATGCCTACTACCAAACCCATCATATTGTGTACATTTAATATTTATGACCTTTCATATATCTACCATACTTCAATAAAGTGGTTTAACAAAAAAATTACACAAAAATTTAGTAAGTATTGACATGAACTTATTTGTTATTCTGGAAACAATTTCAATGTGCAAATATACATAGGCATCATCTTCCCTAAAACATAAAAACAGAAAACAAAAAATATATATCCTAACATTATATCAATACATGCTTGTGGCTTAGAACAAAATTTAGACTTGATAGCATCATATACCATTTAAATAATTCTTTTTTTTTATTTTTTTATTATACTTTAAGTTCTAGGGTACATGTGCATAACGTGCAGGTTTGTTACATATGTATACTTGTGCCATGTTGGTGTGCTGCACCCATCAACTCGTCAGCACCCATCAATTCGTCATTTATATCAGGTATAACTCCCAATGCAATCCCTCCCACCTCGCCCCTCCTGATGATAGGCCCCAGTGTGTGATGTTCCCCTTCCCAAGTCCAAGTGATCTCATTGTTCAGTTCCCACCTATGAGTGCGAACACACGGTGTTTGATTTTCTGTTCTTGTGATAGTTTGCTAAGAATGATGGTTTCCAGCTGCATCCATGTCCCTACAAAGGATGCAAACTCATCCTTTTTTATGGCCGCATAGTATTCCATGGTGTATATGTGCCACATTTTCTTAATCGAGTCTGTCACTGATGGACATTTGGGTTGATTCCAAGTCTTTGCTATTGTGAATAGTGCCGCAATAAACATACGTGTGCATGTGTCTTTATAGCAGCATGATTTATAATCCTTTGGGTATATACCCAGTAGTGGGATGGCTGGGTCATATGGTACATCTAGTTCTAGAGCCTTGAGGAATTGCCATACTGTTTTCCACAATGGTTGAACTAGTTTACAATCCCACCAACAGTGTAAAAGTGTTCCTATTTCTCCACATCCTCTCCAGCACCTGTTGTTTCCTGACTTTTTAATGATTACCATTCTAACTGGTGTGAGATGGTATCTCATTGTGGATTTGATTTGCATTTCTCTGATGATGAGTGGTGATGAGCATTTTTTCATGTGTCTGTTGGCTGTATGAATATCTTCTTTTGAGAAATGTCTGTTCATATCCTTTCCCCACTTTTTGATGGGGTTTTTTGTTTTTTTCTTGTAAATTTGTTTAAGTTCTTTGTAGGTTCTGGATATCAGCCCTTTGTCAGATGGGTAGATTGCAAAAATTTTCTCCCATTCTGTAAGTTGCCTGTTCATGCTGATGGTAGTTTCTTTTGCTGTGCAGAAACTCTTTAGTTTAATGAGATCCCATTTGTCAATTTTGGCTTTTGCTGCCGTTGCTTTTGGTGTTTTAGACATGAAGTACTTGCCCATGCCTATGTCCTGAATGGTACTACCTAGATTTTCTTCTAGGGTTTTTATGGTAATAGGTCTAACATTTAAGTCTCTAATCCATCTTGAATTAATCTTCGTATAAGGAGTAAGGAAAGGATCCAGTTTCAGCTTTCTACTTATGGCTAGCCAATTTTCCCAGCACCATTTATTAAATAGGGAATCCTTTCCCCATTTCTTGTTTCTCTCAGGTTTGTCAAAGATCAGATGGCTGTAGATGTGTGGTATTATTTCTGAGGACTCTGTTCTGTTCCATTGGTCTATATCTCTGTTTAGGTACCAGTACCATGCTGTTTTGGTTACTGTAGCCTTGTAGTATAGTTTGAAGTCAGGTAGCGTGATGCCTCCAGCTTTATCCTTTTGACTTAGGATTGTCTTGGCAATGCGGGCTCTTTTTTGGTTCCATATGAACTTTAAAGCAGTTTTTTCCAATTCGGTGAAGAAACTCATTGGTAGCTTGATGGGGATGGCATTGAATCTATAAATAACCTTGGGCAGTATGGCCATTTTCACGATATTGATTCTTCCTATCCATGAGCATGTATGTTCTTCCATTTGTTAGTGTCCTCTTTTATTTCACTGAGCAGTGGTTTGTAGTTCTCCTTGAAGAGGTCCTTTACAGCCCTTGTAAGTTGGATTCCTAGGTATTTTATTCTCTTTGAAGCAATTGTGAATGGAAGTTCATTCATGATTTGGCTCTCTGTTTGTCTGTTACTGGTGTATAAGAATGCTTGTGATTTTTGCACATTAATTTTGTATCCTGAGACTTTGCTGAAGTTGCTTATCAGCTTAAGGAGATTTTGGGCTGAGACAATGGGGTTTTCTAAATATACAATCATGTCATCTGCAAACAGGGACAATTTGACTTCTTCTTTTCCTAATTGAATGCCCTTTATTGCTTTCTCTTGCCTGATTGCCCTAGCCAGAACTTCCAACACTATGTTGAATAGGAGTGGTGAGAGAGGGCATCCCTGTCTTGTGCCAGTTTTCAAAGGGAATTTTTCCAGTTTTTGCCCATTCAGTATGATATTAGCTGTGGGTTTGTCATAAATAGCTCTTATTATTTTGAGGTACGTTCCATCAATACCGAATTTGTTGAGTGTTTTTAGCATGAAGGGCTGTTGAATTTTGTCAAAAGCCTTTTCTGCATCTATTGAGATAATCATGTAGTTCTTGTCTTTGGTTCTGTTTATATGCTGGATTACGTTTATTGATTTGCGAATGTTGAACCAGCCTTGCATCCCAGGGATGAAGCCCACTTGATCATGGTGGATAGGCTTTTTGATGTGCTGCTGAATCCGTTTTGCCAGTATTTTATTGAGGATTTTTGCATCGATGTTCATCACGGATATTGGTCTAAAATTTTCTTTTTTTGTTGTGTCTCAGCCAGGCTTTGGTATCAGGATGATGTTGGCCTCATAAAATGAGTCAGGGAGGATTCCCTCTTTTTCTATTGATTGGAATAGTTTCAGAAGGAATGGTACCAGCTCCTCCTTGTACCTCTGGTAGAATTCAGCTGTGAATCCATCTGGTCCTGGACTTTTTTTGGTTGGTAGGCTATTAATTATTGCCTCAATTTCAGAGCCTGCTCTTGGTCTATTTAGGGATTCAACTTCTTCCTGGTTTAGTCTTGGAAGAGTGTAAATGTCCAGGAAATTATCCATTTCTTCTAGATTTTCTAGGTGATTTGCGTAGAGGTGTTTATAGTATTCTCTGATGGTAGTTTGTATTTCTGTGGGGTCGGTGGTGATATCCCTTTTATCATTATTTATTGTGTCTATTTGATTCTTCTCTCTTTTCTTCTTTATTAGTCTTGCTAGCAGTCTGTCAATTTTGTTGATCTTTTCAAAAAACCAACTCCTGGATTCATTGATTTTTTGGAGGGTTTTTTGTGTCTCTATCTCCTTCAATTCTGCTCTGATCTTAGTTATTTCTTGCCTTCTGCTAGCTTTTGAATGTGTTTGCTCTTGCCTCTCTAGTTCTTTTAATTGTGATGTTAGAGTGTCAATTTTAGATCTTTCCAGCTTTCTCTTGTGGGCATTTAGTGCTATAAATTTCCCTCTACACACTGCTTTAAATGTGTCCCAGAGATTCTGGTATGTTGTATCTTTGTTCTCATTGGATTCAAAGAACATCTTTATTTCTGCTTTCATTTCGTTATATACCCAGTAGTCATTCAGGAGCAGGTTGTTCAGTTTCCATGTAGTTGAGCACTTTTGATTGAGTTTCTTAGTCCTGAGTTCTAGTTTGATTGCACTGTGGTCTGAGAGACAGTTTGTTATAATTTCTGTTCTTTTACATTTGCTAAGGAGTGCTTTACTTCCAATTATGTGGTCAATTTTGGAATAAGTGCGATGTGGTGCTGAGAAGAATGTATATTCTGTTGATTTGGGGTGGAGAGTTCTATAGATGTCTATTAGGTCTGCTTGGTGCAGAGATGAGTTCAATTCCTGGTTATCCTTGTTAACTTTCTGTCTCGTTGATCTGTCTAATGTTGACAGTGGAGTGTTGAAGTCTCCCATTATTATTGTATGGGAGTCTAAGTCTCTTTGTAAGTCTCTAAGGACTTGCTTTATGAATCTGGGTGCTCCTGTATTGGGTGCATATATATTTAGGATAGTTAGCTCTTCCTGTTGAATTGATCCTTTTACCATTATGTAATGGCCTTCTTTGTCTCTTTTGATCTTTGATGGTTTAAAGTCTGTTTTATCAGAGACTAGGATTGCAACCCCTGATTTTTTTTTGCTCTCCATTTGCTTGGTAGATCTTCCTCCATCCCTTTATTTTGAGCCTATGTATGTCTCTGCATGTGAGATGGGTCTCCTGAAGACAGCAGACTGATGGGTCTTGACTCTTTATCCAGTTTGCCAGTCTGTGTCTTTTAATTGGAGCATTTAGTCCATTTACATTTAAGGTTAATATTGTTATATGTGAACTTGATCCTGCCATTATAATATTAACTGGTTATTTTGTTCGTTAGTTGATGCAGTTTCTTCCTAGCCTCGGTGGTCTTTACATTTTGGCATATTTTTGCAATGGCTGGTACCGGTTGTTCCTTTCCATGTTTAGGGCTTCCTTCAGGGTCTCTTGTAAGGCAGGCCTGGTGGTGACAAAATCTCTAAGCATTTGCTTATCTGTAAAGGATTTTATTTCTCCTTCACTGATGAAACTTAGTTTGGCTGGATATGAAATTCTGGGTTTAAAATTCTTTTCTTTAAGAATGTTGAATATTGGCCCCCACTCTCTTCTGGCTTGTGGAGTTTCTGCCGAGAGACCTGCTGTTAGTCTGATGGGCTTCCCTTTGTGGGTAACCCGACCTTTCTCTCTGGCTGCCCTTAAGATTTTTTCCTTCATTTCAACTTTGGTGAATCTGGCAATTATGTGTCTTGGAGTTGCTCTTCTCGAGGAGTATCTTTGTGGCATTCTCTGTATTTCTTGAGTTTGAATGTTGGCCTGCCCTGCTAAGTTGGGGAAGTTCTCCTGGATGATATCCTGAAGATTGTTTTCCAACTTGGTTCCATTTTCCCCCTCACTTTCAGGCACCCCAATCAGACGTAGATTTGGTCTTTTTACATAATCCCATACTTCTTGCAGGCTTTGTTCATTTCTTTTTCTTCTTTTTCCTTTTGGTTTCTCTTCTCGCTTCATTTTCATTTGATCCTCAATCGCTGATACTCTTTCTTCCAGTTGATCGAGTCGGTTACTGAAGCTTGTGGATTTGTCACGCATTTCTCGTGTCATGGTTTTCATCTCTGTCATTTCGTTTATGACCTTCTCTGCATTAATTATTCTAGCTGTCAATTCTTCCACTCTTTTTTCAAGATTTTTAGTTTCTTTGCGCTGGGTACGTAATTCCTCCTTTAGCTGTGAGAAGTTTGATGGACTGAAGCCTTCTTCTCTCATCTCGTCAAAGTCCTTCTCTGACCAGCTTTGATCCGTTGCTGGCAATGAGCTGTGCTCCTTTGCAGGGGGAGATGCGCTCTTATTTTTTGAATTTCCAGCTTTTCTGCCCTGCTTTTACCCCATCTTTGTGATTTTATCTGCCTCTGGTCTTTGATGATGTTGACGTACTGATGGGGTTTTGGTATAGGTGTCCTTCCTGTTTCATAGTTTTCCTTCTAGAAGTCAGGACCCTCAGCTGCAGGTCTTTTGGAGATTGCTTGAGGTCCACTCCAGACCCTGTTTGCCTGGGTATCAGCAGCAGAGGTTGCAGAAGATAGAATATTGCTGAACAGCGAGTGTACCTGTCTGATTCTTACTTTGGAAGCTTCCTCTCGGGGGTGTACTCCACCCTGTGAGGTTTGGGGATGCCACACTGCCCCTAGTGGGGGATGTCTCCCAGTTAGGCTACTCAGGGGTCAGGGACCCACTTGAGCAGGCGGTCTGTCCCTTCTCAGATCTCAACCTCCGTGTTGGGAGATCCACTGCTCTCTTCAAAGCTGTCAGAGTCGTTTGCATCTGCAGACGTTCCTGCAGCTTTTGTTGTTGTTGTTGTTTAGCTGTGCCCTGTCCCCAGAGGTGGAGTCTACAGAGACAGGCAGGTTTCCTTGAGCTGCTGTGAGCTCCACCCTGTTCGAGCTTCCCAGTGGCGTTGTTTACCTACTTAAGCCTCAGCAATGGCGGGTGCCCCTCCCCCAGCCTCGCTGCTACCTTACAGTTAGATTGCAGACTGCTGTGCTAGCAATGAGGGAGGCTCTGTGGGCGTGGGACCCTCCCGGCCAGGTGTGGTATACAATCTCCTGGTGTGCCCCTTTGCTCAAAGTGCAGTATTGGGGTGGGAGTCACCCGATTTTCCAGGTGTTGTGTGTCTCAGTTCCTCTGGCTAGGAAAAGGGACTCCCTTCCCCCTTGTGCTTCCCAGGTGAGGCGATGCCTCGCCCTGCTTCAGCTCTCACTGTTCGGACTGCAGCAGCTGACCAGCACCGATTGTCCAGCACTCCCTAGTGAGATGACCCCAGTACCTCAGTTGAGAATGCAGAAATCACCGGTCTTCTGTGTCGCTCGTGCTGGGAGTTGGAGACTGGAGCTATTCCTATTCGGCCATCTTTCTCCGCCCCAAAAGACAAATGTAGTAATTCTTTAACTAAAAAAATTTTGACAAAACTAAAAATGATGTTCTCTGAAACCCACTGGAATGTGATAAATGCAGCATCAATTTTTTTAGTCTTTGGATGAAAGACATTAGCCTTAAGAGTCACCTTGCCCTACAACAGACTTACAGTAAGTAAGTTACAAAATTCTGTTTCATTAATCTAAGATATGTTTTTCAAGCAAAGTATAACCTAGCCTATACTGACAAATACAACTGTCTACAATATTGCCTTGAGTTAACCTAGCCATCTGAACATAGATTCATACTGTTTGTATCTTTGTAATGTCCTTTACTTTCTTTTAGGGAAAAAACCAGTGTATAAAATAACACTTATATAAATAAGTCACTCCAGAAATATTCTTACCTACAAGTGTAAAATTTAAAAGACTACCACTTTTGAAAAATAAAAATCTTTTTAAGTATCATCAATCATATGTTTACATTAATTTACCTTTAAATATTGTTACCACAGTGTCTGAAAAATCAATTTGTACATCTTTTTTTAAAATATCTGCATTTCTGGCCTGGCGTGGTGGCTCGTGACTGTAATCCCAGTACTTTGGGAGGCCGAGGTGGGTGGATTGCCTGAGGTCAGGAGTTTGAGACCAGCCTGGTCAAAATGGTGAAACCCCGTCTCTACTAAAAATACAAAAATTATCTGGGTGTGGTAACAGGTGCCTATAATCCCACCCAGCTACTCGGGAGGCTGAGGCAGGAAAATTGCTAGAACCAGGGCGGTGGAGGTTGCAGTGAGCCATTGTGTCACTTCACTCCAGCCTGAGCAAGAGCAAAACTCCACCTAAAGAAAACAAACAGAAAAAAAAAAAAAAAAAAACTGCAGTTTTACAAGCAATATAAAAACCAAACAACTTTATTCTAAAATAAGGTAGGAATATGTATGGTCACACACTTGGAATTAGAAATGATAATTTACCAGATAGAGGTCTTTGTCTACATTGTCAATGTAAAGAAACAAATGTCTAGTTTCATAAAATGTGTGTTAAAAACATTTCACAGGAATATATGCTTCAATAACTTTAATAACATTTTATAACAAGATGTATTTTGTTTGTTTGTTTGAAATGGAGTCTTGCTGCAATACCCAGACTAGGGTGTGGTGATGCGATCTTGGCTCACTGCATCCTCCGCTTCCCGGGTTCAAGCAATTCTTGTGCCTTAGCCTCCCGAGTAGCTGGGACTACAGGGGCCTGCCACCATGCCCAGCTAATTTTTGTATTTTTAGTAGAGACGGGGTTTCACCATATTGGCCAGGCTGGTCTCGAACTCCTGACCTCAAGTGATCCTCCTGCCTTGGCTTCCCAAAGTATTGGGATTACAAGTGTGAGCCACTGGGCCCAGCCCATAGCAATATATATTTTTGATAGTAAACTGTATTTTCTATATCCCCATTTTTTCCATTGGAAATAAGGATTTCTCAAAGACTAGCTTGAGCCACCGACCCAACCATCTTGAGACTATCTGCAGAAACACCACTTCTCACTTCTTAGTGCATACCCTGTGGTAATCTGCTACCTCGGAAAACCAGGGTTTTGGTTTACTTGTGCTTGGTGGAGAATGATGGCTTTCTCTGGAATAAGGGTAGCATAGTAGAAAGCCCATTATTCCAATTTAGAAATATCCCATTTTAGGTTTCCTATATCCTTCTTTATCATGTCTTTTAGTCTCATCCAGCAAGAGACACAGGGAATACATGCAAATTTTTTTACCACACTTCACCAGCATGTGCTACCGTATCTTTCTGTATAGTGATTTCATTTTTTTGTTTGTTTCTTTGATTACAGTCTTAACTTGAACTTTATCACCAGCCAGAAGATATTCATTGTGATATGAAAAAATTGTATGATTATAAGCATTGGTATGAGAATATTAGAAATTATAAACAATGATTCTCCTATTATTTACTGCTTCCTTTCCTGTCCTGTCCTGTCCTGTCCTGTCCTGTCCTTTCCTTTCCAGATGAAGTCTTGCTTTGTCACCCAGGCTGGAGTATAGTGGCCGAATCTGGGCTCACTGCAAGCTCCGCCTCCTGGGTTCACGCCATTCTCCTGCCTCAGCCTCCCAAGGAGCTGGGACTACAGGCGCCCGTCATCATGCCCGGCTAATTTTTTTGTATTTTTAGTAGACACGGGGTTTCACTGTGTTAGCCAGTATGGTCTAGATCTCCTGACCCCATGATCCGCCTGCCTCGCCCTCCCAAAGTGCTGGGATTACAGGCGTGAGCCACCGCGCCCAGCCATACTGCTTTATTAAGAGTAAAAAAAGCTGTATTATTACCAACACTTACTCTACAAGATCTATTTAAATTTTGATAATAAAGTTGTTTTTGAGAAGACACTCTTTAATCATCTTAATCTAGCTTGGAAATTTCACAGAACTCAGTTACTGAATTAATGTCTATGGCCTGGTTTATAATAACATAGCTTAAATCAGCCACAGATCTGGAAGAGAAGCAGCATGGTATGGTAGATCAAGGCTCTCCACAAGAGGTACACATGTCCTGGATTCTCTACCCTCTTATTTGCTGTGAGACCTGAGCATAGCATTGAACTCCGTAAAATGAAGGCATGTGTCTACTTATCGTTTATTGGTTAGAATATAGGGGATAGGGCAAGATAATCTTTTCAGACCTCTTATAGCACCAAAACCATTGGCTGCTATATTAGAGTTAAATTAAAAATTGAAAGTTACAGAAATTACTTGACTCTTTGAAGGAGATCTATTTATCCGGAAATGATGTGCCTATTTATCCCCAAACCATTAACTAGATAGAAAAAATTACCTATCCTCTTTAAAAAAAGTATCCCAACTACTAAAGGATATTTTAATTTTAATTTTTGTTTTTAAATAGTGGAACTTGGGGAAATGAAATAAAGAAAAATCACTGAATGAATTTTCTGTGAATCAGGACAGCCTTTATAAGGGGTGACTTCACAATTTTTTCCTTGCAAATGTAACAGACGGACAGATGAAGATGTATTCCAAGTTTTCCAGGTCCAGGTTTACTGTATCTGTGGACTAAGGGGAAAATAGTTGGATTGGGTTGCTGAATAAAGCTCTTTTGGTAGGCCAAGACATGTTTCCATCCACTTTAAGTCTTCTCTTACCAGAGAAAGTAGAATGACAGCCTATTCAGACTTGGAAAAGTGCTGATTGATACCCTGCCGTTCAACATCCTGCAGCCAACACTGTGGGATTGGTTGGAATGAAACAAGAAAAAACAAAACAACAACAAAAACACCTTCAGCCACTTCATTAAAGATATAGCTATTTAAAATCTCTTTTTGACTAGTTGCTTTTCTTGATGACTTCTTCAGACATCTGTTTTTTTTTTTTGGTTTGTTTGTTTTTGTTTATTTGTTTTGGTTTTTGAGACAGAGTCTCACTCTGTCACCCAGGCCAGAGTGCAATGGTGTGCTCTCAGTTAACTGCAACCCCCACCTCCCGGATTCAAGTGATTCTCCTGCCTCAGCCTCCACAGTAGCTGGGATTACAGGTGTGCACCATCATGCCCGGCTAAATTTTGTATTTTTAATAGAGACAGGGTTTTGCCATGTTGGCCATGCTGGTCTCGAACTCCTGATCTCAGGTGATCCGCCTGCCTCAGCCTCCCAAAGTGCTGGGATTACAGACATGAGCCACTGCACCTGGCCCCAGACATCTGCTTTTATTTCCCAAGTTTTTTTCAAAGGCTAATGAGATTTTTTTTCATACTCTAGTGGAAAAACAAAGTATAGATTATGTATGTCCTTGCTTTGATCATCATTTCCATGACTGTCCAGTAGGCTTCATGAACTATTACTGAGCTCAAAACATAACAATTCCTATTACCACACTGAACAAATATCTCCCTAAGTAAATGTGCAGAAGTTTCTTTTCATTCACCTGCTCAGGAGCACAGTTCCTGGAAATGTATAGTGTAGAACTCCCATAACCCTTTTCATTAAAAACTCTGATTCCTTTTTCATTAAAAAGGATTCCTTGGAAACAACATATATAATAGCTTTGAAATAGGACTTGTGTTGCTTCTTTTTATGTAGTTACAAATATGTGCCTGTTGTCCTTAATGAATTCATTTTCTTTACTTTTGTGTTCTCCAGGTCCATCCAGCTGAAGTCAAAAATGCCCCTCTTAGGCTGCCTCCAGTGACTCCAGTTTCCTGGCAGAGCCTAACCAGGTCAGGTGGTAAAAGCAGTTTTCTTAGCACCACCTATAGACAGAGTCTAGAACTATTCTTCCTAATTTGTAATTGGCATGGCCCTGCCAAGCTCCTGGAGCATATAAACCTTTTGTTGCAGGATTTTTGTTTCTCCCCTGTTACCCACCAAATTAATTCAAATCATCAATTTGCTACGCTTTCCTTGCTGGGCTTGAGATACTCCTCAAGCTGCAATTCACTTGGCTGTGACTCCAACTCCCTATATGGCTTGTACCAAGCCCCTCTCCTTTGGATCCTGGCTCCCGTCAAGAAGCTTGCTGTGACAAGAGTTATAATCAACATCAGATGGATTTCTGATGCTTTCCCTACCTTACTGATGGGGACCCTTACTGATGGGGACTCAGCATTGGGCTTCCATATTTTTTTATTTTTGGGCATTGGAATTCCTGGTTAGTCCCTCAGAAGCTAGCTGTTCAAGATTGGCATGTCTTATATTCTTCAAAGTCTCAGCTTCTGCTCCTTTCTTGTTGATACAAATTGCTAAGGTACCAGGATGTCTCATGTCTCAGTCTGCCTAATTTATAATACTGTAGTGCTTTTCCCTATATACACATATAAATGCATTTGTTTTTATTACTGTAAGACAAAATATACTAAAGAATAGGGCATTGTATCTCCAACTTTCATTAGAATCCTCAGATCATGATGTGGGAGAAATATCTTGAAGGCTCTGAAGCCACTGCTTGTTTGATTCTTGAGAGCCATAACTACTATCTGTAACTTGTTCATGTACTTCTACATCTATGACTCACCTAAATGAAATTTCATAAACCTACCTGAGGTCTAATAGAATGCACTGCTCTTAATTCCTTGCTTAATTTCATTACTTGATGGTTTCTGGACTACCCAGAACTTCAGAAGTCATTCCTTTCCCTAACAATCTAATTTACATCTAAAGCTGCATTAAATTTAGTACTTGACTAAGTTGAGCCAAAAACATGATGCTGATATCTAAATAACATAATTTTACTTTATAGACTCTGATAGTTGAGAGATATCAAAGGTGTCACTCTGGTGACAAAGTTTTATCTCCCACAGCACAACTTTAATAGTTCTGAATTTCTTTCTATCAACTAAACACATTTTTCTATCAACACATGTTTTAATTCCCCTTTGCCTCCTGGAAACCTTTTCTTTCTTGGCACATTACCATGATCATATTTTAAATGCTATTCAGAAACTTTCATTTTCTCTAATACAATAAAGCATGGTGAAGCATTCGTTGCTCAGACTTTCTTTACCTTGGCTTTTGTAATGGAGAGCAGATTCTTCTTCAGAACGTGAAGTTTATATTAATAATAATCTCAGGTAAAACCATAATTATGGCACGTCAAGGCTCCAGAACAGTCTCATTGATGTCCCTGCTTCCTGGGCTTACAGTGAACTCCAGACAGCCTTCTATGGTTCCACCAATGAACTACCAGGCAACTTTTGTCTTAGTCACTAAGAATTACTGTCAATATTGTTTTTGAATCTTTCTGACTTTTGTCTTCCTCTCAAGCTAACTTCCACTAATCTGACACGTGTGAGTAAACTTTACCTTATAAGTATCTGTTCCTGTTTCCCTTATGGACGTTAGACGTCCTATTGTATATGGTTCACAAGTGTTGTCCCAGGGATTCTTAGTCAGTTACCATCATCGAGGGATTCACTTTGTCACTCTTCTAAATTTAATGCTCTGTTTGCTTGACACTAGTCTTCCTCTTTCTTTATTTACTTTCTTTTTGATGAAGACTTTGCCTTTGTCAGGCAACTAATGGAGAAGTTCAGTCAGAGTTCAACCAGAAAAACAGAACTAATAGACAATATGTACTAAGGTTTTTTGTTTTTTTTTTTTTTTGTTTTGTTTTGTTTTTTTTTTGAGTCAGGCTCTCACTCTGTCACCCAGGCTGCAGTTGTGGAAACTGGCTAGACAAGTCCAAAATGTGTCAAGCTGAAGCTGATAGGTAGAATTTCTTCTTCCAGGAAAACTCATTCTGCTGTAAAGCTTTTCAACTGATTGAATTAGGGCCACTCAGATGATATAGGATTATCTCTTTTACTTAAAGTCAACTGACTATAGATGTCTATTTTATCTATTCTTTCTTGAGATCTGAAAGATTGTCTCCAGTCTGTAAGGCTTGAGATCTGGAATATTGTCTCACCAGGCTGTAAGCTTGGTGAACCACCCTTATTTATTGATAGAATTTACCTCAGGTGACCTATAGTCCCCCTCTTCTTGGATAGTCCAAATTTTTATAAATCTTTATTTTTCATACCACCTTTTCTAGCTTCGGTTTAAATTACTGGGCTTCTGTAAACACATCCCATCCTTTCTACAGATGGATTTGATTAAGTTACATATTTTTTATTTACATTTGATTATTTGACTGCATTGAGATCTCAGGAAAAAGAAAATATCTCTTGAATATGAAACTTCTACAGTCGGTGACTTTCAACTTCTGTATTTTAATTCTCAATGGTTTTATTCTCATATTTTGGCCTTTTTGTGATCTGGCCTAAGCTTCTGAGAGTCTCCAGTTGTAGCCATCCAGATAATATAAGCTACATATAAATTTGAACTTCTAGTATGACGATTCTAAGAATCTGGACATTCTGTTCTTTAATCACTGGAAAGCAACTTACAAAGTTTAGCATCCAATTTCCTGCTACTATGACAAATTCCACTCTAAACATCATGGGAAAAATACATTCCAGCTTCATCCACATTAGCAATGAATTTCAATTCATAACCTTACACAGTTGGCTTTAGAAGTACTAGCATTCCCTTCCCACATTCTTATCTATAGCTGCAGCCTCCAACCCATTTCTCGAGACATATGGTTCTGTATTTCTTGGAAGGTTCGCAGCAATTCATTACTACATTCAAAATCCCTTGAGTCCAGCTACAATGCAGGGTAATTACTCCAGTGTGGAGAAGAGTCAAACTGCATGTGAACGTGCTTCTCCAATAATTATAAACCATATCTTCAAAATAGTGACAAGCATTTTTGCTTAGCTTTTAGAATCATAGGGTGGAAGCTCAGTTAAGTGCTTTGCATAATGCTACTTTGTACAGTAATCATTGGGAGTCCATAGACTTTATTCAGTATTGAACCATTGGTAAGCATTTAAAAATATTTGTACACCAAAAAAAAAAAAAAAAAAAAAAAAGGACTTTACAATGTCACTGCCCCTGCTTAATAGTAGCTTTGTCAACAAGCAAGTAAAGTCACCGAAGTGAAATATTCACTGTCAATTAGCAGTTGGGTCAATGTTACTAATTGTCAAACTATTTTTATGCTATAAAACACATTTACACACAATCTTGTGTAGAAGCCCACTGTATCAAACAGACAAGGGCCAGGTGCTGTGGCTCTTGCCCATAACCCCAGCACTTTGGGAGGCTGAGGCAGGAGGATTGCTTGAAACTAGATGTTTGAGGCTAGCCCTGGGCAACATAGGGAGACCCCACTTCTAAAATCATACAAAAATTAGCTGGGTGTGGGGCACATGCCTGTAGTTCCAGCTACTCAGGAGGCTGAGGCAGGAGGATTGTTTGATCCCAGGAGGTCGAGGCTGCAGTGAACCGTGATAGAGCCATTGCACTCCAGTCTGGATGACAGAGTGAGACCCTGTCTCAATAAATAAAAAGGATTAGGACGGAGTACCTCAGCTTGAAGGATATGGGATGTGCAGAGTGACGTGAGTTTAGCCTCCTCTTCATATCACAGTGGTCAGTGAAGCACATCTAGAGAATCCCAGAGCTCTGCAGAGTATTCAAGGAAAAACATTTTGGTTATTCACTTAGCACATTGGCTATTTTTGCCATATAAAGTTGTCAAAAGACAAAATTACAACAAATTTAGTTATAGATAGAATTGGCTTTTATCTGTGACTCATGAATTGGAGTAGCTTCTATTCTTCAAGATAGAGTCAAGTTCCCACTGGGCAATGGCAGAACAGTGGGTGTTTTAAAGTGGGGACAAGGAAAACAGCAATATAAAGACTGAAGCTGGGCACGGTGGTTCACGCCTGTAATCCCAACACTTTGGGAGGCCAAGGCGGGCAGATCATGAGGCCAGGAGCTCGAGACCAGCCTGGCCAACATGGTGAAACCCCATCTCTAATAAAAATACAAAAATTAGCCAGGTATGGTGGTGCGTGTCTGTAGTCCTAGCTACTCAGGAGACTGAGGCAGGAGAATCGCTTGAACCTGGGAGGCGAAGGTTGCAGTGAGCCAAGATCATGCCACTGCACTCCAGCCTGGGTGACAGAGCAAGACTCTGTCTGAAAAATAAAATAAAATAATAAAATAAAATAACTGAGTGGGGCTGGGCCCAGTGGTTCATGCCTATAATTTCAGCACTTTGGGAGGATGAGGCAGGAGAATTGCTTGATGTCCAGAGTGTTAGAGCAGCCTGGGTAATGAAGCGAGACCTCATCTCTACAAAAAGCAAAATAAGAAATTGGCTGGGCATGGTAATGTGTGTCTGTAATTAGTCCCAGCTACTTGGGAGGGTAAGGGGAGAGGATCTCTTGAATCTTTATAGGCTGCAATGAGCCATGATTGCATGTGTGCACCCCAGCTTGGGTGACAGAGTGAGAGAGTGAGACCCCACCTAAAAAAAAAAAGAATAAAAATAACTGATTATTTAATATCAGGTTACTTTTTTTGTGCAGGTTCAAGGAGAGAGGACTTCCTTTTTACTCTGACACAGGTAGACTGGAGTCTCCCGTTTTCAGGAAAAGTTGGTCAATTTGGGATCTGTCCGATTTCTTAAAGCTTTAGTTTGATTATGTGCCATTTAGCATGAGTGTCCCTGTTTTGATTTGGTCTAGTTTGTTAGGGACTAGTGCAGGAGCTCCATCCTAAATCAATGGCCTCCCATAATTTTTGTTTCACAAAATGTAGCTGGTAAGTACCAGTTAGTGGCTAGCTTTTGAAGAACTCATTGTGCATAGCATTAAAATAAGCATTGAGGGGAAGAAATTGCTATGAAAAAATAAAATCTTGGAGCTTGGAGACAATCTGAAATGAAAACAAAAGGAGTGTATTATGAGGAAAAGCTTGAAACGAATACAATCACAGGAAGACATTAAACAATACACTAAATAGAGCACAACTGATCTTGTTTGATCTGGGAAACTAAGTAGAGCTGATCTTGTTATGTTGATAGTAAATGCCTAGGGTTACCAAGAGCTATCTAGATACCAGGTAGTTTCAGGGCAAAGATGTTCTCGAGTTTAGCAGGAATCTATTCAATATAATGCTTCACTCACCAGCACTTTGGCATAGTTGTTTTGCTTTTGTGAGCATCAATAAAACAGACAAACCATGATCCTAAAGTACTTGATGAGTCACCAGGAGAAGATTATACTACATTCAGCAGAAGTACCCATATATGATTATAATATGATTTAATATAATATGATGTAATAGAATATCATGTGTTATTATTGTTGGAAACCTGTTGGAAATGTTATATGGTATGTCAAAAGCATATCTTTCCAGTAGCCAGAATATTGTAGAGCTTGGATATTGCATTCCCTGACTGTATCATGTAAGAGAAGTTTCTCTGTACAAGTACTAAAGAGTAGCTAAAGTCATTGAAGGGACTGGAATCAAGGACATGAAACCAAAAGGTTTCGAGAATTTTAAATGTAGAAAGAAGATTTGGCAGAGAAACTTAGAAGAGAACATTTCTGTTAAAGAATCTCCTCATACTTACATAGCTTAAATTCACTTTACTTATTTTTCAGTTGGTGTATTTGTATTTTTCAGTTGGTGTATTTGTTGGTGTGCTTGTCTTCCAAAAGTAGATTTGTATTTCAATGATAATGGCAATAATGCTTTCTTTGTAGAACCTATCTGTGTGATCTTGGCCAAATCAGTCTGGGTGAAACATAGAGCACACATTTGCTTCTTCTGAATGGTGCTTCATCTCAGTGGCTGAGCCACGTGGATGGCATTCGGAAGTAACAGTTGTGCTTCCACACAGCAGTGAGCCAATCCCCAGTGATTCTAAAGGCTGAATGTTCTGGTTCTGTAACCAAATGAATATAATTATAGATACTTAGCCAACCCTGACTAGGTTTCATTCTTTCATTAATTAACACATGTATTTAGTTTTTTATAGGCACTTATTTGGGCACTGCAGGGATGCTGTAGATCATCTAAAGTTTAATTCAATATGACTTTCCCCCTTAGAATCTTGTGATGATTATTCTTATATCTTCCCTTCTGCCCATCTCTGAAAATTTCTCACTTCCCCTCTTGGAACACCATACTATGATTAGATTCGCTTCCAGGGACTGGCCATGGCTTAGAAAAATGATTTTCTTACTTGCCAGGATCCCTGTACAGACGCTGCCGAGTCAAATTTAGTGCCAGAGGGAATGTGTGCTTTATTTGATCAGGCTTGATTTCTGAGTTAGGCCCTGGAAAAAGAAAACATGGATTTTTTCAGTATCTATGGAGCCAGAAAAAAGTATCCTGATCGCAATCTGTCCTGATTACAGCTGTGCTGGTACCAAGTGTGGCACTCAGAATACCCAGTATGCTCTCATGGCAACCAAGCTTAATTTCTGTATGCAGCAAATGTTAGGGCCTGTTAAATGGATGAACTGTACAGCTTGTAAAATATCTGCTTCTTAAGTCGGAAGTGACTTTGTCTTTGATAACTTTGCCTCTCCAAAGAAAATCTTCTACCACCCACTCAGAATGTCAGGTTCCTCCTGGTCCCCATGATGATCCATAAATATCTACCCTGAACTTATGACGATGATTGGATTCAACATTGTAATTGCATATGCCTGACTTTTCCACTCTGTCAACCACCTCTTTTCTGGAATATCTCCCAGTGATCATGTCATATCCTGTTAGGTAAATTGTGAACCTATAGGATTGTATCTCCTAGTTTTATGAGTGAAGATCACATTTAATTCTCTGTCATTTTCAGAACATAATATATCGTTAGTGCTTTTAAAGGATGAAACATGCATTTGTAAACTTTAAAAGTACTTTTTAATCTGTTATTTTATGCAATCCCGACAATTATCCTCTGAGGGCTGGCAAATCCTGGTTTGACAAATGAGAAAACTGAGGCATAAAGGCTAAGTGACTTCTCTGAAGTCACACAGTGACAGAACCAGATTTAGGATCCAGTTCCCTTGACTCCTAGACTCAGACTGTTTTTGTTAAATATTGTCTAGTCATATTACTACTCTCTGAAAGCTATTCCCACCAGAAGTCTCGTTTTAATTAGATATTTCATACCTTTAAACTCTGTAGTGTGGCTAGCATTTAAAAAATCATGCTGAGTAGAGGCAGTGAACACTACTTGGGTTGCCCAAAGCAGAAAAAAGATATAAAGATGAAATAATCAGACAGATTTTATTTATGACTGTTTTAGAGAGGGTAGTGCAACCTCAGATTCTCCTTGACACCAAGTTATGTTGAAACTCAGTCTTTATCACAGGAACCGCTGGGTGCCTTTCTCATGGCCACAGCAGCTTGGTTTACAATAATCTTCAAACAGCCAAGCTGTGCCCCAGAACTTCACTGGGCTTTCTTCCATAACTATGGATCTGTGAGCCTCACTTTAATTTCAGAAAGTGAAAGAGACCTTAATAAGGATCATGAATCACATTTTACAAATGAGGATTCACAAGATGTAAGGTTAAGCGACCTGTCCTATCAGGGCAACAAAGCCAGCTAAACTTACTTATTTATTAACTGAGTCACTCAAAAAACATTTATTTAAAAACCTATTTTGTTCCAGGAACTATTCTGGGTACTGGAAATACAACAGTGGAGACAGAGAGAGGGAAAATAAAAAAAACAAGACAAAAATGATTGCTTTGGTGGAGTTTATATATTCCACTGGAAGAAGGTAGATAATACATGTGAAAAAGTAAATTATAAGGTGGGAGGAAGGCTTGAGCCTAGGAGGTTGAGATTGCAGTGGGACGAGATTGTGCCACTGCACTCCAGCCTGGGCAACAGGGCAAGACATTGTCTCAAAAAAAAAAAAAAAAAAAAAAAAAAAAAAAAAAATTAGAAAGTGACATTACATGAAATAAAAACAATGCAGAAAAAAAGGGTCAGTAGTTCTGGGCACTAAGTACATTTTAAACAGGGTTTAAACAGGGTAGTCAGGGGGTTATTGACTGAGAAAGTGACATTTTTTAGCAATAACTTAAAATGGCAAAGAAGTAAGCAATGAGAATATCTGAGGAAAGCCTGTGCAAAGCCCCTAAGGCCGGAACATGATGAATTCATTGGGAGACCAGAGCTAGGAATACTGGGGCAGCATGAGCCAGATGCAGAATAGTTTGATAAGAAATCTTAGAAGTCATGGGGATCCAGATTTATGTACGGTCTTGTAGGCCATAGTAAAGATTTTGGTTTTTAACCTGAGTGAGTAAGATGAGGAAACATTGAAGAATTTTGAGCAGTGGAATGATATCTTTGAGCTTAGTTTTAAATGAATTATTCTGGGTTTTGTGGTAAAGAACGATTTGGAGTGAGGACAGCATAGAACTAGGGAAACCAGTTAGAAATCTATCACAATAACCCAGTCAAGAGAAGATGGTGGCTCAGATCAAGTGGTAGAGGTTGAAATGTGAGAAGAAGTCAGATTCTAGATGTATTTTGAAGAAGGAGCCAAGAAGATGTGTTGAAAAATCAAATTTGGGGTGAAAAAGAAAATGAAAAATTAAAGATGACTTGAAGTTATAGCCTGAGCAATTGAAAAGATACATTTGCAGTTAGCTAAGATGGCAAAGCCTTCAAAAGGACCAGGTTTGGAAAGTGATGAACCATTCAGTTTTAGAAATATTTAGTTTGAGATGTATATTGGATATCTAAGCAATAATGTCAAATAGGCATTGAGTATGAATTTAGAGTTCAGTAAGAGAATTGAACTAGAGAATTAATTGTCGGCAGAGTATAGGTGATATTGAAAGCCATGAGAAAACCAGAGCAGTGAATGTAGATAGAGAAAAGAAGAGTCATCTAAGAATTAAATCCTGGGATACATTTGGTATGTCAGTCTAGAACTCAATCATAGGTTCTTTAACAAAGTGCACCCTGGAATATTGGTTTAAGGCTCATAGAATTGGATTAACCCTACTTTGTGCTACTAAAGACAAAATTTCATAAAAAACCTCTCAAGAATCCAAAGTTTATTATAAAACAAGCTTTCCTTAAATGTCAAGTATGTTGAAGTATTGCTCATATTCATGGAGTAAAATGAGAGCAACATTTCTTAGGGCTGCCCCCACCCCCAGCCTTTTGGGTCTGGTGCTAGTTTGTTCTTCACTGTTTCTGTGTACTTTCTCCATGTAGACTGCAACTCCTTGAACAATTAGCCCCCGAGAGACTAAGTACTAGCCAAGCACTGGATTCCTACAGTCATGTCAATGTGTTGCTTTGGGGACTGTGGAGCTTTCAGATAACGATGCTCTTTTTTTCTTGCAGAATGAGAACATTTTTCTAGGAGTTAGTTTTAAGATGGGCGAATCTGTGTTAGCTTTGTATCCCTATCCGTTAGGCGTTCAAGTATTTAAGTGTATGCAAGAATCAGAATATGCTTATTTAAAATGCAGATTCTCTGGTCTTTTTAAATCATAATTTTTAAAAATTTATATTTTAAATTTTTTTATTGGGATGTAAATAGTTGTAGATTCTCTGGTCTTATGTCTTCAGAGATTCCAATACTTTAGGTCTGGAATGGAGCCTATGAATTGGTACAGCAAGTGATTCTGATGCTGATTCAGAATCAGAAGAGGCAACTTACTTTTGACAGTGGACAAGTGATTCTGTTAGGCCATTTCTTTGATATAGGAAGAAAAATTTCTAGGGTTGCTAGGAAGATTGTGGACAGATTATGATCTTGAAAGAAGTCCTAAAAGTGGACTATATTAAATAAAGTGTACATTCTAGGAAAGAGGATGTAAATCCATATAGGGGAGATTTCTTTTTCTAATAATCAGCTTTATCAAGGGAAAGATACTTGTGAATGTGTTTCATCTTTGAAGAATAAAAGAAAATATCAATTTGAGATGTCGCAGAGGAGGTTCCTCTGTGGGAAATAAGGTTTTACTAGTTGACTTCTAAAGCTGCCATAAATTATTTTTTAGAACAAAATGTAGAATGTATAAAGAAGTAGCCTCTTGGGTTCCTGCCAGCTCACAGATTCTTTGAGTGTTTTTAAGGCATTCAAAAGACAAAGGACTAGCTCATATTTTTATCATAATTTTTGCCTACTTCCTTCAACATGTGGACATCCTGGTAGAGAAAAAAATTTTAAAACTGTTTCCAGATATTTTGGTAAAAGTTTCCACTCTACTCTGGGTAAGTAGTGAATCAGAATTGGCATGACTAGGATTGCTACTATCTTTTGATAAACCACATGAATGATAAGAAAGAAACTCTTATATGAAGAGTTTGGCCTGGATGATTTCTAAGAGCTCTTTACTTCTAGGTTCTCTAAGTTCTAAAACTCTAGGAGTTCATATGAGTTCTTATCCACCCTTATGAAAAACTGCAAGAGAAATCACAGAATCTCATCTCTCTACCTCATTGCCTGACTTCATTCAGGCAAACAAAGTGGCGAGATGATTCCAACAGCCCCAGCTCCTTATTCCATCTTTTAAATGATTTTTTTTTTATCAATTTCAGTTGGTTTTTGGGGAACAGGTGGTGTTTGGTTACATGGATAAGTTCTTTAGTGGTGATTTCTAAGATTTGGTGCAACCACCACCCAAGCAGTGTACACTGTATCCAGTGTATAGTCTTTTATCCCTCACTCCCCTCCCACCCTTCCCACTGAATCTGCAAAATCCATTGTATCATTTTTATGTTTTTGCGTCCTTAGAGCTTAGCTCTCTCTTATGAGTGAGAACATACAATGCACCATTTTCCATTCCTGGGTAACTTAACTTAGAATAATGGTTTCCAAATCCATCCAGGTTGCTTCGAATTCCAATATTTCATGTTTTTTATGGCTGAGTAGTATTTCATGGTGCATATATATATATATATATATACCTCATTTATTATTATTATTATTATTATTATTATTTTTATACTTTAAGTTCTATGGTACATGTGCACAATGTGCAGGTTTGTTACATATGTATACATGTGTCATGTTTGCTGCACCCATTAACTCGTCATTTACATTAGGTATATCTCCTAATGCTATCCCTCCCACCGCCCCCCACCCCACACATCTACAACCATCTGATCTTTGACAAACCTGAAAAAAACATGAAATAGGGAAAGGATTCCCTCTTTAATAAATGGTGCTGGGAAAACTGGCTAGCCATATGTAGAAAGCTGAAACTGGACCCTTTCCTTTTCCTTTATACAAAAATTAATTCAAGGTGGATTAAAGACTTAAATGTTAGACCTAAAACCATAAAAGCCCTAGAAGAAAACCTAGACAATACCATTCAGGCTATAGGCATGGGCAAGGACTTCATGACTAAAACACCAAAAGCAATGGCAACAAAAGCCAAAATTGACAAATGGGATCTAATTAAACTAAAGAGCGTCTGCACAGCAAAAGAAACTACCATCAGAGTGAACAGGCAACCTACAGAATGGGAGAAAATTTTTACAATCTATCCTTATGACAAAGAGCTAATATCCACAATCTACAAATAACTTAAACAAATTTACAAGAAAAAAACAACCCCATCAAAAAGTGGGCAAAGGATATGAACAGACACCTCTCAAAAGAAGACATTTATGCAGCCAACAGATGCATGAAAAAATACTCATCATCACTGACCATCAGAGAAATGCAAATCAAAACCACAATGAGATAATCTCACACCAGTTAGAATGATGATCATTAAAAAGTCAGGAAACAACAGGTGCTGGAGAGGATGTGGAGAAATGGGAATGCTTGTACACTGTTGATGGGACTGTAAACTAGTTCAACCATTGTGGAAGACAGTGTGGTGATGCCTCGAGGATCTAGAACTAGAAATACCATTTGACCCAGCCATCCCATTACTGGGCTTATACCCAAAGGACTATAAATCATGCTGCTATAAAGACACATGCACACATATGTTTTTTGCGGCACTATTCACAATAGCAAAGACTTGGAATCAACCCAAATGTCCATCAATGATAGACTGGATTAAGAAAATGTGGCACATATACACCATGGAATACTATGCAGCCATAAAAAAGAATGAGTTCATGTCCTTTGTAGGGACATGGATGAAGCTGGAAACCATCATTCTGAGCAAACTATCACAAGGACAGAAAACCAGACACTGCATGTTCTCACTTAAAAGTGGGAATTGAACAATGAGAACACTTGGACACAGGGTGGGGACATTATACCACATTTTCTTTATCCACTCATTGATTGATGGGCATTTGAGCTGATTCCATATTTTTGCAATTGCGAATTGTGCTGCTATAAACATGTGTGTGCAAGTGTCTTTTTATATTATGACTTCTTTTCTTCTGGGTAGATATCCAGTAGTGGGATTGCTGGATCAAATGGCAAATCTACTTTTAGATCTTTAAGGAATCTCCATATTATTTTCCACAGTAGTTGTACTGGTTTACATTTCCACCAGCAGGCTGAAAGTGTTCCCTTTTCACCACAGCCATGATAACATCTATTATTTTTTGATTTTTTAATTATGACCATTCTTGCAGAAGTAAGGTGGTATTGCACTGTGGTTTTGATTTGCATTTCCCTGATAATTAGTGATACTGAGCATTTAAAAAATATGTTTGTTGGCCATGTGTATATCTTCTTTTGAGAATTGTCTATTTATGTCCTTAGCCCACTTTGTGGTGGGATTATTTCTATTTGTTTTTATTTATTTATTTATTTATTTATTTTTTTTCCTGGTGATTTGTTTGATTGCTTTGTAGATTCTGGATATTATTCCTTTGTTGAATGCTTCGTTTGTGAAGATGTTCTCCAACTCTGAGGGTTCTGTTTACTATACTAATTATTTATTTTGCTATGTATAAACTTTTTAGTTTAATTAAGTTCCACCATTTTGTCTTTGTTCTTGTTGCATTTGGTTTTGGGTTCTTGGTCATGAAGTCTTTGCCTAAGCCAATGTTTAGAAGGGTTTTTCTGATGTTACCTTCTAGAATGTTTATGGTTTCAGGTCTCAGATTTAAATCTTTGATCCATATTGAATTGATTTTTGTATAAAGTGAGAGATTAGGATCTAGTTTCATTCTCCTACATGTGGCTTGCCAGTTATCCCAGCACCATTTGTTAAAAAGGGTGTACTTTCTCTACTTTATGTTTTTGTTTGCTTTGTTGAAGATCAGTTGGCTGTAAGTATTTGGTTTTATTTCTGGGTTCTCTATTCTGTTCCATTGGTCTACATGCCTATTTTTATGCCAGAACCATGCTGTTTTGGTGATTATAGCCTTGTAGTATAGTTTGAAGCCAGGTAATGTGATGCCTCCAGATTTGTTTTTATTTTTTTGCTGCTTAGTCTTGCTTTGGCTATGCAGGTTCTTTTTGTTTTAGTTCCATATGAATTTTAGGGTTGCTTTTTCTAGTTGCGTGAAGAAGTATAATGGTATTTTGATGGGAATTGCATTAAATTTGTAGATTGATTTTGGCAGCATAGTCATTTTGACATTATTGATTCTGCCCATCCATGAGCATGGGATGTGTTTTTATTTGTGTCATCTATGATTTCTTTCAGCAGTGTTTTGTAGTTTTCTTTGTAGAGGTCTTTCAATTCCTTGGTTAGGTATTGCCTAAGGCCATGAGAGCCCAACTCTTGCATCAGCGTGACCTAGATGTGAGACATAGAGGTAAAGGAGATCATTTCAGAGCTTTAACATTTGACTGCCTCACTGGATTTCAGACTTGCGTGGGGCCTGGAGCCCATTCATTTTGGCCAATTTCCCTCATTTGGAACAGCTATATTTACCCAATGCCTTCACCCCCATTGTATCTAGGAAGTAACTAATTTACTTTTGATATTACAGACTCATAGGTGGAAGAGACTTGCCTTGTCTCAGATGAGACTTTGGACTTGGACTTTTGAGTTAGTGCTGGAATGAAGCTTCTGGACAGCAAAAGACCCATCATCAGAGTGATTAGGCAACCTACAGAATGTGAGAAAACTTTTGCAATCTATCCATCTGACAAAGGGCTAATATCCAGAATCTGCAAGGAGCTTAAACAAATATACAAGAAAAGACAAACAACCCCGTCAGAAAGTGGGTGAAGGATATGAACAGACACTTCTCAAAAGAAGACATTTTTGGGAGGCTGAGGCAGGAGGATAACTGGAGGTCAAGAGTTTGAGACAAGCCTGGCCAATATGGAGAAACCCTGTCTTTACTAAAAATACAAAAATTAGGCAGGCATGCTGGTAGGCACTTGTAATACCAGCTACTTGGGAGGCTGAGGCAGGAGAATTGCTTGAACCCCAGAGGCGGAGGTTGCAGTGGGCCAAGATTGCACCACTGCACTCCAGCTTGGGTGACAAGAGTGAAACTCCGTCTCACAAAAACAAAACAAAACAAAACAAAAATTCCTGTAATCACAGTACTTTGGGAGGCCGAGGAGGGTGGATCATGAGGTGAGGAGATCGAGACCATCCTGACTAACACGGTGAAACCCCGTCTCTACTAAAAGTACAAAAAAATTAGCCAGGCGTGGTGGCAGGCGCCTGTGGTCCCAGCTACCTGGGAGGCTGAGGCAGGAGAATGGTGTGAACCGTGAACCCGGGAGGTGGAGCTTGCAGTGAGCCGAGATCGCGCCACTGTACTCCAGCCTGGGTGACAGAGTGAAACTCCATCTCAAAAAAAAAAAAAAAAAAAGATATTTATGTAGCCAACAAACATATGAAAAAAAAAAAAACTCATCATCACTGGTTATTAGAGCAATGCAAATCAAAACCACAATGAGATTCCATCTCACGCCAGTTATAATGGTGATCATTAAAAAGGAAACAACAGATGCTGGAGAGTATGTGGAGGAATAGGAACTTTTTACACTGTTGCTGGGAATGTAAACTAGTTCAGCCATTGTGGAAGACAGTGTGGCAATTCCTCAAGGATCTACAACCAGTAATACCATTTGACCCAGCAATCCCATTACCCGGTATATACCCAAAGGACTATAAATCATTCTACTATAAAGACACATGCACACATATGTTTATTGCAGCACTGTTCACAAAAGCAAAGACTTAGAACCAACCCAAATGTCCATTAATGATAGACTGGATTAAGAAAATGTGGAACATATACACCATAGAGTAGTATGCAGCCATAAAAAGGATGAATTCATGTCCTTTGTAGGGATATAGGTGAAGCTGGAAACCATCATTCTCAGCACACTTACACAGGAACAGAAAACCAAACACCGCACGTTCTCACTCATAAGTGGGAGTTGACACAGGGAAGGGACATGGACACAGGGAAGGGAACATTACTTACTGGGGCCTGTTGGGGGATGGGAGTTAGGGGAGGGATAGCATCAGAAGAAATACCTAATGTAGATGACAGGTTGATGGGTGCAGCAAACCACCATGGCATGTGTAGACCTATGTAACAAACTTGCACATTCCTCACATGTATCCCAGCACTTAAAGTATTAAAAAAAAAAAAAAAAAAAGACTTTGGGGGACTATTGGGAAGGCATAATTGGTTTTGAAATGTGAAAGAGACATGAGGTTTGGGAGGGGCCAGGGGCAGAATGATATGCTTAGGTTTTGTGCCCCCACCCAAATCTCATCTTGAATTGTAATCCCCATAATCCCTACGTGTCAAAGGAGAGACCAGGTGGAGATAATTTAATCATGGGGATAGTTCCCCCATGCTGACCTCATGATAGTGAGTTCTTACGAGATGTGATGGTTTTATAAAGGGCTCTTCCCTCTTCACTCAGCACTTCTCCTTCCTGCCACCTTGTGATGAAGGTGCTTTGCTTCCCTGTCACCTTCTGCCATGATTTAAGTTTCCTGAGGTCTCCCCAATCATGTGGAACTGTGAGTCAATTAAACCTTTCTCCTTTATAAATTACCCAGTCTTGGGCAGTTCTTTATAGCAGTATGAAAATGGACTAATAGAGTTATATGTGTAAGTTTTGTTTGTTTGTTTTTGGCTTTTGCAGCTATTGTAAAAGGGGTTGAGTTCTTGACTTGATTCTCAGTTTGGCCTCTGATGGTGTATAACAGTGCTATACACCAAAGTACACTGATTTGTGTACATTGATTTTGTATCCTGAAATTTTACTGAATTAATTTATTGGATCTGGGAGCTTTTTGGACATGTCTTTATGGTTTTCCAAGTATACAGTTACATCATCAGTGAACAGCAATGGTTTGACTTCCTCTTTACCAATTTGAATACCCTTTCTTTCTTTTGTCTGACTTCTCTGGCTAGGACTTCCAGTACTATGTTGAATAGAAATGGTGAGAGTGGACATCTTTGTCTTGCTCTAGTTCTCAGGGGGAATGCTTTCAATTTTTTCTCATTCAGTATAATGTTGGCTGTGGGTTTGTTATAGATGGCATTGATTGCCTTAAGGAATGTCTCTTCTATGCCAGTTTTGCTGAGGTTTTAATCATAAAAGGATGCTGGATTTTGTCAAATGATTTTTCTGCATCTATCGAGATGATCATGTGATTTTTATTTTTAATCTTGTTTATGTGGTGTATCACATTAGTTGACTTGCGTATGTTAAATCATCCCTGCATCCTTGAGATAAAACCCACTTGGTCATGATGGATTATCTTTTTGATATGCTGTTGTATTTGATCAGTTAGTATTTTGTTGAGGATTTTTGCATCTATATTCATCAGGGATATTGGTATGTAGTTTTCTTTTCTTGTTATATCCTTTCCTGGTTTTGGTATTAGGGTGATACTGCCTTCATAGAATGAAATTAGGGAGGATTCCCTCTTTATCTTTTGGGATAGTGTCAATAAGATTGCTACCAATTCTTTGAATGTCTGATAGAATTTAGCTCTGAATCTATTTGGTCCTGGTCTTTTTTTTGTTGTTGGTGATTTTAAAAATTACCATTTCTATTTCACTGCTTGTTATTGGTTTGTTCACAATTTATATTTCTTCCTGGTTTATATTAGAATAATTGTATCTTTCCAGGAATATATCCGTCTCCTCTAGGTTTTCTCGTTTGTGCGTATACAGGTGTCTGTAGTAGACTTGAATAATCTTTTGTATTTCTGTGGTATCAGTTGTAATACCTCCCATTTCATTTCTAATTTAGCTTATTTGGATCTTTTCTCTTCTTTTCTGGGTTTTATAAATTTGGGAGCTCCAGTGTTAGGTGCTTATATATTTAGGATTGTGGTATTTTCTTCTTGGACTAGTTCTTCTATCATTATGTCCCTCTTCTTTTTTAACTGTTGTTGCTTTAAAGTCTGTTTTGTCTGATATGAGAATATCTTTCATGCTATGAGAAATAGCTACTCCTGCTCACTTTTGCTGTCCATTTGCATGGAATATCTTTTCCCACCCTTTTACCTTAAGTTTATCTGAGTCCTTATGTGTCAGGTGAGTCTGTTGAAGACAACAAGATACTTTGTTGGTGAATACTTATCCATTCTGCCATTCTGTATCTTTTAAGTGGAGCTTTTAGGCCATATACATTCAATGTTGATATTGAGATGTGAGGTACTATTCTATTCATCATGCTAGTTATTGCCTAAATACCTTTTATTTTTTCATTGTGTATTGTATTATAGGCCATGTGAGATTTATGTTTTAAGGAGGTTCTGTTTTTTGTATTTTGAGGTTTTGTTTCAAGATGTCTATCTCCTTTTAGCAGCTCTTGTAGTGTAGTCTACCAGTTGGCACTGGTAGTGGTGAATTCTCTCAGCATTTATTTGTCTGAAAAAGACTTTATCTTTCCTTCCTTTATGAAGCTTAGTTTCACTGGACATAGACTTCTTGGCTGAAAGTTGTTTTGTTTAAGGAGGCTAAAGATAAGACTCCAATCCCTTCTAGCTTATAGGGTTTCTGCTGAGAAATCTGCTGTTAATCTGACAGGTTTTCCTTTATAGGTTACCTGATGCTTTTGCCTCACAGCTCTTAAGATTCTTGCCTTCATCTTGAATTTAGATCACCTGATGACTATGTGCCTAGGTGTTGATCTTTTTGTGATGAATTTACCTGGTGTTCTTTGAGCTTCTTGAATTTGGACATCTAGTTCTCTAGCAAGGCCAGGGAAATTTTCCTTCACTATTCCCTCAAATATGTTTTCCAAACTTTTAGATTTCTCATCTTCTTCAGGAACACCAATTATTTTTAGATTTGGTCATTTAACATAATCCCAAACTTCTTAGAGGCTTCGTTCTTTTTTTTTTTTTTTTTTTTGATTATTTTTTCTTTGTCTTTGTTGGATTTGGTTAATTCAAATGCCTTGTCTTCAAACTCAGAAGTTTTTTTCTTCTACTTGTTCAATTCTATTGTTGAGATTTTCCAGTGTATTTTGCATTTCTCTAAGCATGTCTTTCATTTCCTAAAGTTTTAATTGTTGTTTTATTTATGCTGTGTATTTCTCTGGAGATTTTTTCATACATATCCTGCATTTTTTTTTCTTTTCTTTAAGTTGGTTTTCACCATTCTCTGGTGCCTCCTTGAGTAGCTTAATAATCAACATTCTCAATTATTTTACTGGCAATTCAAAGATTTCTTCTCAGTTTGGATCCATTGCTGGTGAGCTAATGTGATCTTCTGAGGGTATTAAAGAACCTTGCTTTGTCGTATTACCAGAATTGTTTTTCTGGTTCCTTCTCATTTGGGTAGACTATGTCAGAGGAAAGATCTGGGGCTCAAGGGCCGCTGTTCAGATTCTTTTGTCTCATTGTTCTCTCTCTTCCCCTAGAGATGGGGCTTCCTGAGAGCTGGACTGCAGTGACTGTTATTGTTCTTCTGAGACTAGCCATCCAGTGGGGCTGCCAGACTCTGGGTTGGTACTGGGGAGTGTCTGCAAAGAGTCCTGTGATGTGATTGGTTTTCAGGTCTTTCAGCCATGGACATCAGCACCTGCTCCGGTGGAGGTAGTAGGGGAGTGTCGTGGACTCTGTGAGAGTCCTTGGTTGTAGTTGTATTTAGTGCACTGGTTTTCTCGAATGCTAGTTTTCCTAGCAGTTGGTTGGTCTCCAGCCAGGAGGTGGTGCTTTCAAGAGAGCATCAGTTGGGCCGGGTGCAGTGGCTCACGCCTGTAATCCCAGCACTTTAGGAGACTGAGGTGGGCGGATCACCTGAGGTCAGGAGTTCAAGACCAGCCTGACCAACATGGAGAAACCCCATCTCTACTAAAAATACAAAATTAGCTGGGCATGGTAGCGCATGCCTATAATCCCAGCTACTCAGGAAAGCTGAAGCAGGAGAATAGCTTGAACCCCGGAGGCAGAGTTTGCAGTAAGCCGAGATTGTGCCATTGCACTCCAGTCTAGGCAACAAGAGTGAAACTCTGTCTAAAAAAAAAAATAAAAAAAATAAAAAAAAAATAAAGAAGAGAGAGCATCAGCTGATACAAGCTTGCCCTAAGGTTGCTTGGATAAGTATTTGGGTTTCTCAGGCAATGGGTGGGGCCATAGACTCTCCCAAGAGATTATACCTTTTGTCTTTGGATACCAGGGCTGGTAGAGAAAGACCATCATGTAGGGGCGGGTTTAGGTGGTGTGAGCTCAGACTCTCCTTGGGCAGGGCTTGTGGCAGCTGCTCTGGAGTATGGGGGTGTGGTTCTCAGGCCAATGGAGTTATATTCTCAGAGGGATTATGGCTGCCTCTTCTGTTTCATATAGATCACCAGGGAAGTAGGGGAAAACCAATAGTGACAGGCATTACCCAACTCCCATGCAGCCAGCAAGACCAGTCTCACTCCCATCATGCTGCATCAACAGCACTGAGTTTATATCCAGCCAGCCTGTGAGCAGGGCTGAGATCTTGCCCCAGGCTACAAACCTTTCTGCTAAGAAAGTAAGCAGGGCTTTCAGGCCCCACCCCTACCCATCGGCCTTGACTTCCGTGCTCCCATCTACATTTCCCGTTTGCCCCCACCCACCCAGTTGTGTACAGGAAAATTTGTGTTTGGTCAAAATTATTACAAAGATCTGCTGGAAGTTTCCTTCTCCCTGTGATCCTTCCCCCATTTCCACTGGCAGCCCTCCCTAAGGAACCCTGTGAGATAAAATCAGAAATGGCTTCCCGGAGGACTGGCAGAGCCTAAAGGGCTCTTCCCACTGCTTCTTCTACTTTTGTATTTCTCTTGGCTCTCTACATTTTTTTCAGATCTAGGTAAGGTTAGATCTTTCTCCTGTGATCTGGATTGACAGGTTCCCCAGTGAGGGTGTGTGTTAGAAAGTGGACTTATCCCCCTCACACTTTGGGCACTCACAGTGTTTTGGCTGTCTCACGGAGTTTGCAGCAGCCACCTGCTTCTTTCAAAGGGTCTCTTGTATTCTGTTGGTTTTTCTGATATGTTCCTGTCGTAGTTTTTAGAGCAAAAGTTCACAGTATGAGTCCCCACATGCTGTTCTATCCATCTGAGGTGGAGCAGCAAGTTAGTCCTGCCTCCTATCCGCCATTTTTTTCATCTCTTAAATTATTATAGATATCAAATACTTAGTTCTGCCAATGTCTCATTATAATCAAGGAAAACAGTTATGAGAGTTTGCAAAAAAGGTTTTAATTTCCATGTATGTTTTTCAAAATTCATATCAAAATATACTCACAATCTTGTTTTGAATTCTTACTATTATTTTACTCCAGGTATTCGGTATGTAATGATTTGCCAATCATTCTTATACATTATAGTACATCTTTTTACATTCTTTTTACATGTACTTATAACATTCTTATAGTACATCTTTTTCAGATTCTAAAAGCACATTAGCAGTGGTAAAACCCTGAGAGGTAGGCATATTTAACTGTAAGATAACATTGCCTTTTAGGTATTGTTTGCCATGTATCTTTGAACACCTAGGAATTGTATTATCTCACTGTAGCAGAAGGCTTAGTGTTTTCTAATGTAATTATGTGATGAAAGAAAGTGTAGTTTGGAATGAACTATATTGTGCTGCTTATGTTTTTAAATGACAAGTTTAATAACAATTAAATAGATAACTGTAAGTAACATACTAAGAGAATAATATAAAATTATTCTAACCTGATGTACTGAGAACTTTCTAAAATAAGTCTCTGTAATGATTAAATGGGATAATCTTAAATCAGCTTAGCTATTGGGTTTATCTGAGGCAAATATCTCCTTCTATAAAATGTATTAAATCTAAACCAGACATTTTGGTCTGTAATTTAATTTTTAGTAGTCCAGCATTCTTTTCTTTCTTCTTGATACAATACCATGATTTCCTGTCTTGAGTTACCTTTTGCCCAATGTTTGCAGTCTTGTTCACTGTTAAAGTCCCCTGTCCTCACCTGGCCAAGGGGTGAGTATAAGGACCAACCAAACATTCTTTTTCAAGATTTAACTTTTAAAAAGAGTGATATAAAGATAGGAAAAATAGAGCTAAATCATCCCCACAGAGGTAACCTAATAAAACCACAGAGTAGTTCCTCCTACTTGGCTCTTGCTACCTGCATCCCTGGGTTCTTTGCTGAGCACACTTCAGCAGTTATTACTTTGCTTATGTGAGTCACCTGTATCCTTCCTGTAAGTCCTTTTTTATTTTTCAAGTTTGCCAGTGCTAGCCTTTTTCGTTGCAACTAAAGATCTCTAATTGGTACACAAAATCTTGAACTCCATCACAATCTTTATGTTACCTTTGTTAAAGATTATACAGAATTTAATATTTTATATCCGTATACAGATATCAGACCTTTACCCCTTTCCACTGATGTGTATGTGTGTGTGTATGCTTGTGTGAATGAATGTGTGTTGGTATGTGAGACTCATCTGCAAATATCAAGCTTCTACTTGCCTCTTTTTTTTTTTTTTTTTTTTTTTTGAGACAGAGTTTCTCGTCAGCCAGGCTGTAGTGCAATGGCGCGATCGCAGCTCACTGCAAGCTCTGCTTCCTGGGTTCAGGTGATTCTCGTGTCTCAGACTCCCAGGTAGTTGGGATTACAGGCACGTACCACCACTCCCGGCTAATTTTCATATTTTTAGTAGAGACAGGATTTCACCATGTTAGCCAGGCTAGTCTCAAACTCCTGACTTAAGGCGATCCCCCTGCCTTGACCTCCCAAAGTGCTGGGATTATAGGCGTTAGCCACAGCTCCCAGCCTCCACTGGCATCTTTATGAGACCTTGATCTTTCTTAATTAAAGGAAACAAAGCAGAAACAGGTATATTCTAGGGAGTCTCCCTTCAACACTCTCCAGTTTATCAGTGAGTTTCTAAGTCCTTTTTTATTTGAATAAAAAGAAAAGAGCCTTTTACAGCCAGAAGTTTCCTACATATTTTTACAATGTTAAATACATACAAATATTATAACAGGTTTGCATCTGATACCTGGAGAAAGTAATTTAAGTTCTCTTAACTATGGTGGATTCTGTTTCTATTATTAGACAGTAAATTAACATTTGAAAAGATTGTAAAAACATTGCAATGATAACATTTCTGGAATGTTCACATAGATTTCTTAAGAGGCTTATGAGAATTTAGAAAGATATATTATGGTCTATAGTTCTGAAGCCTGGGAAGACTGAGACTTTGGACATATTCTTGCCTATGCTAATGGATGATCTTAGATATTAATTTAACCCTTCTTAGTCATAATTTCCCCAACTATGAAGTGAAGATAATCTCTTTATCTATATCATAAGATTGCATGAAGATCAAATGAGATGTCCTCCAAGTAGTTAATGGAAAATGTACTTTTGATTAGAAGCCTATAAAAATAAAAGTTAAGATGAGAAACAAAGGAAACAGAAAATAAGGTAACCATTGCATAGAAGGACTTATAGAATTTGTGTGGGGGACCCAAAGTAAACAGATTTAAAACCGTGCCAATCAAAACTGTATCAAACTTATTCAAAGGCAAGTTTATGAGGTGTGCAATCATTTTTAAACAAAAGTACCCTTTATGTTTTTATAATAAGTATTATGAAAATTAATATCCATTAAACATGTACTATTTCTTAAGTTCTCTGTTAGCTATACTTTTGTCTCATTTAATCCCTTAAACCAAGTGAACTGGATATTGTTATCTTCATTTTACAGAAGAGAAAACTCAAAATTTTGAGACTCAAAGAAATAAAATTACTTGTCAAGGTCAAAAATGATAGAGCTAGGATCCAAATTTCTTGTGTTTGCCCTTCCCACATTGAGTCTAAGTTTGACCTTGGGACTTGCTTTTGCCAATGGGACATTAGCAAGCATGACATTAACAGAGGCTTACTAACCACTTGGACTTAGGGAGTTTGTCTTCTTTGTAATGTTTCCTCTTGGAACCTTGAGACTACCATGATATGAGGAGCCCAAGCTAAGAGTCAGAACCAAGACTCCAGTCTCAAACTTTCCAGTCTGGCTGGAAAGGCTCAAAGGCCTCCATTGAGCCTTTCCAGTCAGCTCCTGTATATTTAAATAAAGTCAGGTGAGGTTCCAGACATCAAAGAACAGAAACAAGTTATTACCATTGTACATTGCCTAACTACTTGACCCACAAAGTCAGAAGTATATAAAATAGTAGTCATTTTATGCTACCTAAGTTTGGAGTGATTTACTACATAACAATAGATAATTGATATTTAACTTGGGTTCAGTCTAAAGCTTGAGTACTCTTTACCCTGCAATATGCTGTCACAAATTATTGAACTTTCCTGTATATTATCAAATGAAGTCTAGAACCTTGTTTTGCAAAGACGTGAAACAAACTTTTATTAAAAAGTAAAAGAAGCTTAATAGAGAGAAGAGACAATCCACAGATTGGGAGAAAATATTTGAAAATCACATATGGGATAATGAGCCAATATCCAAAATATATAAATAAACCAAACTACTCAATAACAAGAAAACAACTCTATTTAAAAATGGGCAAAGGACTTGAATAGACACTTCTTAAAAGAAGACGTACAAATGGCCAAGAGATACATGCAAAAAATGCTCAGTATCCTTAATCATCAGAGAAATGCAAATTAAAACCACAATGAGATACCACCTCACAATTGTAGACTGACTATTATCAAAAACATAAAAGATAGTAAGTGTTGGTGAGCATGTGGAGAAAAGGGAACCCTTATACACTTTTGGTGGTATTATAAATTAGTAGACATTTTGAAAATAATATGAAGATTTCTTAAAAACTAAAAATAGAATTACCGTATGACCCAGCAATCTCACTACTGGGTATATACTCACAGGAATTAAAATCAGTATGCCAAAGAGACATCTGCACTTTCATGTTCATTGCAGCATTATTCACAATAGCCAAGATATGGAAACAACCTAACTTTCCATCAAGGGATGAATAGATTTTTACAATGTGTATATATACATAACGGAATACTGTTCATCTTTAAAAAATAAACTGAAATTCTGTCGTTTTCAATAACATGGATGAACCTAGGGGATATTGTGTTAAGTGAAATTAGTCAGGCACAGAGAGACAAATACCATGTGATCTTATGTATACGTAAAATCTAAAAAAGGTAAGCTCATAGAAGGAGAGAGCAGATTTGCACCTAATTCTGATGCCAAAAAAAAAAAAAAAATAGAAGTAGGGAGCAGAATGATGGTTACCAGGGGCTTGGATTGGGGGAGGTAAATGGACAAAAGGAGAGACATTTGTCAACAGGTACAAAGTTACAGCTAGGAGGAGTAAGTTTTAGCTGCTCTATTTCACAGCAAGGTAACTATAATTAATGTATTAGATATTTCAAAATAACTAAAAGAGAAGATTTTAAATGTTCTCACCACAAAGAAATGATAAGCATTTGGGGTAACAGGTATGCTAATTACACTGATTTGATCATCTCACAATGTGTATACATGTATTGAAACATCACATCCTACCCCATAAATGTATAGAATTATTATTTGCCAATTAGAAAAAAGTAGAAGAAGAACACTAAAATGATTCATATCCTTCCATAAAAAGATTAATAGTTGTTGGTTAACATTTTGTCTTGTTTACAGTCTTATTTTTAATAAAATAAATTATTCTATCTTTTCTTCTCAATACTAAGTGTATTTTTAGAAGGAATTCAAACACTGCAAAAAGTACAAGCCTGGAGATTTAAAAATCAGTTAAATCTCACCACATAGGAAGAAACTTGGTTAATATTAGATGAACTTTATCCAGGCATGTTTCTTTAAAAAAACAGACCGCTAGACAGGAAGGAAATGCTTTAAAATATGATTATATTATAGATGACTTTTTTTTGAAAAAGAATCAGGGTCTCACTTTGTAGCCCAGACTGAGGTGTAGTGGCACTATCATAGATTACTACCACCTTGAACTCCTGGGCTCAAGGAACCCTCTGGGGTAGCTGGGACTGCAGGTGAGTGTTATTATGCCAAGGCAATTTTTAAATATTTTGTAGAGATGGGGTTTAGCCATGTTGCCCAGGCTGGTCTTGAACTTCTGAAATCAAACAATCCAACTGCCTTGGCCTCCCAAAGTGCTAGGATTACGAGCTTGAGCTACCATGCCTGGCCTATTATAGTTTTTGGGTTTTTTGTTTGTTTGTTTGTTTGTTTGTTTGTTTGTTTGTTTTTTGAGACGGAGTCTTGCTCAGTCACCTAGGCTGGAGTGCAGTGGCACGATCTCAGCTCACTGCAACCTCTGCCTCCCAGGTTCAAGCCATTCTCCTGCCTCAGCCTCCCGAGTACCTGGGACTATAGATGTGCGCCACCCTGCCTGGCTAATTTTTGTATTTTAAGTAGAGATGGGGTTTCACTCTGCCAGCCAGGCTGCTTGTCAAACTCCTGACTTGGGTGATCTGCCCACCTCAGTCTCCCAAAGTGCTGGGATTACAGGCGTGAGCCACTGCACCTGGCCTATAGATGTTTTTTAAAGTGAAAAAGAAGCCAATTTCTTTATGACCCAAACACACACACACACACATGCATACATACACACCACACAAACATTCCCAAACACCCTGATGGAAGTGTAAGCTTCAAACAAATATTTTCTTTCCTTTCAATGTAAAAGATTCCTATAAGACTGTGGAAGAAATTTTGGAAAAACACAAATGTTAAGAGATTGGAGGGGCTGGGCGCAGTGACTCACGCCTGTAATCCCAGCACTTTGGGAGGCCGAGGAGAGTGGATCACCTGAGGTCAGGAGTTCGAGACCAGCCTGACCAAAATGGAGAAACCCCGTATCTACTAAAAATACAAAATTAGCCAGGCATGGTGGCACATGCCTGTAATCCCAGCTACTCAGAGGCAGGAGAATCGCTTGAATCCAGGAGGCAGAGGTTGTCGTGAGCTGCGATTGCAACGCTGCACTCCAGCTTGGGCAACAAAAGCGAAACTCCATCTAAAAAAAAAAAAAAAAGATTGGAAAGTCTCAGTTTTAATAGTGATTCCCTGCTATAAATAATGAGGACATTAATAGTCACATCCATTCTGTCATCTCATTCTATCTACCTTCCAGGTTTTATTAAAACTTATTTTTAACATAATAGGACTATTACAATATACCGTGATTTCCTCCAGAACCATGAAGATCAGTACAACCAATCTCCAATTGTCAAGGAATCTGAGGCCAGTGTGATTACTTCCCCGGTGATAGTGATTGGCATTTTTGGTCTTTTTTGTTTGAATTCTTTTTCTTAATGCTTGATAGTGGCACAACTAGCATAAGGAAAATCACCTAACTAGAATATGAATTGGCGTTGACTACCCTGTGTCAAATTTCTTTCAAATTCAGTGTGTTCTTTCAGTTTGCAGCATTTGCCTTCAATTCAGGGAAATTATTCTTGTTTCATATTTTCAAATAACTTTTTGTATTTGTTTGGTTCTTTACAACTCAGTATCTATGTTAATCCTTTTTATCTAACTCTATTATCTGTTAGTTTCCCCCTAATCTCTTAGATTGTTCCTCCTTCTCTTCCTTCTTCTTTTCTTTTTTACATTCACTATTATTATCTTTAGCCATTTCCCTATAAGAACAATTCTATATTTAGCAGAACCTTTTTAATTTTCTTTGCTTCTTTGAAATTATTCATTTTTCTCAATTTAGCCAAAGTCAGTATCTGTGTTTGCAACTCAGTTTGGATCCTGTGAGGAAACAGAATTTGCCCTGTTTGCTTAAAATTTAGACATATTAAGAAGTACTGTTGGGGTGGGAATGAGATTAAGAGAAAAAAATAAGCAATAGTGAGATTCCAGAGACTAACAACTGCTTGAAGCTGCTACAGGCACTAGGGGAGGAGGTAGCGCTCCTGGAGTCAACTGACAATGAACACAGAAAGGAAGGTCCCCTCACACCAGCAGAGTGTGGAGTGTTCTATCTACTGTCAGAGACCTACAAAGCAGCAGGGAAAAATTGGAGAAACAACATATTGGCCTCTCCCTCCTCCTACCTTCTGATCTCCTGCCCAACTGGAAGCCCAAGGACAAAGGAGCAAGGGTGATGAGTCCTCAGGGGTCAGCTTTCCATGGAACACAGCACATTAGAGAAGGTCAGAGAATGGTAGTGGTGGAAATGGTATTGAGGGGTTTGCCAGTGAGAATGATTAGCGTATACTTGTCATTTTATGTGATGTTGCTGAAGGAACACACTTTAACTCTTCACTAGGTCTCAAATATTTACTCCTCTCCACTGGCGAGTGTGTGTGCATGCACACATGTGCATTTGCCAAGTTTCCACCAAGTCTTCATGAATCCTTGATATTTCCTAATTTCAAGAGAAGGTGTATTATCTTTAAAGCAGGAAACAGGCGTTATATTAGGAAATCTCTTCAAACAAAGAGTCTGGCTTATTTCCTGAGCTCCTAAACCCTACTTCATTTGGAAGAAGAGAGAAGAGCCAACGAATTTTATGGCCTGAGAACAATGTTATCCATCCTTAATTGTCTTTTTCTCAGACTGACAAACTTCTTTTTGATCTCAAACCGTTGTTTGATCAACTCATTTTTCAGTTCATTCTTAAAATCCTTTGAATTTGTATTCTTATTAAATTCATCTGTAGCTTAAAGCAACTGTGAGGTATTTCCATGTCATTTTTAAGCTATAATTTCTTCCAAGTTGGGTCCTTTTACTTTGGATTAAATATTTGTTTGTTTTTGCCATGAGATTTATTTTCATCTTGATCATGCCCAGGTAATTCTCCACTGATACAATACAGGTGCATTCTTCCTACCCTATGAGAATAATTTGTTTTCCTCTTAGCCACAGGTAATGGGCTGACTTTTCTACAGTTTCCACTTTTCTACGGCCGGAGAGAATGGCAGGGGCAAGAGACCCACCCAGCTTGAGAGAATGTGTACAATCTTCATCTTCCTTACAGTGCCTGATCTTTGTCCTCTTTTGTGAGGGTTTCTCAAAGCCCAGCACCAGCTTTCTATGTTCCAGTCCCATAGAGACAAATTTCCAGCTTTGTGCTTGACAACCATTGCTAAAAAATATTGGAGCAAAGCATAGGTCAAGCATCAAGGAATTAAGTACATTGACTTGTCTATGTGAAGCCAGAAGACGTTAGATCTAGAAAGCCTGTGGTTTTCTGAGAAGATACAAGTCTTACTTGGCTCTCTTTGGATCTATTATCTGTAACTAGTGGCTACATAATTTCATTGTTGGCTATATAATTAGAAAGAGAGGATGGCAACCAAGAAGTTGGGAAAACCTATGAGCTTTATCCTGAAAATAAAAACCTAAACAAAAAATTTAGGCAGAGATCGTTCTGAACAGTACAACAAGAAGTGAGTCAGTGAAAGGAGCTAAGAAATAGCTGACTTAATTCCATTGACATTTCCATAAATTCCAGAGGGAGATCTATAAAAAACATCTATACAGTTTTTTGTCATTGTAATTTGATTTTTTAAAAATTTTTTTCTCTTTATTTAAAAGTCTTTAAAAATATTAGAGGGCTTTTGTGTAAAATGGATATACCTATGTTTTCTTTTTTCTTTCTAGCATTTCTCTTGAGGACAATCCCTGGAATTTTGCTGAAACTATGAGGAAAGAGACAACTTGCTGGTGTGGGGAGGGCAGGGGACAGGCGTATTGTCTGTAAAGATGATGGAAGCCTAGAGATGCTGGTGGTCATCTTTGCCACATGTGGGAAGAATCTGCCCAGAGAAAAACAGAGATAGAATGGGAAAGTCAAATCTTTAAGACGTAATTTGAGCGCTGTGATCTAGCCGGGCCTGAAGTTCATTGGTGGAACTTCCCAGCTAGAAAATCAGACAAGCCTGTTTCTTCCAAGATGTTTGGGTAGGCTTTTTATTACTAAAAGAGGTTTCGTATTAATATATTTTGTTTCCAAGGAACTAATGGCTGGATTTTAGAAATAGCTAGGCCTGCACTTTTTTCCCTGCTAAGAAAGGGGGTACTTAGTAGCTGTGTTGAAGAAAACACAATAAAACAAAGAATAAGAATGAAACAGCTGAATGATTTAAGTCACCAAGTGGCTCCTCCTGGAAGCAAGGCAATCTATGATTATGATGTTTGTCATCCCAGGTGATTTGGCTGATTTGCCTAGCCAGGTGAGTATCCTTTCCCTCCCTTTCTTGTGTTTCCTTAACAAAGTTCCTCATCAGCTAGTGTACACATCAGGGGATTTCCTGATGGGAGGTCAGGATGGGGGAACCCTTAAGAATTGAGGATGGGGTGTTACTACTACTGCTTTCGCTTGTGTGTGACTTTGATCTTTCCGAACCACAGACTGTGTCCTCTCTTGCTTGTTCATTACAGTATTCCCAGTGCCCCGGACAGTATTAGCCCACTATGGAACTTAATAAATGTTTGTAGCAGAAACTATTTACTTCTATGTCAAAATCAGTTCTGCTGGAAGCATTATTCTCAGAGGAATGGCACAAAAAGAGAGGACTCAGAAAGGCAAGGAACCAAGTATCAGCTTAATGCCTAGCTTATGGCTAAGAGGTACTACTAGGTTCTTGACATATTCTCACAATTACTAAAAAAAATAAATTGTATGCAAGGAATAAACAAATGTTGCAATGTAGTATACATTTGTTTTGCATCAAAATTTTAAAACTGTGCTAATTTTGTGACAAATGACCTATTTTTTAGCCACAAATTTTAGTTCTTAAGCTATCACTCTGTGATTATCAGTATTTTGCCTTTATAATTTCACAATAAAATTCTAAATAACAATGTATCATGAAAATGTAAACTTTGAAAGTCAGAAGAGAAACATTACTTCATTCTTTTTTTTTTTTTTTTTTAAATGGAAAGTTGTAAAGCATCTTTGAAACACCATGATAAAGATCCCATTGCAGTTGAAGATTTGCTTATCTGATTGCTTGACTTAATGAAATCTATGGAACAGGCTGACCAGCTGTTTAAAATTAGATAATAGGTTGGGAAAATGTGACATCATCATCTGAGACAGCCTTAGACAAAGTTATACAGCAGGTGAATTTGGCATTCAGAAATGCTGCCTTTTCTTTTTAACCTGATGCTAGCCAGTTTTCAGTACTGTCTTCTTTCTGTGCTGACCCTATCTGAGAAAATAATCAAACATACCAATCTGGCCATTTATTTTTTTCTTTAAAGTGTTCTATTAACCTTTGATTCCTTACAGGATAAAATCCAACCTCTTTAGCATGATAAATTTTGTTGTTTTTGATCTGGAACTTTCTTATCTCAGGGATTTGCCAACAGATTTGATGTGTTTTTGAGTTCACTGTTTTTTGTTTTTGTTTTTGCCCCACACTATTGGAGGTCAAGGGGGTCTTCTAAATAGCACACACCTTGTCATCCAAGTTCTGTATCCATTAAAAATAAGACAAAAGTGTAAGGCATATGGGAACCCAAATGTGATATTTGTTACCGACAGAGCTGATAGTTGAAAAATTGCCTACTGGTGGACAAGTGGACTTTCTAATATCAGTACCCAGAATTAGATGGTTATACAAACCATGTCATAGGCAGTTCTGGAAGATAGCAAAAGCCCCCTGACAGTGGGTGCCAATGTGGCCAGATAGTACCATATGGAAGCAGCACAGCATAAGGTTCTTCCCTATAGACAACTGGCTCCCAAGCAGAAGGAGAGAGGAAGTGGCTTCTCTCCTTGAACACCCAGTCTCTCCTTTCAAATTTTCCCATCATATTAAGATACTTTTCTCAGAGGAGGACTAGTGAGCTGGAGGTGGGGTGGGGTGGAGAGAGGAAGCCCAGGGCTGTGATGCAAGTGGAAGACCTGCCATATGGAAGGGAACATAGGACTAGAGAAGAAGCATCCCTCCAGTAAGACGGACTGAACCTCCAGCTTCACTACTGTTATTGCCAAAGCACTGAGTTCTTTTAGTGAGGATCTCTTTTTAGACTCTTTATTGCTTGTATGTCTGAAAACATCTATTTCTCTCTCACTTTGGAAAGATTATCTAGTCTGGTGGTTTTCAGAAAAGAGAATGACAAGTTTCCTAGATCTTCCTCTGAGGCTATTGACAGGGAAAAGGGAGGGGAAACTGTTAAGCTGGTGGGATGTGGGTTCTACGTTCCAGCCATAGCCATACCCTCTTTATTTCTCATTTATATTTACATATTGAGTTTCTACATAATATTGTTTAGAAGAAAGGATCTTATTAATAGATAAAATCTGAAAGTTGTTATTATAATTGAATCCGTCTTATTATAATAATAACAAACACTTAATTAGCACTTATTATGTTTCAGAACCAACCTTAAGTTATGGTGTGTGTGTATGTATTTATGTGTATAAACACACATGGTAATTTAATTATAAGACAATCTTATGAAATAGTTATAATAATATCACCCTTTTATTGATAAGGACACTGAGGCACAAATATTTTATCTTTTCTGAAATTGTGCAGCTGGTAAGAGGCACAACTAGAACTTGGTCCCAGTTTTCCTAATTGGGAGTGTATATTATAAACAATGGCACCATTGTGAATTCCAGAAAGTTAGAATGAATCCCACAGCTAGATAGTGGAATGAGGAGAAAAACAAGAATCTAGATTTCCTCACTTTCCTACTAGACTTTTGTGACTACGTCATAGCATTTTCAAGGTGACCACCTACTCTGTGCTCATATAATGTTGAATCTGACCAACTTTGTGTTCACTGTTGCTGATGTCCATAGTTTAGTGGAGATGACTCCAGACTTGGATATTTAGCATCCTACTTGATTTCACCTGTTGGATGACTCACGCGCATCACAAACTTTAGAAGTCCCAAAGATAACTTATGATTCCACACCCCATGAATCTATTTGCCCCACTCATCTTCTTTCAGTAAATGACATCACCAGTTTGTCAGTTGCTCAAGCCAGGAACTTGTTCATCTTTTTTTTTTTTTTTTTTAAGATGGAGTTTCATTCTTGTCGCCTAGGCTGGAATGCAATAGTGCAATCTCAGCTCACTGCAACCTCCGCCTCTTGAGTTTAAGCGATTCTCCTGCCTCAGCCTACCGAGTAGCTGGGACTAGAGGTGTGCACCACCATACCTGGCTCATTTTGTATTTTTAGTAGAGACGGGGTTTCACTATGTTGGCCAGGCTGGTCTCGAACGACCTCAGGTGATCTGCCTGCCTCAGCCTCCATAAGTGCTGGGATTATAAGGTTGAGCCACCATGCCTGGCCTTGCTCATCATTTTTAATTTCTTCCTCTCTTTGCCTCCCATTTCCAACCCACCAGCAAGTCTTTTTGATATACACATAGTAATACAAAATATAGCTGGAATCTATATAATTCTCTCCAACACTGCACCATCCTTAGAAAAACAACACAGTAGCTATTACCACCATATTTTTTTCTTTGTTCTCCCCAAACAGAATGAAATCCCTCTATACACCATCTGTCTTTTCCAAGGTTTACACTCAATATACTCAAAAACAATACTCCATCGAATCCTTTTTACCGTTTTGCAACCCCATATTGTGAGAAATAAATTAAAAGTCACAAACACTTCAAAATTTACCCTGAAGAATCACATTTTACAAAATTTTCTTTCAAAAGGGATAAGACATTATAAATACACACACACCACAACTCTCTTATCCCAATTTATTTTATGCTTGATCTAATTTCTAATTCATATGGTTGCAAAGTTGTTAGCATAAGCTATTCAGGAATATTTTATGAAATTTGCCACAAAAACCTTTTGCTATCTGTTTCAGTATTTAACTTTTCAAGATTTGATATCAAAATATATACTTGGGAAAGTTTAATTTCAAACAAAGTCCTTAAGCTGTATTGAACTTGTTTAGTTTAGTCATATTTTAATCTTCCTGTTACTATATTGGCATGTTGCAATTAATGGCCTATTTGAAATTCCATTAAATCTTCTATTATCAGCAGTTCATAACTGCAGCATAAAAATTTTTCTCTAGGCTGAAACTTGTTATACAAAGGTCTCAGCCTAGAACCAATTAAAAAAATTAGTCATTAAGTACTTTGTCTTTGAATGCAGACTTGTCATTTTCATTAATTTTTGGACTAAGCTGTTTAGCCAGGTCTATACTGCTCCATGCTAATGTTCTAAAAATTGTTTTTGAAATGTTCATGGAAAAAGTTATGAGAAATACAATGAAAAATACTATCTCGTTTTAGACTGGGGAATGATTTGGCTCTTTATGTCCAGTATTCCCCAGTCCTGCATCTCTCTGGCCCACCCTTACCATCATGTAAGTCTCAATTCCTCTTCCAAGGTTGGGAAGGATCCATTGCCTGTCTATACAAAGTGAAGACTGAAATTTTAATCAGATTTTCAATGACTCTACCTGTTTTTAGTCCTACATTCACCTCTCATTTTTAGGGGTACCACGTACACCTGTTTCTTTGCCTCCTTGGGATTTTGCAATGAACGTCAGTTCTTCTTGGTTCAGTGAATGGAATGATAAAGAGTACCACTACTCAAGTTTACATTTTGGCTATATCGTTCACTAGTCTTTTAATCTTAAATCAAATACTTAACTTCTGGCTGACCCAGTGGCTCATGCCTGTAATCCCAGCACTTTGGGAGGCTGAGGTGGGTTAATCTCGAGGCTAGGAGTTTGAGACCAGCCTGGTCAACATGATGAAACCCCATCTCTACTAAAAATACAAAAATTAGCCTGGAATGGTGGCATGTCCCTGTAATCCCAGCTACTTGGGAGTCTGAGGCTGGAGAATCACTTGAACCCAGGAGGCTGAGGTTGCAGAGATTTGAGCAGCTCCTGGTGGCCACGATCACACCACTGAACTCCAGCCTGGGCAACAGAGTGAGACTCTGTCTCAAACGAAACAAAACAAAACAAAACAAAACAAAACAACTTTTTTTCAGCCTCAGTCTCCTTATCTACAACATAGGGATAACAAACTGTCATAGGGTTTGTGTGAGGATTAAGTGAGCTAAAGAGGGTGATGTTTAACATAACAGGAATGGATCAGGCAGAACATGAAAGGCCAGTTAAGGACTTGGCTTTTACTCTAAGTGAAGTGGAGAACCATTGCAAGGTTTTGAGTGGAAGGGTGACGTGATCAGATTTTTAAAAAATAAAACAATCGAGGTTTAGGATTTTCTGACAGATTGTATGTTAAAGAAAGAGAAGTGTCAACGTGATTCCTAGAGTGTTGACCTTCAGCAAGGATAGAGTTTCCATCAACTGAGACAGGCAAGGCTGTGGGTAGAGTGGGTTTGGAATGGTTGGGAGTAGGAATTGTGTTTTGGTTCTCTGTTGGACATTACAATAAGGCAGTGGAGAGAGAGTTATGGGCAGGAATGTGAAAGTTGAGAGTCTTTACACTGAAATTGCGTTTAAAGCCCTGAGAAAGAATGAGATCACAAGGGAGTGAGTATAGACAAAAAGGACTGTGCCCTGGGGCAAACTAACACCAAGCGCTCTGGATTAAAAAGAGGATTGAGACTGAGAAGGAGTGCTCAGTGAGGTGCGAGGAGACCAAGAAAGTTGTCCTGGATGGCAAGGGAATGAAGTGTATTGGAGCGAAGTGAGGGATGAATTGTGTTTCATATGGCTGATAAGTCAAGTATAATTAGGTCTGCTGGATTTAGTATAGTGAAAATCATTGAAGATCCTAACGAACGATTTTCATGGAGGATTTGGGGAGAAAGTAAATGAAGTTGTTTCACAAAGTAACTGAAGAGGAAGAATTGGAGACAGCAAGACAGATAGCTCTAAAGGATTTTTCTGAAAAGGGAGTAAAAGAAATAGAGTAGTAGCTTGCAGGGGTCAGGGATCAAGAAATAACAGCTTATTTGTATACTGTAGGAATCAACTCCCATGAACAGAATTCTAGAATACTATACAGTCCACTTATAGATGCAGAACTTTTACTTATACAGCGTATCCTCAAATAACATTGTTTTGTGCAAAGTCATTTTATTATGCCATCAATGAAAAAAATTAATTCTGGGACAGAGTCACTGTCTGTGTGGAGTTTGCATGTTCTTCTTATGTCTGCATGGATTTTTTTTCCTCAAGTAATTCTATTTCCTCCTATATCCCAAAACTGTGCATGTTAGGTTAACACATATGTCTAAATGATGCCAGTCTGAGAGAGTGTATGTATATGTGTGTGTCTGTGTGTATGTGCATGTGTGTGCCCCACAGTGGAATGGTATCCTGTCCAAAGCTGGTTCACTCCTGGTGCCCTGAGCTGCCAGGAAAGGCTCCAGCTACCTGAGACCCTGAACTGGAATAATCAGGTTGGAAAATGAAGAATGAATAGAAATGATGGTAAAATAAAAATTTGTAAAGTATGCAATAATCATACAAATACAGGACAATAAACAATTTGGCATGAAAGCACTCAGTGAGCATACCATATTTATGGTTTTTTGGACTGTGTGGTGGTTGGAGGTGCTCATTACAACTCTCACTTTGCAAACATTTATTTCTTGATTGAATCCACCACCACTACTACTGCTGAGACTCACTGATTCACTAAAAATTAGATAAGTAATTATCTTGTTTTTATTAATCTTTCTGAAATGTACATGTAGACAACATTTATTTCAATGCTTACTATTAGAAGTGGGTCTTTATTAAGAAGTTTGGTGATGTTTTTGTGACCAGAACTATGCCACAGGATCTTAAGTCTTATTTATATCATTTAGCCTATCATAAAATCGGTTTTGTTGAACGTCACTTTGTTTAAACTTAGTTTCCAAGAATCCATTGATGATATTAAGTGAGGACTTACTGTAATAGTTTATAAATGGAATAAATTTGAGAAAAGAACATGTGTAAGCCTAAAGCACAATGGTTAATTGCATGTATCAAGTTATGTAGTCAAAATGCCCTATCTTCAAATTCTAAGTGTGATATATATTGGCTTTTTGATAGGAATAATTAAGCCTCCTTTGAAGAGTTTGATGAAGGTGGCTTCAGTCAACCAACATTCATCATATGCCTAATGTATGTCAGGCACTGTTTTAGGTGCTGTGGATAGAGCACTGGACAAAACAGATAGTAAATGCTAATCATTTGTCACAATGCCTTCTTATAGAAAACACTCAATAAATATAGATTGTTCTCATAACTTTTTTTCTCCATGTTATCCTCATCAATATTAATTACAGAATATCTGGAGGGGACCAGGGTCATGAAATATTTAAAATTTTATAGTAAAATCACTGATCATTAGAGAAATGCAAATCAAAACTGCAATGAGATAGTATCTCACACCAGTCAGAATGGCTATTACTAAAAAGTCAAAAAATAACAGCTCCTGGAGAGGTTGTGGAGAAAAGGAATGCTTATACACTATTGGTGGGAGTGTAAATTAGTTCAACCATTGTGGAAGATGGTGTGGCAATTCCTCAAAGACCTAAACACATTACTATGGATATACTCAAAGGAATATAAATCATTCTATTATAAAGACACATGCACACATATGTTCATTGCAACACTATTCACAATAGCAAAGATACGAAACCAACCAAATGCCCATCAATGACAGACTGGATAAGAAAATATGGTACATACCATGGAATACTCTGTAGCCGTAAAAAAGAAAAAAGATCATGTCATTTTCAGGGACATGGATGGAGCTGGAGGCTATTATCCTTAGCAAACTAATGCAGAAACAGAAAACTAAATATTGCATGTTCTTAATTATAAGTGGGAGCTAAAAGATGAGAGCACATGGACACATGGTGGGGAACAACACATACTGGGGGTCAGGGTGGAGGGTAGGAGGAGGTAGAGAATTAGGGAAAATAACTAATGAGTATTAGGCTTAATACCTGGATGATGAAATAATCTATACAACAAACCCCCATGACACAAGTTTACCTATGTAACAAACCTGTACGTGTATCCCTGAGCTTAAAATAAATTAAAAATAAATAAATACAATTATTTGACTATTAAAAAATCTGGAGTATAATGCCTAAAAGAAATGTGAAAATATTAAAGAGAAAAGGAAGCAGAATTATCAGTTTCTCAAATATCATCCGGAACAAAGAGTAGAAGGAAAGATATTACGGCTAGATGTGAACATAAAATATCTCACAAATTGAATGGGCTATCTAATTGTGACAAGTAATTAATTCTCAGAGGTAATATTCACACAGCACCATCAGGAATGTTGTATTGGGTATCTCTATTTGAGAGTGATATTTTAGACTTTGGTGTTTCTAAGATCATTTGTGGGTCTAAAATGTAATGATTTAATAAATTTCTTTAGATATAAATTATTCATCCTGGTTAGAGTTTTGATTGATTTGTTCTTAGGTGGTTCACTTACCTTCTTTAGGTCTCAGTTTGGACCTCATCTGTAAAAAGACTTCTGCTGGGTTTTTAGCTCTAAATTACTTTAGTTAATTAATGACAGCAACCTGAAAAACTATTTTTTCCATTGCCTGGCATGTTGGTACTTGCCTGTGGTCCCAGCTACTCAGGAGGCTGAGGCAGGATCACTTGAGCCCAGGAAGTCGAGTCTACAGTGAGCCATGATGGCACTACTACACTCCATCCTGGGTGACAGAGTGAGACCTTGTCTCAATAAAATAAAATAAAATAAATAAAATAAAATAAAAAATATTTTAAAAAATTTAACAAAAACCTGTCTTCCCATTTGTTTTTAGTTTTAATTTGGAGCTAGGAATGTGGAGAATCCTGGGCTACATGCAGTATGTAATATTACTTTTCATCTCCATTTGACTTTAAAGATTAAAAATTACATGAATTATATTTGAAATAAACTCTGAGCTTTACAGATAAGCAGAAAAGCCTCAGCAAATAAAAACTATATTGCAAAGAGAATACTGTGCAGTGTAGGTAAAAATCAAACATTTACTCTTTGTTCTGAAATCTAAGTTACTGGAAGCGAACAAAACTGCAAACAATTATTGCTGTGAGAAACAACTCTTGCTGGGCAGTCTTAGGATGTCAACTCTAATTCTGCACTGAGGGCCAGTTCCATGGTGCCTGGGATAATTATTGAGAAGACAACTCTTTCCAGCATTTACTATTTTTAAGTACTTTTTTTTTTCTTTCAGTGGTCTCTCTTTATTTCTCTACTCTTATTTTCCTGTGCCATTTCATTTTGATCTTTCCAAATTCACAATTATTTGAACATATATGCTCAGAATAACTGACAAAGGATAGCGGCAAAGGAATATAAAGAAGTGTAAGACTTGGTCCCTGATCTTAAAGGATCTGTAGATTATTCAATGAAGGAAGAATGGAAGGAAAATAGAACAAACCGAGCTCTTGCAGTGACCTTGGCACTGTATTAAGTATGAGAAGACTTAGGTAGTTTTACAGAGGTCATACATAATACTTGGTGGGCATTACTCATTGAATCCCCTCACCAACTCTGTAAAATACTTATCATATCCACATGTTGATTCTAGGTTAAGAAATTTGTCCATGGGTGCCTGAACTGAAAGTCATATTTCTTTTTACCACAATATGCTGCCTTAGAGGAACAATTGAATACAATGGGATCAAGTGCATTGTGGGATGGAGTAGGCTGTATTTATAACATGCATATGAGAGAGAGAGGTAAGATATCACATGCAGTTGGAAAGATGAGTGTGAACTTCTTGAAGAAGGGGGGACTTGAGTCATTTTTTTCATTCATTCTTTAATGAAATATTTATTAAGCATTCTATACCAAGCACAGTGTGTAGACTTGGCTTAGCTGCTGGTGATACAAATTTTAGAAAGAATCGATGCCTACGGAAACAAAAACTTCTTGAAATATGTATATAATAGACGATGACCATGTTTGATAATAACTTTATTTTCCCAAGTTTTCTTGACAAACGTTAATTTGAATTTGTTGATTTAAGAGGAGCCTCTAAGATCTTTTAAAAAGTCAATAAAAATCCCTGCTTTATTTTTGGTTTCCACTTAAAATGAACATTTAGCACAATGTTTCCCAAATATAGCAGAGAACTAATCACCTGGGCACATCTTAAAACTGTAGATTCCAGAAAAGTCTGGGAATCTATATTTTTAACAATAGCTCCAGGTTATTTTTATTATTAGCAAGTTTGGGAATCACTAAGTTAGCCCAGAGCTATTTAAATTTAGCCTTAGATTTCTTCATAATCAACCCAGGCTTGTACAATCCAAACTGGTTTGACACACAGCTGGAAATGTCAGATCACTGGACCAGATGAACTTGAAATTGCCCTTAAGTTTTGATGGGAAAACAGCATTACAAACCAGATTCATAAACAAAATTTAACATAATTAACATTTAATCCTATTAATAAAAAAAAATAACCAAACTCAAATTTGTTCCATTTCTACATTCCTAAGATTAAGCTTTTGGGGCAAGAGAATCAGATGGGGGTAAGTAAAAAGACAGTGGCAGTATCATTCATTTTAATTTTATGCTTGGATACTTGAAGCAAATCAAATATGGAGGAGAGACAGAATCTGGTTTTTAGGAGAAGATTGCTGTCTTGTTTTCAGTTTTAATAGAGTTTAAGAGCTGAATAACAGAGGGGTGAACAATAATTTTAGTGAAAAAGATTTTAGGTGCTTGAGGAGGATATTAAAACAATTCTGTGTTATGTATAATACAATTGATAAATACTTCATGGAGATTATGATAAACTTTTCTCAAAACCAGAGCTTTTATTTTCTTTTCTTTACTTTTTTTTTTTTTTTTTTTTTTTTTGATGAAGCAACTGAAGGCTGGTTTGTGGTATAGAGAAGAAAAGATACTCTAGCTTTCTAGTCCTTAGCGGTGAAAACTAATGTAATCTATTCCAGATTAAACCCAAATCTATTAGTTAATAGGGTTGTGTTGGTCCTGCAATTAACGTGCTGTGTGATTCTGGGCAATTTACCTAGCTTCTCTTCTTTTTATCTTCAGTCTCTGTCAATGGGATGTAACAACACATATTCCATGCATTATGCAGATTATTGTGAGGCTTGAATGCCATAATGGGCATAAATACAAAGAGTTATTAAACTCATTGGATAATCACAAATTCTGTATATTTTATTTCAAAATGGTCTGAAAATCATTATTCTAAACTGTTTAAAAGGAGTATGTGGTGAGGGTATCTAATACAGGCAAGGGAAAGGCCCAATAAATTATTGAGATCTTACCGGTGCCCAGCTTCTCTCAGTGACACAGTAATAGTCCACCCTATCCCCAGAAGTTGTTTCCACATCACAGTACAAAAGAACAGTGGTGTGGGAGCTACTCTCGTAAACTTTCCCAATCCCTGCTTGGCTTGTTTAGCAGCTCAATAGATACTGTCCTATCGCTGCTGTCCATTTTCACCCCTTTCACGGGTCTGTAACTCAGGCAGTGGCTTGTGTTCCTTCTTAGTTTAAATGCTATTACTCACTTGGAATTCCAAATGGGAAAATGCTGGCAATGCAAAGGTTAATAGAAGCACTGACACAACTCTAATTGCAGCAGCACAGACATATCTCTGTAATTGTAGCCTGCACTTATCTCGGTTTCTCATACTCTTTCAGCCCATTGAGATCTGCCTCAAGCTGAAGATGAAAAGGGGGACTCTAGAGTCGCTTGATCGAGCAGAGTCTGATAGAGTTATCAGGCTTTTGCAGATAGAATGCCTACCACTGTTGGATACATTGTCATAATCAGTGTTTAGGCAAAACACCTGGACTTCTGCAAGGCCCACCAGCCCCCTCCCCACCACAACACTACTGGTGCCTAGGCATTTGTCTGACTGGGAGAGACAGATGAAACTGAAAGGGATAAAGGTGCCAGTCTGAACTGGTTGTCAGATGCTTCACTGAACGTTTCCCATTAGGTCATTATTGAATATATGTTTATTTTCATACTTAGGAAGGCATTGGAAACATGCCCAACTCATCTACAGCAACTGACTGCAGCTTCTAAAGACCGAACATGCTGATGCTTGTTGAGTGTAATTGGCCATACTACATGGTGATGGCTTTGGGAGGGTGGAGATGCTAATTTTGCAACTTTGGGACTCTCAAGTCAGCTAATTTAATGAGGACCCAGCCTCCTTACTGTCAAAAGAGACTCTCATGAAATTAACCATCATGATTGTTTGTCTCCTTAATGTTAGCTTTGAACTTGCCTAGGTTGGGTACTTTTATGGTATGAATTAGACCAATGTTAACTCTGGGTTATATGTGTAGGTGGAAAGATTGGTATTGATATCTTTAAATTTTCAGAGTCTTTGTGTATTTGCTTCTGTTTAAAGATTTTATGGAGGTAAAATGTATGTGAAATTATATATTCTCTCTCTTTCATTATCATTCTATTTATTTATCTGGTTTGCTTAGGCTAGTTATAGGTTCCCCATATGACACTGCTATGTATATGATTGTAGATATTTGTACTCAATATTTTTACCCTGATCCTGGGTAGATCATGGAGCTAACATTTTTCAGGTGGAAATGTGTACATAGAAAGACACTTCTGCAACTTTGTATTGATTTCAAAGGCAAAGGCCTTTGTCAGCTTTCACAGACTAATGTCTAATGCACAGGTTTGCTTTTGACACCTCTAGTCACCCACTGGAGAACTTTTACTTCCTCTCCCTGAAGAATCCAATGCACTCAAGATCTACATTTTTCATTCATTCAATTCAATAATTTATTTACACTGATGATTTAGTAAGTTACCCGTTTTCAGTGGCATTTTTGTTTAAAAAGGGGTACGTGGTGAGGAAATAGTTCATCTTAACACCAAAGAATCACTAAAAATGACAGGCAGAAATGATTGGTGGCAAGGACACTTTCAGGGAAAAGATCTGCAGTTATCTTCACTCCTATAATCAGCTTTGGTAAAAAGGCCCAGACTCTGGGATGTGATTGTGACAACCTGAGTCATAAGAATGAGTGGGTGTGTGAATGTGTGGGTTTGTGTCCTGGGGGAGATGAAATACAGGCAGAAGAAATACCTACTGAAAATTAAAGGGACCCTACAAAACATCTTGAGGAATGACATAAAGGGGAGGAATGTGCTGAATGAATAACTATATGCACAAATGGCAAACTTGGAGCTCAGCTGTAGTATTTTCACATGACTAATGATAGCAGTAACACTAATAATAATAAGCCAGCATTTATTAAGCATCTACCCTGTGCTGAAACTGTGCTAAGTGCTTTATTGTATTAGTTCCTAGAATTCTTGCAACTACTTTATGAAGTAGGCATAGTCTTTATCTTCATTTTAGATGGTAAACCTGAGGCACAAGAAATCTAAATAAATTATTGGACATAGTAAGTTGTTAGAATTGGATCAAATCCAGGTGATTCTAATTCCAAAACCTAGTTTTTTTTTTGTTGTTGTTGTTTAAGTTCATAAAATTCTTACAAACTACTCTATAAAGTAGGTATAGTTTTTATCTTCATTTTAGATGGTAAAACTGAGGCACGAGAAATCTAAATAAATTATTGGACATAGGAAATTGTCAGAATTGGATCAAATCCAGGTGATTCTAATTCAAAAACCTAGTTTTTTGTTTTGTTTGTTTGTTTGTGACAGAGTCTTTCCCTGTCTCCCAGGCTGGAGTGGAATGCAGTGGTGCGATCTCCACTCACTGCAACCTCCACCTCCCAGGTTCAAACAATTCTCCTGCCTCAGCCTCCCGAGTAGCTGAGACTACAGGTGCTCACCACAACACCTGGCTAATTTTTGTATTTTAATAGAGACAGGTTTCACCATGTTGGCTAGGCTGGTCTCGAACTCCTGACCTCCGGTGATCCGCCCGCCTCTGCCTCCCAAAGTGCTGGAATTACAAGTATGAGCCACTGCGCCTGGCCCAAAACCTAAATTCTTAACGAATGTACTATGCTACTTCCAACAAAGCCATTTCAGAGTTTTTTTTTATTGTTGTTGTTCTCAGAGAATTTTATAGGTCAGCTCAGGTCGAGGAAGGGAAAATGGCTATTAAGACACAAAATACGTGTATCCTACTATGAATTGCTTTACTTCTTTTAAACATCTACTTATTGTCAGGATCAGATTAGATAAAGAGAAGAAAGTCCTTTTTAAGATCTATAAATAACAATTTTAGAGAAAGCACAGAATGAAATGAGTGAAAAGTCCTTCCTGATCTCTACATTTTTATAGCAAAAACCATTATATGTGTTCTATTTTAATCAGGAAGATTATATGCTTATTTGGACTTTATATGTAAACTGATTTTTAAGAGTCTTTAATATTTTGAAGTTGTGAGGCCCTCCTAGGAAGTGGCTTCATCTTTTTCCGTGTTGAATTTCAACTCTAGCACAGGATTGATCTTTTGAGAGAGTGGAGGGTGACTGACTCTCCAACATGAGGAAATGAGGTAAAATAAAGTGAAATATTGGCATTAGATGCCTGGATTCAGTTACCAGCTTTGCCTTTCCCATCTGTGTGGGACCTTGGGCAAATCAAATCATTTAAGCTCTCTAATGCAGTGACGCTGACACTTTAGTATGCACCAGAATCACCCAGGCTTCTTGCTGAAACACGATGTGCTGGGCTCCACCCCAGAGTCTCTGAATCAATAGGTCTGAAATGGGCCCAAGCATCTGCCTGACAAGTTTCCAGGTGATGCTGATGCTATTGGTCCAGGGCCACACTTTGAGAAACACCATTCAGAGTCTCATGTTTGCATCTTTAAAAGGCAATAATAGTATCTGCCTTGTTAGGCTGTTGTAAGGTTTGGATACTGAATCTCAAGCTGACTTTCTCACCTGTGCGTGTACACCCCACACTAGAACCCTACGTTTGTTTAGTGCTTAAAGTCCACTATTCAGACCCTCCATTTGGATTGTTAAAGGGACATTGGTGATTCCAGAGTTTCTGGAAATTGTCAGTTAAAACTTATCAGCTACCAGATGTGTGGAGTTAACTTGCAAAAGTTACATGTATCTGAGAAAGAAGGAAAACAGGAGCAGAGATCTGGGCTTACACAGCATAGAAGAAAATGTGTGAAGAAGACCTTCTTCCCATTCTGCATAACATTCATGAAGGTCTCTACTGATTTTCAGTATTTTCTAAATGCAAAGTTGAGAACCAAATTAACTCATTAATTTATTTATTTAGCACATATTTACTGTGCCTTAAGAAAACATCCTTGTTCTATGAACTCCTACAATACCATGCAAGGATAAGAAAAATGTAATTCTCAGCCTCCAGAAAGTTTATTAAGTTTATTAAAAATCCTTTGAATCTCTGTTTCTAGATTAAATTCTGGGTATTCATCTATAATTTGAATATATTTGTCATTTTACAAGACTTACTGATCTAAATCAATCTACGTATACTGAATATCACATTATTCTCTCTGACCTTTATTAAGTTTAATGGATAGCACAAGAGAAATACCACAGACTCTGAATTCAAAGAACTAACAGTTTAGTAACCAATACATATTTAAATATTATATACTATCAGCACTAATACCACATATATTTGCTAAATATTAAGGAGTGTTCAGAGAAGGAAACCTAAAGGAAGATTTCCTTGTGATTGAAAGTGCTTTCATTTGGTGGACCTGTCACTATATTTCAGAGGTAATTTGAGATTCAGTCATTGATACCATGACTTTTAACTTTAATCCAAAGTGAGACCCTAATTGAAATCTAAAACTTGCTGAAATACATGGCAAAGAGAAATCTGTTTGATGTTTTCCCTTATAAGTACTATTTTATAATTCCATTTTCATTTCTTGGGTTCTGGAAATTCCAACTCATGAAAACCTTTATGACAATATATATGAGACTCTCTAAGTTTATTTATTGACTCGGAATTTTTTATTTTATTTTATTTTATTTTTTTGAGATGGAGTTTCGCTCTTGTTGCCCAGGCTGGAGTGCAATGGTGCTATCTCAGCTCACCATAACCTCTGCCTCCTGGGTTCAAGTGATTCTCCTGCCTCAGCCTCCCGAGTAGCTGGGATTACAGCCCCTGCCAGCACGCCCAGCTAATTTTGTATATTTAGTAGAGACGAGGTTTCTCCATGTTTGTCAGGCTGGTCTCGAACTCCCGACCTCAGGTGATCTGCCCACCTCGGCCTCCCAAAGTGCTAGGATTGCAAGTGTGAGCCACCATACCTGGCCAACTCTGAATTTTTAAAGTGATTATACCCAAAGTTGGAGAAAACCTTTACCTGTAACTATATCTATATACCAGAGAAAATGAGTGCACAAAGCTTACTGTAGAGTTTGACATTGATCATAAAGTCCCCTTGGTAATCTCTGGATATTTAATAAAATGTAGTATCCTTCAAAGTCAAATATGATATTGTTGACCTAAATGTATCAACATGTTCTTGCGATAGATAGCACATAATATCTACTAGGTTTTAGAAGTCACAAGAATGGTTTGGTACTGATTTTTGCACATGTTCTATCTTGGTCCCACTTGAATTGAAAGGTTCTCATTTTCAAATTTTCAATTAGAACTAAGGAGATAGGAAGAAGTCACAGAACAGATCTTCTGTCCTAAGTCCAGCCATTTTTGTTGTCAGTTATTGGGCTGTTGGTTAGAAAATTTAAGCCTGTAAAGGGAAAGGGGTGGAGGTGAGTCAAATGAGACTAGGATATTTTTCACATCTGAAACTCTATGACCCTCCTTATGGCTGGTTAAAAGAGTGCTAGCTAAAGGAAAAGAAATACCATTTCTGTTGAAAGTCTGAAAAGTCATTCTGAGTTTACTTAGTCATCAGTGTTTCATTCACAGTAGCTTTTGTTTGTTTGCTGTATTTGTCTGTTTTCACACTGCTGTAAAGACATACTCAGGACTGGGTAAATTATAAAGCAAAGAGGTTTAATTGACTCACATTTCTGCATGACTGGGGAGACCTCAGGAAACATCATAGTGGAAGGGAAAGCAGGCACGTCTTACATGGTGGCAGGTGAGAGACAGCCAGCAAGAATAGGGAAAACTGCCTAACAAAACCATCAGCTCTTGTAAGAACTCTTTCACTATTACAAGAACAGCAGGTGGGAAATCACCCCCATGATTCAATTATCTCCTGCCCTCTGCACGTGGAGGTTACAATTCGAGATGAGATTTGAGTAGGGACATGATTTGGTTCCTTTTGGGAATCATATTTACATGGGAGATTAAACAGAGTCAGGTTATGCTTTCAGTGCTTAAAGTTCTTTCTTTGACAGCAACTCAGCCTCTGCTACATTAGATGGGAGCCAGGAAGGACGGGAATAAAGAGGATATCCAAGGTTGGGTGGCTTTCTTTATAAGTGTTCTTAGAGTATAAGGGGTGAATATGATAACCAAACATCCTTGGGGGAAATAGAGGTATAAGAAAGGGTCACAAATTGTGAGAGAAAACTTTAAACTTTAACCATTTGATAGTTATGCCTAGAGCTGATCCTGTTTTCTATTTGTAACTTTTCCAATTAAGTAATAGATAAAATCTGCAAACTTGAGGTTACACATTTTTTTAAACTTGAGAGCTTTTAACATATTTTAAAGATTTTACTGTAAAATTGTTTTATAAATTGCCACTCAATTAGCATTTGACTTAGTTAATTAATACAACAAAGGAAGAAAAGAAAGCCAATATATCATCTCAGATTCTTATGTAGTTTTTTGAAAGGTAAAAACAGACCTCTTCATTTCTGGGTAATCTAATTTAAAAATCAGTAATTAAGAGTTGATATTTTAAAGAATAAGTTAAAGCATTAAGTTAAATTATCTCCATTTTCAGATGGTATGATTATGTGACAGAAAATGAATAAACTATGTAAAAATTACTATAATCAATAGTGTAATAAAATTGCAGCATTAAAACTGACATGCAAAATTGAATAAACATATATATATAGAGAGAGATTATTTGAAATAATAATAAAATTGAAGACCCAATTTGTGCTTAAAAACAAACACACAGACACACCTATACATAAGTTCAACATGAAATGTCTACAGCCTTCGTAAAGGAAACTATAACACACACTATTGGAAGGTCCAAAGGTACAGTTGAACAACCAGAAAAGATATGTTTTGGACAGTAAAATTTGACATAACACAGATATCAGTTATTTCTAAGTTAATTAATATATTTAATACACTCCCAATAAAAATGCCACCAGTTTTTTTTTTTTTTTTTTTTTTTTTTCTGGAACTAGAAAAGTTGTATATAAAGTTGATTTAGAAAAAAAAAGAAGCAAGAATAGACATAAGAACCTTTAAAAAAAACACAAAAATGGTAGACTAATCCTGAAATATATTAAAATATCCTATGAAACCTCTAAATTAAAATAATATAACATTATAGCAAAGGTTGAAAGAAAAAATAGACCCAAATACATATGCAAATGTAGTATAAAATAATCTTAGTGGGGTAAAGAACTTATTTAAATAAATTAGTGTTGGCATAAGTAGATGGCAATAGAGAGAGAGAAAATTGGTCTCATTCTCCTTACTGCATACTAGGACAAATTCCAAATGTGCCAGAGAGTTAAATTAAATCAAAGAAGTACTGAAACAAATCATAGGTGCAACCCTATATCCTAGGCATAAGAGAAACTCTCGTAACTATAACTCAAAATACAAGAGTGGTAAGGAAAAATATTAATAATTTGACAGCATAAAAATTCAAGATAATAACATCAAAAAACTTTTCATGGCAAAAACAAGGAAACACTATGAAAGTGAAAATGGGCTGGGCGCGGTGGCTCAAGCCTGTAATCCCAGTACTTTGGGAGGCCGAGACGGGCGGATCACAAGGTCAGGAGATCGAGACCATCCTGGCTAACATGGTGAAACCCCGTCTCTACTAAAAAAAAAAAAACAAAAACTAGCCGGGCGAGGTGGCGGGCGCCTGTAGTCCCAGCTACTTGGGAGGCGGAGGCAGGGGAATGGCGTAAACCTGGGAGGCGGAGCTTGCAGTGAGCTGAGATCCCACCACCGCACTCCAGCCTGGGTGACAGAGCCAGACTCCATCTCAAAAAAAAAAAAAAAAAAAAAGAAAGAAAGAAAGTGAAAATGACAAAATGAGGAAAGTATTTGCAATGTATATCAAAGACAAAGTTTAATAGTATGAGTATACAAAGAGTTTATAACAATAGAGAAGAAAAATATTCTATAAATCCTATAGAAAAATGGCAAGAGATTTAAGTAAAGATAGAAAAAAATAAAAATGGCTCTTAACTATTTGCAGAGGTATTCAGCATCATTGGTAAAGGGTTCAGCAATTTAAAGCTACACTTAGATCCCTTTTCCCATTTAGGAGATTGGCCAAATTTCAAAAGTTTGAAAGCATCCCTGCTAGCTGGATGAGGCATGCTCATACATTGTTGGTTGGAATGAAGAAATGTACAATTTCAAGCAGAGGGCAAGTGGGCAATATCTATTAGTTGGCACAGAAATCTTACTTTTAGGAACCTATTTTGAATCAAGTGGAGGGAAAAACAAGATGACATTTGCACAGACTACTCATTGCAGCAAAAGGCTTAGAAAACCCAAAGTGCCCATCGTAAGAGGACTGGTTGAATGCTATGTTACAACCACATGATGGAGTAATATGTAGTAGTAAAGAGAAGTTGGAAAGATTATTATATACTACTATGAAGTCATCTCTGGAACTAATAGATTAAAGGAGAGACTTGAGAGACATAGCCACCCATTGCAGTGTATCCATCTTATTTGTGAGTTGACAAACTTTTTCTGCAAAGAGCCAGATGGGTAAATATTTTAGGCTTTCTGGGTTGGTCCTACAGTTTCTGTCAGAACTACTCATCTCTGCCCGTATAATGCAAAAACAACCATAGATAGCCATCTGAACTGCATTCCAAGACATCTGTACTTAACAAAAATGGGAGACAGCCAGATTTGGCCTGAAGGCTACAGTTTGCAGGTACCTGTCAAATTGTATTCAAAAAGTATCTAAAATGACTTGAACACTGATTGGATGGAAGAACAGGGACAGGATAATGACAGTTAACTCTTCTATATGGAAAGGAGAACAATGAGATGCACAGAGCAGTTACTGGTCCATAGATATTCTGAAATCCTATTAAGCAAGATTCTTCTACCGGGTGGGGCGCATGGAGGTGGGGGCAGATTGTTCCAAGTTCACAGCCTAGTCGCCTAGTCTCTGTTCTTGTAAGTAGATTTTCAGTCCATTGTATTCTGTGACTTTTAGCCCCATTTTCTGGGAGTTCCTACGTTTTTCATGATTATCTTTGACCACACCTGAAAATCCTCTCCTTGCCCTCCCCTCACCCCCAGCAGCTTCTGAGCCTGCTTCCTGTCTGTGTTGAATTGTCTACTGTTGACTTAGCACCTGGGCTCCTGTCTAAGATTAGGAACTACATTTCTCAGAAACTTCTCTGTATGGTTGTGAGATGGAGTTGGTCCATTAAAAGAAATTTTATGAGATTGGAAAGTAGATAAGAGTAGAGGACATCATTCTTGGGAGGTTATGGTCATCAGGCATCATCTGCAGAGGTGCCTGGTGAGTCTCTGGTTGTAACTCTACTGCTCCAGCTCATCTTGATGGCTGGCCACGATAACCAACAGCTGCCTCAAGCCCACCTGAGCTTGGCTTGTGGATCCACTGAGGCTTACACAAGACTCTCCCTGAGCTCCTTCTTTTCCAGGTTCTCCAGTTCCTCTTTGGCAGTATCACACTGCTCCCATGCCAGCCAGTCAAGATAAAATCATTAGTGACAGTTTCTCAACTTCTATGTCCAATCCCTTTACTTTCCCAACTCCACTAATGTTTGTATAAACTCTAATTCCCATATTAAATCCCTTATTCCTTTTTATTTTGTTTTTTTGTTGTTTCTCTGTACTTCAATGGATGCTCTCCTTATTCCTTGTAATACATGTAGTGTCTCTGGTTTCCTGACTTAACCTCAAATGATATACTACTCACAGAAAGTTCAGGACCAAGACTTACTTTATGTCTCAGTCATTCTTATTTAGTCCAGACTGGATGATCTTTTGAGTGCAACTCTCTCAAAAACTTACATGACCTTTTTCTATTTTATTTTATTTTATTTTATTTTATTTTATTTTATTTTATTTTA
>NC_045444.1:23810266-23915418 GCF_002776525.5 Piliocolobus tephrosceles | reverse complement strand
TATTTTATTTTATTTTATTTTATTTTATTTTATTTTATTTTATTTTATTTTATTTTATTTTGTTCCCATACCAATACCTACATCAAGAATTCTTCTTGATACTTGCTCCTTGTCCTAATATTAATTATGGACTTTATAAGCTGATGAGATTTTCACAGAAGACACATCCTTGGTATGTTCTCCCTCTGCCGTTTGTCTAGCTGAAAGGATATTTGTTGATTTCTTAATTGATTCAGAAGTTTCACAATAGGTTTTATGGTCACATGCTTGATTTTGTCTTTCCCATGAAACTTCTTTTCATATTGGCCTTTGTCACCCAAAGCTTTCTCTTTGGGTTTAATGTTTTACCAGTTGGAGATGAAAAGCAGTTGCATCCTTCAAAACTGAAAGGCCCACAAATTTCTGTGCTCTCTTTATTTCCTTTGACTCTTATTTACAAGCCAACAGACCTTTTCTGAGTTCATTTCTTTGCAGTACCTTACCAAATGCAGCCAATAGCAACAAAAGAATGGTCCTAACATTATGTCTCTCAGCCTCTCCACTTAAAGCCATAAGCTCATTTGGTACATTATCTTTCTTACTGGTTATGCCAATTTGCCACTCCATGGTAAGGGTCATGTCTTTCCACTGTAAACAAGTTTCCTGGTTATCCACTGTCCAGCAGTGAAGCTAATGCCACGTATTTCAGGTTTTGTGTTATGGTAACACTCACTTTGGGGATCAATTTCTATACCAGTAAGTTTAGGCTGTAGAGTATAAGTTTAGGCTGTAGAGTGTTAAGCCAGATCTTAGTTGCTTACAAAGACAAAGATTCATTTCTCATTCACATGACAGCTGGCTTATCAAAGGTCAGCTGAAACTTTGTTCTACATCTCCGCTTGTGATCAAGGTTGAGGAAGCAGTATCAATGGGAAATGTGTATAGCCTCATCATAGAGAAAACAGAGCATGGCGTAACCATACAGTGGTACCCAAATCTTCTTCTTACAGTGGCCCAGGTCGTTTCCAAGTATATTTCATTGGTTAAAAAAGTCCTGAGTTCACCATGACAGGGACACACAATCCTCCTGCAGGGAGGTATACCTCAAGATATATATGCCTGAAGTCAGCAGGGCAGGGTTGTATAATGCTTTCACAGGGAGGTCACTGCTGGTCAAATAACTATGCCTGACACTTCATAAGGTGAAAGTGTAACCTCCCAAGTGTAGGGGCAGATAATATTTTGACTAACAATACAATCAATTTTATTTCAACATGTTTCACAAGCAACTTGATAACAGAGTCAGTTTTATGCCTGTGCTCTAACTATATTTGAACTGACCTACTGGAACCCAAATTCCATGATGCCAGAGTCTACCATTTGTCCAATTAAAAACATGCTTCCTATGATTAAATATTAATTAAATTGAAAAAATGTATATATGTGTCTTTTGAAAACAATAGTTCATTCAAGGAATTCCATTATTAGTAACTCCTGCTTAGTGATTAAAGCGTTAATATTATTTTTTTTCTGAAAAATATTTGTCTACAGAATATAACAGGAAACTGACTTTCAAAACAAATTTTCTAGTCATTATTTGAAAAAGAAAATTTCAAAATTCAAGATATGCAATTGCCTGAAGGTATAGACTTAGAAATTTAACATTTAAAAACATTTTCTTTATTCTCTAAGCTTATATTTCATAACTGTACAAATTCTTGGCTATTCTACTATTACTTGTGGATTTGCTTAAATGAAAGCTCTTTAGTGTTTAGTCAAACAATAGACAAAACTTTTAGCATGAAACATTATTTTATGGTAGAATCAGCAAGCTGAACTATTAATATATTCTCTTATTTACTGAAACATTTGTTTGGTATTCGTCATTTTTGTATAAGGTAATACGCTAATTTGTGATGAGCTTTTAATTATATATTATTTGTAAAATTAATTTTTCCTATATAGCAAATTTTAAAATAACCAGAGTAAGCCATGAAAATAAGCCTATGTCAAAGGTTGAAGGTCAAATTAGTATGATCTAGTAGAAAGAATTGTGCCTTTGAGTGAAGTAGATTGAATAACTGATGCAAAGTTTTCCTTAACTCTGGTAAAAAGAACTGTGCCTTTGAGTGAAGTTGATTGAATGACTGATGCAAAGTTTGTCTTAGCTCTGGTAAAATAATCGATTCATTCCTTTGCTATGGCTTCATTTTAGCCAGAGTGTGCTTCCTGCCTCCTCGACTTGGGTTTGGCCACATGACTTGCTTTAGCCAAAGGGAAATTAGCAAATATAATCAGAGGCTTGAAAATTTTTATGAGTGGTTGGGCTTGCTTCCCTCTGCACTGTGCTTCTGCAGTGCCAGGAGAAGATTATGCCCTAGGTGCCTTTAGCATGAGTTCCAGTATGAGATGCGCAAGAGGAGCTGCCCCAGCCCAGTCTCAGGTACTTGAACCCAAAATATACACTCTTTGTTGAATGCCACTGAGTTTTTGTGGTTGTGTGTCATACAGTAAGAGCTAACTGACACAAGAACTGGAGACCTAGTTTAGTCTCATCTCTGCCTAGGTACATGATGATGTTGACAGGATCCCCAGCCCTTCTATGTCCAGTCTCTCAATCTACTACTTGAGGATAATAACACCTCTATCATAGCCTGGTTTTGAGAATAAATTAAGACAATACTATAGATGTGAAAGTGCTTTGAATAACTGTAAGATGTTCCTAAAAGATATTTGGTTTTGAGGAGGGTGAGAGAGAGAGAGAGAGAGAAATTATATGACCCAACTCTAGGTCATAAAAGAGATGGCCTACCTTTGTTGTTTGGCCTAACAAGCTGGGAGAAGTTGAATAATAATCTGTGATCCATCCATGAAAAATGCTTCCTTACAAAACAGTGTTACTCAGACTAATTTGATGAGAATCCTTTCAGGTGTTCATTAAAAAGGGGAGGGGAGAAGAGGGGAAAAAAAGGAAAAAAAAATGATACACAAACTTCTCTCTCCTAGATATTTTGATACAGGAAATATGGATGTGGGTTGGGATGTAGAAATTTGTGTGTTAGGAAGTGGCCCATGTGACCTTTTAGGATTAGGCGGATTTGGGAAATATTATGCACATAAAGTATCCTATAAATAAAAAAAAATGCAGATGATTATGATTAACTAACATTTGAAACAGAAAAAAACACTCTGATTATTAAAAGACTTAGGAAGATAAAAAAGTTACTAGCATAATATTACGTTAGATTACAGTACTAAAAACTCCTAATAATTCTTTTAATTTGTTTTTACTTTTTCAAAAATAACCTTGACATCAGAGAATGTATATGAACACTAAAAACTAGAAATGATATTAATGAGGTGGCAGAGTTTTATCTGACTTATTGCAGACCTCCTTTTTACATTTGTGAAGTCTGCAGCAAGATAAAAATATGGAAGCCTACATGCCATATGTCTAATATTTAAATGTGATAAATCATACTAAAAGCTATTACATAACATATATTTTATCTTCCAATTGTTTCTGATATAATTTTTATGGCATATATAAAACCAAATTAAAAGATATATGAATTACATCTACGGTTTTTACATAACTGAAAATTGGTAAAATACCAAAGACATCTGAATTTAAGTATCAAGATATCTGAATATTGTGTTAGTTTAAAAAGTATTAAATGCAGATATACATAAATCTTTTATATTTATCTTATGAAATTTAAGTTTACTTTCTCCATTTCAACAAAATAAATTATGTTGTCATGATGAAAATTTTTCATAATCAAGGGTATCATATAATGACCTAAAGGAATAAAAAGTAAAATTAAATAATTACTCAAAACATATAAAATTTAAATATGTTTTTGTTTAAAAATGTATATTAAGTAAAAAAAGTCTATATTAAATATAAAAATAAGAAATAAAATTATTTTCATGTTTTCAAAAACTTTTCTTTTAAAATATTCAGGATATGCACTAAAGCTAAAAAGCAGAAGACAAATTAAAAGTAAGGAAATCAAAATATCCACTAAAATTAAGATTGATGAATAATTTTTGAAATTTTTTTTTTTTTTTTTTTTTTGTTTTGAGACGGAGTCTCACTCTGTAGCCCAGGCTGGAGTACAGTGGCCGGATCTCAGCTCTCTGCAAGCTCCGACTCCCGGGTTTACACCATTCTCCTGCCTCAGCCTCACAAGAAGCTGGGACTACAGGCGCCTGCCACCTCGCCCGGCTAGTTTTTTGTATTTTTTAGTAGAGACGGGGTTTCACCATGTTAGCCAGGATGGTCTTGATCTCCTGACCTCGTGATCTGCCTGTCTTGGCCTCCCAAAGTGCTGGGATTACAGGCTTGAGCCACTGTGCCCGGCCAATTTTTGAAAATTTAATCACATCTTACTAAAAATTTTTATAAAAATAAAATTATTTGCAAATGTAACATTCAATGTTTATTTAATTGCCAATATAAAAGAAGTTATATATCATATATATAAATATATATATTTAAAAGTAATATCAACTATTTATTATTTCAACATGTTCCTCATCTGCAGTGTGTGATTTTTATAAATTTTTATGCAAACCATGAGCACTACTAGATTCATGAAATGAAACAGGAAGAAAAAAAATACTGGAAAGTAATGTTTTGGGCAAGAATCTATTGTATTTATGCTGAGAATATTTTAGCAAGTAAATTAATTTGTCTGTTATCTAAGTACTTCTACCACTTGATTCCTGACTGTGCTGGTGTCTTTGTTTTGTGGTGCTACAACAAAATATTACAGACAGGGTAATTTATTTAATAAAGAACAGAAATTTATACTCTCACAGTGCTGGTGGCTGGGAAATCTAAGATCAAGGTGCTAGCATCTGGTTAGGGCTTTCTTGCTGTGTCCCCACATGGCAGATGAGCAGAAGAAAGTGAACCCACTCCCTCAAACCCTTTTTATTGTGGCACTAATCAATTCACATTCCAAAGGGCCCCATTTCCCAACACTTTTGCTTTGGGAATTGTTTCCAATACATGAACTTTGGAGGAACACATTCAGTCCACAGCAACTGGGGGTCAGCTTCTGACTCTGATACTGGAATTAGTGCAGTCTTCATACATTCACCACATAGGGAGGGGCACAATTGATTTTGTAGGGCAAGAGGTGTGGAATAGCAATTACCTGGAAACTGAACAGTACAGGGTTCTAGTGACACAATGCCAGCGTCAAGGACAGGGTCTTGAGTGGCAGAGGCACATATGTGCTTTTTAATAGATATGTTTGTGTGTGTATTTATGTATGTGTATGTGTATATGTATGTGTGTGTGTGTGTGAGAGAGAGAGACAGAGTTAGGAATTTGTGAAGCCCCCTAAAGTATGAAACCCAGGAAGAAGCCTGAACTCTTTGAGAGTATGTGTGAAATGGCAAGGTTGTTGATAACATTAGTGCCCATTTTGAAGGAACAAGATGGTGTGTTGTGACTAGCAAATGTTTAGCATGCCAGGGTTAACTGGCCTGAACCATCACTTACATCTTTGAGTCTCAAAACGTATACAATTTAAAGGGCTCCCCTTTCCTTTCCTTAACTAGCAACCACCCCTACTCTGAGGTGCACAGTTCCACATTGCTTTATGCCCTGTAGTGCCTTCTGTGATTATTCCAGGCTTTCCAATGTCTATTTGAACTTTAATCTAATTACTGAAAAAACTCGCTGAAAGTGGAAGACCTAACAAAATGTTTTTGTACTAGGCCTTGAAGTCCTAGGGATTGGTTTAAATTCATTATGGATTAGAGGTGGGAAGGAAGCACCTTTTATTCTGGAGAAGATTTCCACAGTATATGGCAGATTTTGTTTCTTGGCCTAGATAGATTCTTATTACTTAATTCTGCTGATCCTTCTGATAGTTTTAATGGAGCCATAACCCACTTGGCTAGATTTTAAGCATTATCTGCCTTTCCAAGTGAGCTTATAATGTTAAGGATAGTCCCGGAACACCCCAGATGAAATACACCAAAGGAAAAGAAAAGAGACTTGGGGGATACTTTCACACTGCAAGATGATGACATATACCCCTGATTAATCAAATTGTAGCTAATCATAAATACCAAGGTGATTTGAACAAATGAATTGCTTCAGCATACTGAAACTCTGATTTAAATTCTTAGGGCTCCATACTTTCAAAATCAATAAACACTTATTATTGTTTCTATTTGTACTGCTGAATAAATCACAGTGTAATTTTACCTCTTAATTCTTAAACGTGTAATATAAAAGTATTGATTTTAATAGTTTTTGTGCTACTAAAAGGGTATGTAATTCAAACATACACAACTCTTTGGCATGGTGCCTAAGGCAGTGAAATTGTTGCTGTGAATAATGTGTAAAAACCTTTTATTAAAAATATTTTATTGAGGCATAACCATCATAAAGAAGTGTGTACAAATTATAAGTTTACAACTTGCTGGGTTTTTGCAAAGTGAATACACCTGTATTGCCAGTCTCTGGACTAAGAACTAGAATATACCAGCACCCTAGGCACTAGCCACTGAAAAAAGATAACCACAATCTGACTTCTAACATCACTGATTAGTTTTGCATAGTATTGAACTTTACATAAGTTGACAGCCACAGTAGAAACATCTTTGTTCCTGCTTTAAAAAAACAAACACTCAATATTATGTTTACACAATCATCCATGTATTTTGAGTTTAACAATAATTTGTTCATTCTCGTTGCTATTTAATGTGCCTCTGTATGAATGTGCCACAGTGTTTGTATCCATTTTTCTGTTGATAAACGTTTGTTTCCAGGTTCTGTCTATGATGAATAATGGTGCTATAAACATTCTTATACATGTCTATTGATGTATACACATATACATGCATTGGTGTGAGCTACTGGATCATAAATTATGCCTGTGTTCAGCTTTAGTTCATCATGCTGAGCTAGTTTCTAAAATAATTGCATCAGCTTACACTCATAATAGCAATGCCTCCTGGTTTACTTCCTCACCCACTTTGCCAACACTTGTTTTTTTCCATCTTTTTCATTTCAGCTCTTCTGGCAGGTGTGAAGTGGTATCTCACTGTGGCGAATTGACATTATTTCTCTGATGACTATGGATGTCATGCACATTTTCGTAAGTTTAATGGCCATCTAGATATCCCTTTCTGTGAAGGACTTGCTGAAGTCTGTGCATTTTTCTATTAGAATGTGTCCTTTTTTAAATAAAAAAATGATCTGTACATTTTAAAATATCTAGGTTTTAGTCTTTTATGTATAATTCAAATATTTTATCCCATCTTAATGGCCTTTTTAGATTATATTTTTTTGATAAACAAATTCTTAATTTTAATATAGTGTAATGTATTCACTTTTATTTTATTAGTACTTTTTTTTGTCCTGTTTATGAAATCTGGCCAAGTGCGGTGGTTCACACCTGTAATCCCAGTACTTTGGGAGGCCGAGGCGGGTGGATCACGAGGTGAAGAGATCAAGACCATCCTGTCCAACATGGTGAAACCCCATCTCTACTAAAAATACAAAAATTAGCTGGGTGTGGTGGCACGTGCCTGTAGTCCCAACTACTCAGGCGGCTGAGGCAGGAGAATCTCTTGAACCTGGGACACAGAGGTTGTAGTGAGCTGAGATCGCACCACTGCACTCCAGCCTGGTGACAGAGCAAGACTTTGTCTCCAAAAAAAAAAAAAAAAAAAAAAAAAAAAAAGACATCTTTGCATTTTCCAATATATTTCTAGAAGTATGTGTGAGATAACTTTACTTAAAAAATTTTTTTTTCTTATTAAGTACAGGAAAAGGATGCTGTTGAATATTACTAATATCTTACATTTCTGTCTTAAAGCAGTTGAAATTAATGTATGTGTTTACATTATTATATAAATATTTCTTGAAATGCTGCCTGAATAAGAACAGGGATGGTGAACTCAAGTAGCTTCATATCTAAGAGAATAAGTATATGTAAATAAGTATGCAAATAAAAGAAATAATTGCCACAAACGGTGCAGATAAGGGAACATGGGATTTTTTTTTCTTTCTCTTTTTGGGTGGGTGACAGGAAAGTCTGCATGAAAGAAATGACATTTTAATCAAGCCCTGAAGTATAGATAGAACTGGGGCGTGAGATAAAATGAAGGCATTCTGGAGAGTGAAAACAGAATAAACAAATGATCAGAATTGAAACTGTATGGTATACATGTAAACAAAGAGGTAATTTAACCAGATAGTTTATATAAAATGTGACTAAAAAATTACTGGCCTTAATTATTGAAAAGCAAAAACGACAGGAAATAGAGTCTAGATGCATTGCATGTCATTTTCTACAAAGTGATTATATTAACACTTTTTAGTTGTATTAACAGAAACCAAGTCTAACCAGTTTATACCTAAAGAGCCTCAGGAAAAGTGGTTATTTCATGGAATCTAAGGGTAGGGAAGCAGATGGAATTCAGAACTAAAGGCTGGAGTTCCGTAGTGACCCAGGTAGTCTTCTCTCTACCGATTTATCTCCCTCTCAGGGCATGTCTGTTTTATTCTGCTCCTTTGCTATAGAATGGCTTCTTTGCTTCTCAGGCAAGATATTAGAAAATAGCTTCTAGAAGCTCTTAAGTAGATCTCCCCTAGTCAATATATCAGACAGATGTATCTGGAATCTGAAATTCCCTGGGAAAGGGGCTCGTTGACTCAGTTTCAGTCAAGGGCCCATTCCTGGTCCAATCAACTATAATAGGGCAGGGAATGGGAGGTACGTCGTAGGAGACACCATATTTACTAATGTGATTTCTAGGAAACTCACTATTATAACCAAAGGGATCTGGAGGCCAAGGAGGAAGTTTTTTCTCAGAAAAGGGGAAAGTGGATTGTATAATCAATAGAAGAGGGGTCATCTTAGAAAGCTATGATAATAGCTATTATTTATTAAGGATATACAGCAGTCTTTTTTTAAAAAAAGTTTTTATTTTAAAATGATTATGTATTTACAGAAGAATTGTGCAGATGAGAGAGTGCCTGAATAGCTTTCATCCAGCTTCCCCTAACATTAGTCTTTTATGTAACCAGAGTATATTTACTAAAACTAAGACTTAACATTGGCATACTATTATATTATCTAAACTGCAGACTTTATTCAGGTTTCACAAGTTTTTCTACCGATGTCTTTTTTTCTGCTCCAGAATTAAATCCAGGATATCAGATACTGCATTAGTCATCATGACATCACAGTCTCCTCTCATCAGTCTCTCTTTGTTCTTTGTTACTTTGACAGTTTTGAAGAGTACTGGTCAGGTATTTGCAGAGGGTCCCTCAACATGGGGTTTTCTAATGTTTTCTCATTATTTGACTGAGGTTCTGAGCAAGAAGAATATCATGAAGGTGAAACATTCCCTGATTGCATCGTATCATGTTATCAGAGGTATGTGATATCAACATGACTACTACTAGTGATATAAGCTTTCTTCACTGAAAACTTACAAGGAATTTGTGAACAAATGTTAAAAACACCACAGTAATTGATAAATATTTTGAGCATAATACTTTAAGGCTAAGCAAATATACTCTTTCCTTATAAAGATATATATAGATATATAAAGAGTATGTAAATATATCTATATAAAGAGTATATAAATATAAATATACTCTTTCCTTATAAAGATCCACCCACAAATTTGCGAAAATGCTATTCATGAATGCTATTTATCTATGGATCCTGCCTACAGCCATCACAGGTTGAGTATCCCAAATATAAAATTCCAAAATCCAAAACTTTTTGAGCACTGACAATGCTAAAATAAAATGCTCATTGGAGCATGTTGAATTTTGACTTTTCAGATTTGGGATGCTCAACCAGTAAATAAAATAAAAATATTCCAAAATCAAAAAAATTCTGAAATACTTTTGGCTCCTAGCATTTCAGATAAGGGATACCCAGCCTGTATCACAGTATGTAATGGTGATATTATTTTTCCTTAATTTCCTTTATGTTTCTTTAAAATTCTTTTCTAAAGAATATTCATGTATTTTTCCCAATTTACTTATGTATTTAATCATTTGTTTAGATCAGTATGTACTGGATATTTATTTAATTTTGGGTGGTCATAATCCGGTATTATCTCTATTTATTGTGTTAAAATTATTCCATCTTTGTCCATTAAAAAATGTTTCAGGTTGGCTCTTATGTCCTTTGTTATGTATCCATCCTTCGTTTTGTTGTTGTTAAAGCGCTCTCTTTTTTCTAGCACTACAAGATGGTCCAGATTTCTCTGTATTTTTGCTGCCCTGGTCCTAGAATCAGCCATTTCTCTAGGGAGTTCTTATTCTTTTTATTGGAGACTAGTATTTAGTAATTAAGATATGGATATTAGATGTGCTGATTGATATTGGAATACCTGCTTCTAAGTCCTCTCTGCTCACAAAGCTAAGAAATATGTATATGTATATTAAGTCATGCATACATATATATCAATAATTATTCCTAATCTATTTGCAAATATATTAAAATAACCATGAGTTTATACTGTTATCTCTGACTCTTAATTCAGTATCATGGGATTTATTTTAGCCTTTCCTCACCATTCCTTGGTAATTTTATTCTACAACAGTGACAAAAACTCATGCCAGGTGCTTTATCTATGATATAATATTAAATTGTCACAACTGTGCTTTAAGTATGATCTCCATAACTGATGGAAAAATTACAAAGTTAATAAGCTTCAGTAATTTGTCTAAGGTACAAAGAAAGTAAATGGTGCTTCATGGCAGTAGACCCAGCAGCAGGTCCACCTGTGAACATGATGGTGACCCCACCTTCCTACAGACCCTGAAGATAGCCACACTCATCTGTGGACCCCAGTGGCAGCCCAGGCCAGCCACAAACCCCAACAGCAGGACTGCCCCCTGCAAATACCTGCAGCAGGCCCACCCTAAAGACACATATACCTGTGAACACTGCCAGCCAACTGACTTGTGAACTGTGCTAGTTTATATACCTGGAATCTCTGACTGAGTTGACTGGCAAAGATCTTTCCCTGCTAACACCAGTTAGTGACAACTGGAAGAGGTGACTGCTTCCTCAAGTGCACAGACATCAACAAAAGGTTACACAAATCCTGAAAAATTAGGCAACCATGATACCATCAAAGAAACCCAATAGAACACTAGTAAATGACAATAAAGAAATAGAGATCTAAAAAAATATTTGGCAAAGAATTAAAAATAGTAGACTTAAGGAAACTTAAGGAGCTACAAGAGAACATAGACAATGAAACTAAATCAGGAAAACAATACATGAACAAAAGGAGAAGTTCAACAAAGAAATAGAAACCATAAGAAAGAATCAAACTGAAATCCTGGAACTAAAGAATACAATGTCTGGCCTGAAAAATTAACTAGCAGTCTTCATTTCACAGCAGGCTAAATCAAACAGAAGGAGTCAGTGAATTCAAAGACAGTTCATTTGAAATTATACAGTCAGAGGAACAAAAATGAAAAAGAACAAAGAAGAGTTAAAAATCCTGTGGGAGTTATGGGACACCATCAAATGAAACAATATACCCATTATGGAAGTCCAAGAAGGAAAAGAAAAAGAGAAACGGGAAGAAATCTTATTTTTAAAAATAATGGGCCAGGCACGGTTGCTCACACCTGTAATCTCAGCACTTTAGGAGGTGGGTGAATCATGTGAGGTCAGGAGTTCAAGACCAGCCTGACTAACATGGTGAAACCCCGCCTCTGCTAAAAATCCAAAAACTAACCAGGCGTGGTGGCAGGGACCTGTAATCCCAGCTACTTGGGATTCTGAGATGGGAGAACTGCTTGAACCAGGGAGGTGGAGGTTGCAGTGAGCTGAGATTGTGCCATTGCACTCCACCCTGGGAGACAGAGTGAGACTGTCTCAAAAAGAAAAAAAAAAGAAAAAAAAATGACTTAAAATTTTCCAAATCTAGATAAGAGAATAGACATTGTAATTTATGAAGCCCAAAGATTCCTAAATAGACTGAACCTGAAGAGGTATACTGGAGAAACATTATAATTAAGTTATAAAAGTCAGAATTTTAAAACAGGAAGAGAAAAGAAACTTCTCACACAGAAAGGAACTTCTATCAGCAGACTTTGCAGCAGAAACGTTGCAGGCCAGCATGTCCAGCTTCAGCAGTCTCAGCTCCACCAGCTGAAGAATAAATGGGATTTGCATGAACTCCACTCTGAACTGAAACAGAGATTGCAGTGTTAGTATCATTTTCTTCTGATCGTTATTAACAGTTCCTCAGAAAATTAAATGTCAGAAGACAGAGAAGCTCAGGAGGGTGAATTGTTGGCCCTGGAGATTATTTATGATGGAGATGAATTTAGAAAAGTAGAGTCTGTTCAAGGTGGAGAAACCAGGTTCTATTTGGATTTGCCACAGAATTTCAAGATATTTGTGAGCGCTATCTGCTCTATGCAAGCATTTAGACTTCCTATGGGAAGAACACCATGCCAGCATGGTCCTTTTTGCCTGGATGCAGTTTCTTAAGGAAGAGATCCTAGTGTTCTTGAATATTGTCTCTCCTTTCGAGCTCAGGGTGGGTTCTCAGAAAAAAGTATAGAGAATGACAGCTCAAGCCTCTCCTAACACAGAGCTAGATATTGGAGGAGCTGCTGGATCTAATGTAGACCAAGAGGAAATTGTGGATGAGAGAGCTGTGCGGATGTGGAATAACTGTCACGTCTAATCCAGAAAATCTTGTACTTTGATCAAGGTTAGCACATAAAATGCTTTAATAGTAAACTTTTCCTGTGCAATATCTGTATCTGTGAGGAGCTGGGCAGTGAATGCATGTACTTCTTAGAGGGCAGGTGTGTATACTGCAAAGCTTGTCTGAAGGACTACTTTGAACTCCAGATCAGAGATGGTCAGGTCCAATGCCTCAACTACCCAGAACCAAAGTGCCCTTGGATGGTCACTCCTGATCCGGTCAAAGAGCTAGTGGGACCAGAGTTATTTGCCTGTTATCATTGCCTTCTCCTCCAGCCCACTTTGGACCGGATGGCACTTGTGGTATACTGCTGCTGCTCATGCTGCCAGTTGCCTGTGATGCAGAATCCTGGCTGCACCATGGGCATCTGCTCCAGCTGCAATTTTGCCTTCTGTACCTTGGGCAAACTGACCTACCATGGGGTCTCTCTATGTAAGGTGACTGCAGATAAATTAATAGACTTATGAAATAAATCCCTGAATGCAGATGAGGCCAATAAAATATTTTTGTAACAAAGGTATCATAAGAGGGTGATTCAGAAGGCACTGGAAGAGATGGAAAGTAAGGAGGGGTTAGAAAAGAACTCAAAGAGCTGCCACGTTGTGGAACTCCCATAGAGAAATTAGATGAATGTAATAAGATGACATGTACTGACTGTATGCAATATTTCTGTTGGATTTGCATGGGTTCTTTCTCTAGAGCAGACTCTTACAAACATTTCACTGATCCTACCTCACCATGTTTTAATGGGCTGTTTCACGCTATGGATGTTAATGGAGACATTTGGGAAGATGGGATTGAATACTAGTTAATGACTGCTCAAGATATGGAAGTGGATTGGTTTTCCCTAATCTTTTGTCAAGTACACAAAGTACCTTTGCAGGATATTTATGGCACTATTCATTCACTCTTCCTGTGTAGAAGATATGGAAGAACAAGTCTTATATTTTCATGTGGTACTACTGATGAAGGTGCATTCATACATTTTTAATATAAGTTGTGCAAAATTATAAGCTGAAGCTTCAAAAAATGAAACAACAGAATATTAGATATAATGTGTGCAAATCTCTGAATTGTTAAACATTAAATATTTATTTTCTTCCCAAAGCTTTAGGTAGGAAAAGAGGGGTCAAGAGTTAAACTTAGAGACCCTTTTTGTCTCTGAGAAGCATCCCTCTAAGGCATTCTGTTGGAGGTCCCTCAGTACTACTCCTTACAACAGGTGTGGGTTGAAGGCTTATGAAAATTATACTGTGATTCTGATCTAATTTACTCCATGTTAGTCACATTCCTTCCAACCTAAATTTCAGCTAAGTCAGTTCTCTTTGGAGGGAGCCCTATACTCTGTAACTGACTGGATGGTCTAGTGTTATTTTCATATACTGCTTTTCAGAATGGAAATTTACAATACTTTAAAAATATTTTTTAATACCACAAATACTGTGGGGCACTTGATATTTATTAGTGTTGTATAGGGTCCACTGGTTTCAGGCCAAATCTAGAATTTAGTGATACTGGCTCAGAAGAATTTAAGTTCTATTCAACCTTCCTGGGCATTAGAGTCTAGATTCAAAATGACTTGTCTTTACTACTTTTATTCCACATTCCCTCTCTTTACCTTTGCCCTACCTTCTGTTTGTAAGGACAATTTTAATATTAATTCCAGCAACACCTGTTTTTATTTCCTCTGCTGGAATAGGAGAAAGCCTAATATATTCCTAAGTTGAAAGTTCTTGAATTATCCACATTTCGCACTGTACATACATATAGTGACAGTATACAACCTGTCTATTCCACTGTAGTTCCAGTCCTAACTTTCCGAATTCTTTTAAAATATCTTCTCTAACAAGCTATGGGAATTTGGCTGCCTATTTTTTTTTTTTTTTTTTGCAATGGCAATGTCTTGGGTGATAATTCTGGATTGATACCTATTCCTTTTTCTGGGTTTTCTTGGCTTTTTGAAAAATTGTCTTTTCCAATAGTTTGGTGAGTGGCTTGGTAGCAAAGTATGATTTTTTAGAAAAGAGTACAGAAAAAATTAAACTGCTGCTCAAGAACATATTCTTTTTTCCTACTTTGTCATTGAAAATTGAGGAATCACTTTTAAGTGTTTTAGGTGTGTATATTCAAAGAGTGAGCGAGGACTATGTTTCTGTATTGTCAAAGGGGATGCTTAAACTTAAAAATAAAAATAAATTTTAAAATCATGTTACTAAAAAGAAAGAAACATTACAGGTCAGGAAAGAATGGGATAATATATTCAGCATACTGAAAGGAAAAAAAAATCTGTATTATATTGCTGATGCTGAGTATCTGTATTATACCCAACTAAACTGTCATTTAAAAAATGATGAAGAGTTAGACTTTCCCAAACTAATAAAAGCTAAAGGAGTTTGTCAGCACTAGATTAACAGTGAAATGAAAAAAAGAAGTTAAGCAGCACCACCAAGACATATGAAATTATAAATTTCACTGTAAAGGTCAATATAAAGATAAACACAGAATATTGTAGTATTGTAATGGTGACACATAAATTACTTTTAACACTATAATGAGTTAAAGGGCAACATTATTAAGAATTCCAGTAACAATAGAAATTTGTTAATGTAAACGTAATATAAAAAAGAATATCTGACATCAATAACATACAGTTGTGGGGGAGTAAAGTGTAAACTTCTGCTTGCAATTGTAGTTAAAATGTTGTCAGCTTCAAATAGACTGTCACAATTATAAAATGTTCAATTCAAACCTTATTGTAACCATAAGAAAAACCTCCAGTAGATACATCAAAGATAAAGAGAAAAGAGTCAAAATATATAACTGCAAAGGCATCAAAACACAATAAAGATAACAAGAGAGGAAGAAAGGAAGAGGAGAACTATAAAAGAGATAGAAAACAATTAACAAAATGTCAAGTTAATTGTAGTGTTCTTACCTATCACTAATTACTTTAAATTTAAAGGGCTAAACTTCCCAATCAAAAGACATAGATGGCTGAGTGGACTTAAAAATAACAGATAATACCCAAATACACACTGTGTGCAAGAGACCCAGTTTAAGTTTAAGGACACACATAGACTAAAAGTGAAGGGGTGGCAAAAGATAGTCCATGTAAAAAATAACCAAAATAGAACAGGAGTGGCTACATTTTATATCAGACAAAATACACTTTAAATCAAATAATTACACAAGAGATAAATAAGGTCATTAAATGATGATAAGGGGTCAATTTTATTAAAAAATAAACAATTATAAATATATATTCACCCAACATCAAAGACCCTAAGTATATAAGTATATAAAGCAAACATTTTGTAATCGAAAGAAGAAATGAAAACATAATACTAATATGTAATTTTTCTTTTTATTTTGATGGAGTCTCACTCTGTTGCCAGGCTGGAGTGCAGTGGCATGATCTCGGCTCACTGCAACCTCCGACTCCCTGGTTCAAACAATTCTCCTGCCTCAGCCTCTTAAGTAGCTGGGATTACAGGTATGTGCCACCATGTCCAGCTAATTTTTTTTTTTTTTTGTATTTTTGATAGAGACGGGTTTCACCATGTTGGTCAGGATGGTCTCGAACTCCTGACCTCGTGATCCGCCTGCCTTGGCCTCCCAAAGTACTGGAATACAGGCATGAGCCACTGAGCCTGGCCATAAGTAACTTTAATACCCCACTCTCAATAAAGGATAGATCATCTAGATAGAAAATCAATAAAACAGCAGAACTGAAGAATACTATAGGCTAAATGGACTTAACAGACATATATAGAACATTCTACTTAGTATCAGCACAATATTCATTCTTCCCAAATACATGTAAACATTCTCTAGCATAGAGTCCATGCTAGATCACAAAACAATTCTCAACAAATTCAATAAAATTAAAATCATCTAAAGTATTTTATCTGATCATAATGGAATGAAACTAGAACTCAATAATAGAAAGAAACTGGGAAAATTCACAAAAATGTGGAAATTAAACAACATATACTTAAATAACTATTGAGTCAAATAAAAATAAAAAAGGAAATTAAAAAATATCATGAAACAAACAAAAACAAAACACACCCAAACTTTTGGTATATAGGCAAAGCAGTACTGAAAGGGAAGTTTATAGAAATAAACATATGCATTTGAAAAGAAGAAAGATCTCAAATTAACAAGGTAATTTTGGACCTCAAGAAACTAGAAAAAGAAAAAATGAAGCCCCAACTTAGCAGAAGAAAAGAAAAAAATAGAGTAGAAATAAATGAAATACAGAATAGGAAAACAATAGAGAAAAAATCAATGACATTCTTTATTCTTTGAAAAGATAAAGAAGATTAATAAACCTAGACTAAGGACAAAAGAGAAGATTCAAATAAAATCAGAAATGAAAGTAGAGATATTGCAATTGATGTCACCAAAATCAAAAGGATCACAGGGACTCTGACAATTATACATCAACAGATTGAACAAACTATAAGAAATGGGTAATTCCTAGAAACATGCAACATACCAACACAGAATAAAGAAGAAATAGCACTTCTGAAAAGATCAATAACAAATAAAGACATTGAAGCAGTAATAATAATAATAATAAAACTTTCAATAAATAAAAGCCCAGAACCAGATGGCTTCAGGCATAATTTTATCAGATATTTAAAGAAGAAGACATACCAATTTGTCATAAACTTAAAAAAAAATAAAAGAACATGAAACATTTCCAAATTCAGTTTTTGAGGCATCGTTCAGCTACCAAAGGCATCACAAGAAAAGGAACTATACGCTAATATCTTTTATAAAACTAGATGCAAAAATCTTCACAAAATACTAGCCAACCAAATTCAACAGCACATTTAAAAGGATCATACACTATGACAAAGTAGGATTTATTTTGGGGATGCAAGGATGGTTTACATTAACGGAATAAAGAGTAAAAATCACATTATAATCTCAATAGATTTAAGAAAAGCATTTGATAGAATTCAACACTCTTCCATAATAAAAACTCAACATTTACGTATAGAAGGAACTGACTTCAATACAATAAAGGCCTTTTATGATTAGCCCACAGCTAACGTCATACCAATGGTGAAAAGCTGAAAGCTTTCCCTCTAACATCTGGAACATGGTAAGGATGCCACTCTTGCCTCTCTTATTCACCATAATATCGGAAGTCCTAGCCATAGCAAATAGGCAAGACAAAGAAGTAAAAGACATCCAAGTGACAAAGGAAGAAGTAAAATTGTCCTGATTGCAAATGATGTCATCTTATTTGTAGAAAGCCTAAAGATGCCACAAAAATACTATAAGAATTAATAAATAGATTCAGTAAAGTTTCAGGACACGAAATCAACATATAAAATTCAATTGCACTATCAGACACCAACAAGGAATTTTCTGAAAAGGAAATTAAGAAAAAATTCTACTTACAATAGCATCAAAAGAGGTAAAATACTTAGGAATAAACTTAGGAGGCAAAAGACTTTTTACACTGAAAATTGTAAAATATTGTTGAAAAAATTAAAAACATGAATTAGTGGAAGGATGTTTGTGTTCATGGATTGGAAGAATTGATATTGTTAAAATCTATATACTTTTCAAAATAATCTACACATTCAGTGAAATATTTATTAAAATCCTGATGACAATTTTTGCAGGCCTAGAAAAAAAAAAATCTCAAGTTTATTTGGAACCAAAAAAGACCCTGAGTAGCCAATGTAATTTTGAGAATAAAGAAAAAAGTTGTTCATACTCTCTGATTTCATAATATATAATAAGCTACAGAAATAAATACACTATGGTACTTACTGAAATGCAGCCATGTAGATAAATGAAACAGAATAGAGAGGCCAGAAACAAAACCATGCACATAAAGTCAACTAATCTTTGATGATGGTCTCAAGAATACTTAATGGGGAAAAGATAGTCTCTTCAATAAATGGTATTGGGAAAACTGGATACCCACAGGCAAAAAGAATGACTTTAGATTCTTATCTCATACCATATACAAAAATCAACTCAAAATGATTTAAGGGCTTAAATGCAACTCCTGAAGCAAAACTCTTAGAAGAAAACAGAGTAAAAACTTCCAGACATTGGATTTGACAATGATTGCTTGGATATGACACCAAAAGCATAGGTAACAAAAGCAAGCATAGACAAGTGGGATTACATCAAACCAAGAAACTTCCTCACAGTGAAGAGAACGCTCAACAAAAAGTGAAGACAACCTACTGAATGGGTGACAGTATTTGCAAACCATCCATTTGACAAGGAGTTAATATCTAAAATACATAAGATTGAGCAGTCATTTCACTAAAGAAGACATATAAATAGTCAACAAGTATATGCAAAGTTATTCAACATCACTAATTGTCAGGGAAATGCAAATCAAAACAATGGTATATCACCTCACACCAGTTTAAAAAGCTATTATTTTAAAAACCTGAGGGACAGCAAGTTTTGTCAAGGATGTAGGGAAAAGGGAACCCTGTACATTGTTGGTAGGAATGTATTAATATATTATTAATGTAATAACTTGGTGCAGCCACTATTGAAAATAGTATGGAGTTTCCTAAAAAAGTAAAAATATAATTACCATATGATTCAGCAATCCTATTTCTGGGTATTTATTCAAAGACATTGAAATCTGGATCTCAAAAATATATCTGCACTGTCATGTTCATTGCAGCATTACTCACAATAGCCAAGATATGAAAATACCCTAAATGTCCATAGACAAATGGAAGGATAAAGAAAATGTGGTATATTTATATAATGGAATATGATTAACCTTACTCAAGAAGGAAATCTTGCCATTGCGATAATATGAATGGATCTAAAAGACATTATGCTAAGTGGAATAAGCGGGCACAGGAGGGCAAGTACTGCATAAAACTACCTTTATGAGGAATCCGAAATAATAAAACTCATAGAACCAGAGAGTAAAATAGTGGTCATCTGAGGCTAGGAAGAGGGGAAAGGAAGAGGTGTCATTCAAGGAGTACAAAATTTTAGTTATGCAAGATAAGTAAATTCTGGAGGTCTACTGTACAACACAGGGCCCATAGTTAACAATAATGTATAGTATACTTAAAAATTTGCTAAGAGGGTAGATCATTTGTTAAGACCTCTTACCACAAAAGAAAAACCTTATAAATGATTAAAAATAAAAATAATAATGATGGCAGGAGGAAATGTTGAGAAGTGATGAGTAAGTTTATAGCCTTGGTTGTGATGATGGTTTCAAGATTATACACTTATCTCTAAACTCATCAAGTTGTGTACTTTAATTATGTGCAGTTTTTTGTATGCTAATCATCTCCAACAAAATGTTTAAAAAAGAAATGAGTTGAGCCCATGCATTGAAAGTTACCTTAATGTCATACTTAAGTGTTGCTTATCATTGACTACACACTTAATAGAACTATCCTTGTGAAGATATTTTTAGAGCTGATCTTTTTTAAAAACAGATTGAGATACAACTTACATCTTATAACATCTACCCTTTTAGACTGTATAATTAAGTGCTTTTTAGTATATTCACAGTGCCTTGCAACCATCAACACTAATTTTTGGACATTTTAATCTTCCCTCCTAGCCAAAACCACATAGCTGTTAGCTTTCTCTTTTCCTTAATCATTAACCCCAGGCTATAGAAACCACTAATCTAGATACATCTCTATGGATGTACCATTTCAAGACATTCTGAATAAATGAAATAACATAATATGTGGTCTTTTGTGATTGACTTTTTACTTAGCATAATATTTCAAGATTCATACACATTATAGCATTAGTACTTATTTTCTTTTTAAGAAATTGACCTTTTTTTAGAACAGTTTTAGATTCACAGCAAAACTGAGCAGAGGTACAGAGGTATCTCATATGTCCCTCTGCCCCTGTATTTGTGTGGCCTCCTCCGTTACCAACATCCTCCACTGAGTGGTACATTTGCTGCAATTGATGAGGTTACACTGACATATCACCATCACCCGAAGTCCAGAGTTTAGCTTAGGGTTTACTCTTGATGTTGTACATCCTATGAGCTTGGACAAATTTTTAATTACACATACTCACCATACAGAGTATGATACTATAGTATGACACTATATCAACCCCCCGACTCCTGAAAATCACTGATCTTTTTACTATCTTCATAGTTTTGCCTTTTCCAGAATGTCATATCGTTGGAAACATACAGTATGTAGCCTTTTCAGATTGGCTTCTTTCACTTAGTAATATGCATTTGTATTTCTGCCCTTTTTATGACCTGATAACTTAATTGTTCTTGACATTAAATAACAATTCATTGTGCCTGGACATACGATCATTTATCCATTCACCTACTGAGGGACGTCTTAGTTGCTTCCAAGTTTTGGCAATTATGAATAAAGCTGCAATAAACATCCATGTATAGGTTTTTGTGTGGAAGTAAGTTTTCAGCTCCTTTGAATAGATACCAAGGAGTGCAATTGTGTGGCTGACTGCCATGGTTACTACTTGAGACCACCACTAGACAGTTACTACTGTTACTACTTGAGACTGTTATTATGGCTCTGAATGAAGGGATGAACGTAGACATGAAAACTTAAGACAAAAGAAACTGTTTTAAAGGAAGGGGTCAGGAGAAGAAGGAGAGAACTACCTGCTTCTAGTGAGGAAAGGCAGCACCCGAGCTTCAACAGCCCTTCGTATTTATTGGGGGGAAAGAGCAGGGGGAGGAGGTGATGATTGGTCAGCTGCTTAATTGATCACAGGTTCATATTATTGCTAACAGGTTTCATATGTGCCTGATCACAAGAAACACTCGTGCTTGGGTTGTGACTGCCCTCAGGATTCCTTCTGGGCGGCAGATGCAGTTTGTCAGTTTGCCAACATTCTGCATTTTATATAGCTTTGTAGGAAACTGCCAAACTGTCTTCCAAAGTGGCTGTATTATTTTGCATTGCCACCAACAGTGAATGAGAGTTCCCATGGCTCTACGTGCTCTCCAGCATCTGGTGGTGTTAGTGTTCTGGATTTTGGCCATTCTAATAGGTGTGTAGAGGTATCTTATTTATGTTTTAATTTCTATTTCCCTGATCATGACATTGCTTATTTGCTCCCTGTATATCTTCATTTATGATGTGTCCGTTAAGGTCTTTGGCTCATTTTAAAATCAGCTTATTTTCTTATTGTTGAGTTTTATGTGTTCTTTACATGTTTTGGATAAAAGTCTTTCATCAGATATGTTGTTTGCAAATACTTCCTTTCGGTTTTAGGCTTCTCTTTCTATTCTATTGACAATTATTATCACAGAGCAGTTTTTTTAATTTTTATTTTTTGTGAGTGCACAGTAAGTATATATATTTATGGGGTACATGAGATATTTTGATATAGGCATGCAATGTGTAATAATCACATTAGAGTCAATGAGGTATCCACCCTATCGAGCATTTATCCTTTGTGTTACAAACAAACTAATTATGCTCTTTCAGTTATTTTAAAATGTACAATTGAATTATGATTGACTATAGTCACCCTTGTTCTATATTTGACTATATTTGACTATTATTGACTATAGTCACCCTTGTGCTATATTCTTGTATTTGTGCTACCAAATACTAGATCTTATTCATTCTATTTATTATACCCATTAACCATTTCCACTAGCTCCCAACCTCCACTACCCTTCCCAGCCCCTGATAACCATTATTCTACTCTCTTTTTCCATTAGTCCAGTAGTTTTAAATTTAGCTTCCAAAATGAGTGAGAACATGTGAAGTTTGTCTTTCTGTGCCTGGCTTATTTCACTTGACATAACGACCTTCAGTTCCATCCATGTTGTTGCAAATGACAGGATCTCATTTTTTTTTTTTTTTTTTTTTTTTTTTATGGTTGAAATGTGTATATAATCATCCACCGTGTATATGTACCACATTTTCTTTATCCATTCACTGGTTGATGGACACTTAGGTTGCTTCCAAATCTTGGTGGTTATGAAGTGCTACAATAAACATGGAAATGCAGATATCACTTTTATATACTCATTTCCTTTATTTTGAGTACCTAGCAATAGGATTGATGGATCATATGGTAGCTCTGTTTTGCTTTTTTTTTTTTTTTTTTTTTTTTTAGTAACCTCCAACTGTTCTCTATAGTGGCTTTACTAGTTTACATTCCCACAAACAGAATAGGAGGTTTCCCTTTTCTCTACATCTTTGCGAGCATTTGTTATTGCCTGACTTTTGGATAAAAGTCACTGGGGAAATACAGTCTCTTTCTGTAATTTCCCCAATGTGCAGAAAGTGTACAGTAAATAAGATGATGTCTCTGTTTTGATTTGCATTTCTCTGATGATCAGTGATGTTGAGCACGTTTTTATATCTGCCATTTGTATATCTTCTTTTGAGAAATGTCTATTTAGATATTATATTTTTAAAATCAGATTACAAGATTTTTTTTCTATAGAATTGTTTCAACTCCTTATATCAGCTGGTTATTAATCTCTTATGGGTAGTTTGAAAATATTTTCTCACATTCTGTGGGTTGCCCCTTTACCTTGTTGATTGTTTCCTTTGCTATGTAGAAAGTTTTTGACTTGCTGTGATCTGATTTGTCCTTTTTGCTTTGGTTGCCTGTGCTTATGGGGTATTACTCAAGAAATCTTTGCCAACTCAATGTCCTGGAGAGTTTCCTCAATGTTTCCTTGTAGTAGTTTTATAGTTTGAAGTTTTAGATTTAAGTATTTAATCTATTTTGGCTTGATCAGCTTGATTTTTGTATATAGCGGGAGATAGGGGTCTAGTTATCTTCTTCTGCCTATAGATATCTGTTTTTTTCAGGACCATTTATGGAAAAGACTGTACTTTCCCAATGTATGTCCTCAGTACCTTTGCTGAAAATCAGTTCCTATAAATGTATGGACTTTTTTCTGGGTTCCCTATTCTGTTCCATTGGTCTATGAGTCTGTTTTTATGCCAGTGCCATACTATTTTGTTTATTATAGCTCTGTAGTATAATTTGAAGTCAGGTAATATAATTCACCCAGTTTTGTTCTTTTTGTTCAGGATAGCTTTGGCTATTCTGGATCTTTTGTGGTTCCATATAAGTTTTTGGAGTTTTTTCTTTTCTATTTCTGTGAAGATTGTCATGGGTATTTTGATAGGGGATTGCATTTAATCTGTAGATTGCTTTGGGTAGTATGGACATTTTAACAATATTGATTCTTATAATTCATGACTATATAATATCTTTCCATTTTTTGTGTCCTCTTAAATTTCTTGCATCAGTGATTTATAGTTTTCATTGTAGAGGCTTTTCACTTATTTGGTTAAGTTAATTCCTAGGTATTTAATTTTATTTGTGACTTTTGTGAATGGAATTGCTTTTTAATTTCTTTTTCAGATTGTTTGCAGTTGGCATATAGAAATGATACTGATTTTTTGTCCTGTAACTTGACTGAATTTATTTATCATTTCTAATAGTTTTTTGTTGGAGTCTTTAGATTTTTTCAAATATAAGATCATATCATTTGCAAGCAAAGATAATTTGACTTCTTTCTTTCCAATTTGGAGGCCCTTTATTTCTTTTTTTGTCTGATTACTATAGCTAGGACTTCTAGTACTATGTCAAAAAACAGTGGTGAAAGTGACTGTCCATGTCATGTTTCAGATCTTAGGGGAAAGTTTTTTCCGATTCAGTAGGATACTAGCTATGGGTCTGTTGTATATGGCTTTTATTGTTTTGAGGCATGTTTCTTCTATATCCAGTTTTTTGAATTTTTTTTAAAATTAAGGATGTTTAATTTTATCAAGTTCTTTTTTAGCATCAGTTGGAATGATCATATGGTTTTTATCCTTCATTTTGTTGATATGATGTATCACATTGATGGATTTACATATGTTGAACTATCTTTGCATCCCAGGTATAAACCCCACTTGTTCATGATGAATAATCTTTTTAAGATATTATTAAATTCAGTTTGCTAGAATTTTATTCAGGATTTTTACATCAAAATTCATCAGATATATTGGCCTGTAGTTTTATTTTTTCTGATGCATCTTTAGCTAATTTTGGTATCAGGGTAATACTGGCCTTGTAGAATGAATTTGGAAATATTCCCTCTTCGATGCTTTGGAATAGTTTGGGTAGGATTGGAATTCGTTCTTTAAATGTTTGGTAGAATTCAGCAATAAAGCCGTCAGTTCCCAGGCTTTTCTTTACTGGGAGACTTTTTATTACACCTTCTATTTCATTACTTGTTATTGGTCTTTTGATGTTTTGGATTTCTTCCTGGCTCAATCTTGGTGTCTAGGAATTTGTCAATTTCTTCTAGATTTGCTGATTTATTGGCATATAGTTGCTCATAGTAGACACTGATGATTCTTTTATTTCTGCCGTATCAGTTGTAATGTCTTCTTTTTCATTTCAGGTTTTATTTATGTGGATCTTCTCTGTTTTTTCTTAGTCTGGCTAAAGGGTTGTCAATTTGCTTCTCTTTTCAAAAAACAAACTTTTTGTTAATTGGTCTTTTGCATTTTTTATTTCAATTTCATTTATTTCTGCTCTGATCTTTATTATTTCTTTTTTTCTACTAATTTTGGGTTTGGTTTGCTCTCGCTTTTCTAGCTCTTTAAAATGCATTGTTAGATTGTTTATTTGAAGTTTTTCCTCTTTTTTGAGGTAGGAACTTATAGCTATAAATTTCCCTCTTAGTATTGCTTTTGCTGTATCTCATAAGTTTTGGAATATTATATTTCCAGTATCACTTATTTCAAGACATTTTTCAATTTTCTTCTTAATTTCTTCATTGACCCATTGGTCACTGAGGAGTGTATTGTTTAATTTCCACATATTTGTATAATTTCCAAAATTCCTCTTGTTATTGATTTCTAGTTTTCTTTCGTTGGGGTCAGAGAAGAAGCTTGATATTATTTCAATTTGTTTGAATTTTGTAAGACTCGTTTTGTGGCCTAATGTATGGTCTATCCTTGAGAGTGATTCATGTGCTGATGAAAAGAATGTGTATTCTGCAGCTATTGAATGAAATGTTCTGTAAAAGGCTATTAGATCTATTTGGTCTGTAATGCAGGCTAAGTCTCATGTTTCTTTCTGATTTTCTGTCTGGAATATCTGTCCAGTGCTGAATGGGGTTGATGAAGTCTCCAGTTGTAATTGTGTTGGGGTCTCTCTCTCTCTTTAGCTCCAATAATATCTGCTTTATGTATTTGGGTGCTCCAATGTTGGATGCATGTATATTTACAATTGTTATGTCCTCTTGCTGAATTGATGACCCCTTTATTATTATACAATGACCTCCATCATCTTTTTTTATAGTTTTTGTCTTGAACTCTATTTTGTCTGATGTAAATATAGCTACTGCAACTCCTTTTTGTTTTCCATTGGCATGGAACATCTTTTTCCATCCTTTTGTTTTCAGTCTATCTGTGTCTTTATAGGTGAAATGTGTTTCTTGTAGGCAATAGATTATTGAGTCTTTTTGTTTGTTTGTTTGTTTTGATACGGAATCTCGCTCTGTCGCCCAGGCTGGAGTGCAGTGGCACCATCTCCGCTCACTGCAAGCTCCGCCTCCCAGGTTCAGGCCATTCGCCTGCCTCAGCCTCCCAAGTAGCTGGGACTACAGGTGCCCACCACCATGCCTGGCTAAGTTTTCTGTTTTTTTTAGTAGAGACGGGGTTTCACCATGTTAGCCAGGATGGTCTCGGTCTCCTGATCTCGTGATCCTCCCGCCTCAGCCTCCCAAAGTGCTGGGATTACAGGCGTGAGCCACTGTGCCTGGCCGATTATTAGGTCTGTTTTTAAAAATTCATTCAGGCACTCTCTGTATTTTGGTTGAAGAGTTTAGTCCATTTGCATTCAATGTTATTTTTGATAAGAAAGGATTTACTTATGCTATTTTGTGGTTTTTTGGTTGTTTTGTGGACTTCTTTCTTTCATTCCTATCTTTCTTTTAGTGAAGGTGATTTTCTCTGGTGGTATGTTTTTATTCCTTGCTTTTTGTTTTTTACATAATCTGTTGTATGTTTTTTGGTTTAAGATTACCATGAGATTTGCAAATACTATCTTATAACCCATTATTTTAATCTGATAACTACTTAGCACTGATTTTATTAGCAAACAAATAAGCAAAAAGAAAACTAATAAAAACTCTTCACTTTAACTTAATCCCCCTGGTTTTAAATTTTGTTGTTTCTATTTATATCTCATTTTGCTATATCATGAAAAGTTGTTGTAGTTATTATTTTGATTGCTTCATCTTATAGTCTTTCTACTTGAGATAAGAGTAGTTCTATATACAACAATTACATATTATAATATCTTGTGTTTTCTCTGTACTTACTAGTATCAGTGAGTTTGGACCTTCAGATGATTTCATTAACACCCTTTCCTTTCTGATTAAAGAACTTCCTTTAGCATTTCTCATAGAACAGGTCTGGTGTTAATTAAATCCCTCACCTTTTGCTTGTCTAGAAGTCTTTGTCTCTCTTTCAGGTTTGAAGGATATTTTTTCCGAATATACTATTCTAGGTTAAAAGTGTGTGTGTGTGTGTGTGTGTGTGTGTGTTTTTTTTTTTCTTTTTCTTTTTTCTTTTTTTTCCCCTGCAGCACTTTAAATATGTCATGCCCCCTCCCCTGGCCTATAAGATTTTTGCTGAAAAGCCTGCTGCCAGACATCTTGAAGTTGCATTGTACGTCATTTGTTTCTTTTCTCTTGCTCCTTTTAAGATTCTTTCTTTATCCTTGACCTTAGGGAGTTTCGTTATTAAATGCCTTGAGGTAGTCTTCTTTAAGTCTGCTTAGTTTTCCACACACTTCTTGTACTTGAATATTGATATCTTTCTCTATATTTGAGAAGTTCTCTGTTATTATCCCTTGAATAAACTTTGTACTCCTCCAGCTCTATCTCCTCTTTAGGCCAATAACTCAGATTTGCTTTTTGGAGGCTATTTTCCAGATTCTGTAGGCATGCTTCATTGTTTTTGTTTTCTTTTTTCTTTTGTCTCCTCTGACGGTGTGTTTTCAAATAGCCTGTTTTCAGGCTTACTAATTCTACTTTCTGCTTGATCAATTATGCTATTAAAAGACTCTGATGCATTCTTCAGTATCCCATTGACATTTTTCAGCTCCAGAATTTCTGTCTGATCTTTTAAATTATTTCAATAGCTTTTTAAATTTATCTGGTAGAATTCTGAATTCCTGTCTGTGTTATCTTGAATTCTTTCAGTTTCCTTAAAACAGCTGTTTTGAATTCTCTGTCTGAAAGATCATATATCTTTTGTTTTCCAGGATTGGTCCCTGGTGCCTTATTTAGTTTGTTTGGTGAGGTAATGTTTTCCTGAATGATCTTGATGCTTATAGATGTTTTCTCGGTGTCTGGCATTAAAGACTTAGATATAATATTTATTGTAGTCTTTGTGGTCTAGCCTTGTTTGTACTCATTCTTCTTGGGAAGACTTTCCAAGTATTTGAAGGGATTTGGGTGTTGTCATCTAAACTGTATTTGCATTACAGTTTAGATTACTGGGCTTGGGGGTACTCCAAGCCCAGTAATACTCTGGTTCTTTCCGACTCATAGAGGTACCACCTTGGTGGTGTTAGATAAGATCTGCAAGAATTCTCTGGATTACCAGAAACTTTTGTTCTCTCCCTTTACTTTATCCAAACAAATGGAGTGTCTCTCTGTGCTTGGAGTTGGGGGTGGAGTGACACAAGCACCCCTGTGGCTACCACCACTGGGACTGTGCTGGGTTAGACTTTAAACCAGCACAGCATTGGGTCTTGCTCAAGGTCTGCTGTAACCCCTACCTGGCTACTGCCTATGTTTGCTCAAGGTCCTAGGGCTCTACAATCAGCAAGTGGTGAAGCCAGCCATGCCTGTGTTTCTCCCTTTGGGGAGATGAGCTCCTCCAGGCCCCAGGTACATTCACAGGTGCCATCCAGGAACCAGAGACTGGAGTCAATAACCTTAGAAGGCTACCTGGTGTTCTATTGTACTGCAGCTGAGCTGGCACTGAAACCATAATACTCAGTTCTTCCCACTCTTTCCTCCCCTTTCCACAGGTAGAGAAACCTCATCCTGTGGCCACCACCACTTCAGGTTCATGGGGAGTACTGCCAGGCTACCATTTATGTTCCCTTGAGGCCCAAGGGCTCTTCAGTCAGTTTATGGTGAATGCTGCGAAGCCTAGGACTCACTCTTCAGGGCAGTGGGCTTCCCTCTGACCTAGAGCAGATCTACAAATGCCATCCAAGAGCCCAGGCCTGGGATCAGAGACCCTAAGAGCCTACCCTGTGTTCTCTCCCTCTGTGGCTGACCTGGTACCTAAGGTTCAAGACAAAGTCCCCTTTACTCTTCCTTCTGCCTTTTTCAAGCAAGAAGAGTCTATCACCACAGCCATCACAGCTTGAAATGTGCTGTTTCATACTTGAAGTCAGCATGTCTCAAAGTCTTGCTCAAGGACCGTGACTTACTACCTGGGTATCACTGCTGATTATTCAGGGGCCAAGGGCTCCTTAGTCAGCAGGGAATAAATCCTGCTATGATTGGATGCTTCCCTTCAAGGCAGCAGGTTCCCTTCTAGCTCAGGGTGTATCTATAAACATTTTCCAGGAGGTAGGGTCTATTGTAATGACCTCATGACTCTCCCTGCTGCGCTATCCTACTGTGACTGAGCTGGCATCCAAGTTGCAAGACAAAATCCTCTTTACTCTTTCCTCTCCTTTCATCAAATAGAAGAAATGAGTCACTTTTCTTGCTGCAAACTGCGCTGCCTGGGGTTGGGGGAAGTGTGGCAAGAGCACTCCCTTGGCTGCCATGGCTGGTGTCTCACTAGGTCACATGCCCAACAAGTCCACTGGCTCTGAGCCCAGCACAGTGTTAGGATTTGCCTAGGAGTTGTGGTCCTTGTGGCCTAGACTGCCTTTCAAATTTATTTAGGACCCCAGAGCACTTTAGCCTGTGGTGGCTAACCTTGCTGAAACTCAAGTTCCAGCCTCTGGGATGGGCAGTTCCTCTCTGGCTAGCACTTGACTTAACCTTCCCTCCATGGATATCAGCTGAGTTCAGCCCAGTTTTGCTTTCTGCTGTGACGGGGCAGCACTAAGGTCCAAGGCAAAGTCCCACAGTCACTGCACTCTCTCTCCCCACAACACACAGATTCCCTCTATGTCAGGGCATGGGAGAGGAGTTGCATTGGTGATCAAATACTGTCTTTCCTACCCTCTTCAGTGCCTCTTTCAGTGATAGAAAGTTAAAACCAGGTACTATGATTACTCACCTAATATTTGGTTCTTATGAAGGTGATTTTTTGTGTAGATAGTTGTTAAATTTGATGTTCCTGTCAGGGGTGGTGATCAGTAGAAGCTTATATTTGGTCAGGCCATATTGCTCTACCTCCTTTCTCCAGAGCATAAATTTTTAATTTTAATAAAATTCAGTTATTGCTTTCTTAGATTATGCCTTTGTTGTTATATATAAAAAGTTATTGCCAAATTCTATGTCATCTATTTTTTCTCCTGTGTTATCTTCTAAGGGTTTTATAGTTTTGCATTTTACATTTAGGTCTATGATCCATTTTGAGTTAATTTTTGTATATGATGTAAGATTTGTGTCTAGATTCTTTTTTTTTTTCTTGCATGTGGATGTCCAGCTGCCCCAGTACCATTTATTGAAAAAGACTATCTTTTCTCTTTCAATGTCTTCATTCCTTTGTGAAATTTCCATTGACTATATTCACGTGGATCTATTTCTGGGTGTTCTACCCTGTTTTGTCTATTCTCTTGCCAGTACCACACTGTCTTATTCACTGTAACTTTACAGTAATTCTTGAAGTTGGGTAATGTCAGGCCTCCAACATTGTTTTTTACCATTAACATTGTGTTGGCTATTCTGGGTCTTTTGCCTCTCCATATAAACTTTAGAATTAGTTTGTATTTATCCACAAAATAACTTTGATTCTATAGATCAAGTTAGGAAAAACTGACATATTAACATTATTGAGTCTTTCCATCCATAGACATAGAATATCTCTTTAATTTCATTTGTAGAGTTTTGTAGTTCTAATGTATGGGTAGAGTTAAGAATTAATATTTTAAGGATTCCATTGTATTTATTCTATGAATTTCAGGAGCAACCATTTTTACATATATATATTTAAAACTCCTTTATAAAATTAAAAAAGTTGGTATCCTCTTTTGTTTTCAATAACAGCAGTTAACAGTACTGCTGGTCATCCCTGTGAATTTTACTCCCTGAACAGTGCAGACTGGTGGCCCAAAGTCCTTTTGCCAAGAGGCCTCTGAACATGTGCATTATTGGATTGCAACCCCCCTGCCTAAGCCAGTTAGAACTCATTCTCCATAATGAAGAGAAATATGATTGTGTTTTGAAGGGATCTTCAGGAAGATGATTATTGATGGTCTTCAATGAACTTTCTGAAATTTAATGCAACATTTTGTAACCTGGGTGTTTTGGGAAAGGAAGGGAGCCATGTATAATCATTGACCTCAGGCCACCAATGCACTTAAAAGCTTCAGGATTCCCTACAAGTATGGAAAATGCCCTAGCCATATGTCACCAGGATCAAATGGTTAAAGAAGAGGCCCCTCTACTTCAAATATATCCCACAAAACAGGTAGAGTGTTTTCTTCTGTTTTCTGTTCCTGAAGAAACTGCAGTATAGGTATTGCAAAGAAGAACCATTGCCCAAATAATACAAAAACACAAGATCTCCCTTGTATTTGGAGGAGAAAGTGATAAGGCTTGATGTCTCTCAAAACCAATCTGAGAAGAGATAGGAGGGTGGTTCTTGATACTCCAGAAGAAATTCGAGAGTGCCTCCTACCTCTTCCCACTATGTTTCCAAGAATGACTTTGTGACAGAGGAAGGTGAATGCGAAAGGCTTCAATGTATTCAAGTGTCTTTTCTGGAAGTAAGAGTCAATACAGTTTCCTCTTACTGCACTTTTTAATCCTTTAGAATTTAAAGAAAACATTCTTCATTTTCTGTATTTTGAATCTTTGTCATATGATTGTTACTGTTCAACTTTTTAGTAATGTGCATTTCATTGCTTATGTTTTATCTCACTCAGTAGATGAGCACCATGTGACCCAGGACACTGTCTTATTACAGTTGCTCCATTTTTTTCACTTCTTAGAACGGTGCCTGGCACATATTAGGTGCTCATTAAATGTTTGCCAAATGAACAGGGAATCTGAGTTCAGTGTCATCTGCCACTCCACTTTTTTAGTCAGCTCTGAGGAAATGTTTGCAATATTCAGTCACTGTCTGCATTTATAAGTCTTTCCAGCTAAGACTATTTTAAATGAAAAAAATTTCAAAATATTGAACATATAAATACAGCCACATAATGATGGAGATATGGTTTGAGATGTGCATCCTTAACTGATTTCATCATTGTGCAAACATAAGAGTGTACTTATACAAACCTAGATGGTATAGTCTACTACACACCTAGGCTGTATGCTATAGCCTATTGCTTTTAGGCTATAAACCTGTACAGCATGTGACTATACTGAATACTGTAGACCACTGTAACACAATGGTAAGTATTTGTGTATCTAACATCTCTAAACTCAGAAAAAGCAGAGTAAAAATACAGTATAAAAATACAGTATCAAAAATACAGTATAAAAATGGTATACCTGTACAGGGTACTTACCATGAATGGAACTCGCAGGACTAGAAGTTCCTCTGGGTGTCGGTGAGTGAATGTGAAGGCTGAGGACATTACTGTACACTGCTGTAGACTTTATAAACATTGCACACGTAGGCTACACTAAATTTATAAAAACAATTTTCTTTTCAATAATAAATTATCTTTAGTTTAATGTCACTTTTTTACTTTACAAACTTTTAATTTTTTTAACCTTTTAACTCTTTTGTAATAACACTTAGCTTAAAATACGAGCCTATTATTACAGTTGTACAAAATATTATCTTTCTTTATATCCTTGTTCTATAAGTTTTTTCTATTTTAAAAATTTTTATATTTTTTAACTTTTAAAACTCTTTTGTTAAAAACTAAGTCACAAACACACACATTAGCCTGGGCCTACTTAGGGTCAGGAACATCAGCATCACTGTTTTTTACCTCCACAACTTGTCTCACTGGAAGGTCTTCAGGGGCAGAAACATGCATGGAGCTGTCATCTCCTATGAAAACAATGACTTCTTCTAGAATATCAACCTGAGGGACCTACCTGAGACTATTTTACAGTTAACACTTTTTATAAGAAGAATGAGAAGTATACTCTAAAATAATGGTTGAAAAGCATAGCATAGTAAATACATAAGCCAGTGACATAGACATTTCAAGTATTATGTACTATATGTTATTGTATGTGCTATACTTTTACATGACTTGCAACGCAGTGTGATTGTTTACACCAGCATTACCACAGACATGTGAGCAATGCATTGTGCTATGATGTCACTGGGCAACAGGAAGTTTTCAGCTCCGTTGTTATCCTATGGGACCACCATCACCATTGCCCATGCAGTCCATCATTGACCAAAATATCAATTATATGGCACACAACTCTGTTCATGGTAGCACAACTGCAATATAGTCATGATCGATTCTGTGGTCTGGCATACTTCCTAAATGATTGGTAGCTGATTCACAGAATGACAGAGAATATTTGACTTCCTTCCCTGGAATTTCTACATAAAGGTTGGTGGGAAGTGCAGGGAGTTTCAGTAGAAAAAATACAAAATCATTAGGAGCCCAGATATTTGGAAACTAGATTTGGCTCTGCTGCTGTGAAGTCTAGTAGCAATTTGTTTATCTCTCTGAGTGAATGGGTTGGAATACTTGATTTATTAGGTCCTTTTCATATCTAATTTTCTGTGACTTTAGGCATGTTTGTTTCTAAGAACAAGTCAGGATATAACAAGTACTAGGCACTGCCATAAGATTCACATCATTTGGAAACCTCACAAGGGTAACAAATAGCAAAGGAATTGTTTGAACTCAATTACAGGTAGTGTATGAGAGAATTTCATGATTTAGTCATCAAAATATCCAGTCCTTTTGATAGACTCTTCCTATTTTCCTATGATTCCTTGACTATCTCCAGTCCTCGCTGGGACACAGTACAGATTACTCCATTTGTCTCGGATGGGCTCCTATTCATTCTTCATGGGAAAGTCAGGCTAGTTGCCCTTTTTGCTCTTTTATACCTGCCATGCCATCCTGGGTTTACCTATATTCTAAAATGATCCACAGCCTTATCCACTCTGTATTGTCTCTGTCCCCCAACTAAAAAGACTCTGATTGCCTAAAGTAAGTACAGTAAGGAATCAGCCCACAGTAAGTGTTCCTTCAATGTTGGCTAAATGAATGAGGAAATGAGTGAAATATTTGCTGTAATTACAATGAAATAAATTGTCATTTTTTTCCTCTTATATCGAAATTGGAGTAAGATTAACTTCAAAATAATACTTTTACAGTTAAAATTGTTACTATGTTTTAAAAACCTACTCCCCAAGAGCATCAAAACTTGACATTGAAGTTCAAATGGCAGCTGAATCATATGATGCAATTTTATGCTTCAATGAAAAACACAAAATTACAGTGTCAGGTAGACATCTTAGCACATATCAGAGTTAGAAGAAACTGCAAATATAACCTAGCCGTTCAGTGGTAGGGAAACCTAGGCCCAATAATTAATTTGCCCAAAATTCCTTGTAAGCAAGCCACAGATCTGAGCCCATAACCCAGGGTTTCTTATTTCCACCTAGCCCATCCACCCTACTGCAGTCCACAGGCTCAAGTTCCTGTGCTTAGACTCAGCATTAAATTGAAATTCCTTTTGTTTTTGCTCTCCCTTCATGTTCTTTAGCCTGGATCCATTGTGGAAATTCAATGCCCCCAGTAGTGTCCTCTCCTTTCTGTACCTCATAGTATTTCGGTGCAGTTCACTTGGGGCTCGAGGGTCCTCCCTCACCTCTTTCCGTCGTCGTACAGTCTTCGGAATGGACCTGTGATTCAGGAAATTGACAGGGAGTGTGAAAGGGGCGGAAAAGCACAGATGGAGTGGAGGGAGGGTGGGAAGTGGGGAGTCTGGAAACAGCCTGGAGGCAGCCACAACCTGGTGGCCTAAGCCCACAGATGCATTGCTTGACTTTGAAGAAGTTTATACACATATTCTCATGAATATTCTCATATGACAATAATATTGTGCAGCTATAGAGCACTTGCAGTCATCTCATGAGAGCCGTAATATAGGGTAGGAGGCAAGTATTGGGATTACAATTGTAATAACTCACTGGAAATAACTTACTATAAAGCTGCCTGTGAGTTTTTGGCAGGCCATTTAACCTCTCTAAACTTCAGTTTCTGATCTATAGAATGAAGTACACTTTATAGCCCTCTCTGGGTTGTCTGAGGATCCCATAAGTTTTTATATGCAATGTGCTTTTCAAAGTATAATTTGCTATATGAATGAAAAGCCTGGCATTTGGCAGAAGAACTGTTAAAGTTCTTATTCTCAGAACCCACAAACTGGATGGTTCTAGTGGCTATGTAAATGTTGGGTTTCATGGATTTGTTACAAGGTGGTGATGTTTAAATACCTAAATTAACAACTTCTTTATGTTAGGACATACATATTTCTTCTCCAATATTTTATGCTCCTCATTCCTCTCACCATCGCCCACCAGTCAAACCTGTCCCCTAGTATGGGTTGCATAAGGTAGACAGGGCAGTGGTGGGAAGTGCGCAGACATGAATCTTCCCTAGAGACAGGGAGCTCCCTTTATTTTACAACCTTGGATGCAGAGAGGGAGAGAATAACACAGGTCCAGGCAGATAGAGCCTTGACAACCGAACAGGTATTTCTGGGCCGAAGTTTGGCATGAGCAAAGCAGCAGGGGAGTGACAAGAGCTGCACGGGGAGGTAAACAAACACAAGGGATGTTGTAAATCTTGAGGTCTGACAACCAGGTACCAGATAGAATAAAATATATCTGGGAATCTATGTGGACAATGAACATCTAAAATTGAATCAGTCAAGGTTACAGCAGGAAATAGATGATGCCCTAATAGTTGGATAATTTGAGGAGAAATTATTTACAAAGGAGACTGATTACAAGGTGTAGACAAGCATGTAGAGTTCAGGAACCTGGGACTTGTAGCAGCAGAGCTGTTGCCACTGCTAGGCATGAAATGAGGAGAGGAGGGTATGATTCTGGAAATTAGAAGGAAAAGAATCAGGCAGAGAAGGCTGAATCCATCTGGGAGCCACAGGGAAGCCCCATGGATGTGATCTATTTACTTCAGGCCCCAGGGCAGGGACTGGTGTGGAGGGAACTAGTATGGACCTGGAGTAGAAAAATGGAAGATTTTGAAGAGTCTCACTCCAATTTCTTGGCACTGTACAAGCCTCTACAACTTCAGCATAATCCTAGAGAAAGAGAGGGGTGTGGGAACAAACTGGTTAACACTGAGTTTCTACAACTACAGCAGCATGGGAACTCGAAATAGAAATTAAGCTGAGTCGTAGAAAAAGACATATGTTACGATTCTTGCAAAACATAAGTTTTGGACTGAGAATTGTATCCACCTCATATAATAAGATGGATCTGTTATGTGGATTACAACAAGAGTCCATATGTCCAGTCTTATATATAACATTTACATGTGTGCACATACACCCCATTCTGACAAGGAATTCATGAGTTTCATCTCCACCAAATGACAGTGTAAATGACATTTCCATCAGCATACAAAATAGAGGGAAAAGTGCTGGCAGAGAGGAAGAACGAGATGAGTAAGAAATCAGTAGGAGTGCATAAGTCAGAAATGTCAAGCAAAGAATGAGGAAATGGGATTTGAAATGGCAGGGGCCACTGGTATTATGAGCTGGAGACTTCTGAATGACATCATGACTTTGCAGTCAGCAGCAGAGCAGCTCTTCATCCTTGTCTAGGATGAGGCCAGGAGAGACAGCAGCATGCAGCTAACTAACGAGAAGCTAAGAAAAAGGATCTGAAGTCCCTGTGAGATACAGAGAGAAGACTGATTTTCTGATTTCCTGTTCTTACTTCTAGTGTACCTGTAGCCTGGCTATGCCTTCCTTACAGTCATCTCCTCTTTTAATCTAGTTTTCATGGTGCTCAGTTCTGTGTGTGTCTATTATAATTTTTGATATAATTTTCCATAGTTTATTTAATTTTCTGAACCTCTATCCCTATTCTTCATGATGCAGAAAATGAAATTTAAAGATTCGGTCTAATTTAGTCATTTCATGTTGGAAACTGTCATAATCAGGATTGTTGGACTCCTTCGTCTTGGATTGTGTTGCTGAAGGCCTTAAGCAACAATCACTGGTAGCATTAGTAAACGGAATATTCCTCGTTAATACTCTGTTTCATACTATTCTTGCACCCTTTAAGTTATAACTCATATTATCTGGTCTTAACATAGTCCTCATTGACACTGGTGATCTGTTGAGATTTAACCGACATTCTCGTGTAACCTTTCATGGGACATTCCACATTCTCTGTTGCAGGTTCCCTCATCCCAACCATGAGCTTTTTCCCTCTTTATCCTTCCAACTCCAAATGTACACTTACTCTTGAAAAGTATAAAGACTCTAAATTGCAGTATATGCTACGGGACAAATATTTAATACCCCTTTGGAGTGATTTCTGAAGATTAATATTATACACCATGGGAAAAAAGAATATCTGTCTGAGCGTGTGTTTGTATGTGTGTTTTTCTTTCCAACTAAAGGCCGTTTTCAAACAACATAATTTTTTAGTCAATGTGATCCAGGTTTAAATCCCATTTTTAGCTACTTATTGACTGTGTGGTATTGGGCAGTTTAGTTAAAATTGCTAGATGGGTTTCTCTAATTGCAAAATTAGGAGAAGAATGTTTACCTCATGGAGTTTGAGGGGCTAAAGGGACTTGGAACACTATAGATGCTAGGCAACTGTTACCTATTTCTATCTCATTCCATTTCATTAATGACGTAAGTTTGATGTGGACAAAGTAAAAGAAAAAATCGGACCATAAATTAAAATGTAGAATTTTTAAAAAGTTATTCTGTGTTCTTCGCACATCTTCCTTTATTGTCTTGAAAACCTCTTGAACCCAATAGGTAAGTGAGATAATTTGGGCGAGGGTCACAGCAAGGATCTTTAATCAGAGATCCGTTTCCAAAAGCTGATCAGGTATAATGGATAATATCGTTGATAAATTTTGATGCCTTATGAAAGTAAACTTTATTATGTGCTAAAGCTTTATCCATCATAAAGGAGATGTAGAACAATGAGAAAGAGAAAGATTATTCAGTAAATCTTATTTGGGCAATTGTTTATCTACTTGGGGAAAAATTCAATTTGCATTTTTATTTAACAGCATAAACCAAAATATATTTTATTAAGATTAAAAAGGTAAATGTAGAATATCAAACCCAATTAGTCCTGGTGGAAATAAGAAGTGATTATTTTCCAATTCCTGGATCAGGGTGGAAGAATTCATAGAAGAAAAGAATAATAGATTCAACTATAGAAAAACATGAAAATTCTTAATATCTTGGGTATTATGAAGAGAACTTAAAGGTAGAAAAACTAAAAGTTAATTAACTACACATATGACAAATTATTATTATCTTAATATTTAAAGCAGTTACATATGTTGATATGACTCCGTAATGTTAATGGGCAAAAGACATGAACAGATAATTTATTATAAAAGCATACAATGTTATTTAGAACTCGAAAAGACAAAAGGTGAAATGACATAGGATATTTACCTATTGAATTAGAAAATATGAGAATAACCCAATGTTGCTAAGGCTCAGGTAATATTAGTGAGAGTTTAAAGTAGATGGCATTTTGAAAGGCAATTTTGTACTATGTAGGAAAACTCTTAAAAATGCTTATATTGATAAACTAAGAAATCCAATCTCTCAGGTCATCTATGATAGCAAAATATTATAAAATTTATAAAAGCTTCATTATAACAATAGCCTTAATTCATTGGTTGTCTAGCACATGGCACATTTTGCTTACCTTACTTTCACTTCTCAACAAAACTTCTAAGTGGCTGAGTGAGGATTTGAATCTGTCTGTTTCAGATTCTGCCTGGGCTCTTCATTACAATTTTATTCTGCCCAAGATATCTTTCATAATATAATAGTGAAAATTGACCGGGCACTGTGGCTCATGCCTGTAATCCCAGCACTTTGGGAGGTTGAGGCAGGTGGATCACCTGAGGTCAGGAGTTTGAGACCAGCCTGGCCATCTCTACTACAAATACAAAAATTAGCTGGGTGTGGTCGTGGGTGCCTGTAATCCCAGTTACTTGGGAGGCTGAGGCAGGAGAATCACTTGAACCTGGGAGGCAGAGGTTTCAGTGAGCCAAGATGGTGCCATTGCACTCCAGCCTGGGGGTGACAAGAGCAAGGACTCCATCAAAAAAAAAAAAAAAAAAAAAAAAAAAAGAGAAAAAAAAAAGTGAAAATTCAGAAATACATTTAAAATCTGTTAAGAATGTAATAGTGAAATAAACTATAGTTGATGCATTTCACATAATGACATGCAGCCTGTGATGGTATGGAAAATGCTTACTCTTAAATAATTTTAAATAAAAATAGTAAAAACAAATTAGAATATTTCTATAATTTTAACTATTTAAAGAAATTGAATACAAAGAATGGGAAGAAATACAGGTTAATAGTAGCTGCCTCTGATTTGTGGGACTATGATAATCATCCTTTTTATGGTCTGTATACTTTTTGGGGCTTTTTACATTTTTGTAACAAGAATGAATTGACTTATGTTCAGAAAAAAGTAAATTTGAACTTAAAAATTTGTGGAGCTTTTTATCTTCTCAGGGAATAGTGGGAAATATATTATCTTTATTTAGTTAAGTCTTAGTAACATAGTCTGCTCACCAAAAGAAAAACGCTCTGAAGATTGACAGAAGAGGCAGTTGTTCTGAGATTAGGTTATTATTAAAATGTGTAATTAGACAAATCCATAGGGGCCATATGAACAAACAAGAATATCTCTATCAACATTGTAGAATGAAAACATTTGATTTATCTCTTGAAAATATAAGTCAGAGAATAAGAACCAAGTTCTAAATCCAATAAAGAAAATTAAATTTCCAACATGATTGGAAGATAGTTTGCCTTACTAATGACTTGCCCTGTGAATATATATGATATCTAGGAAACAAAATATCTCAACAATTGTTCAAAAATTTATTTCTTAGGTAGAAAAATAAGGAAATTTTTAAGGTGCTATCAATAAACTCATTCAACCTTATTTTTTTTTGAAAAATACAACTCTGCCGAAGAGTGTCATCTTTTTCCCCATCTAGCCTTAAAAAAATATGCTTTGTTATAACACATGTAGAAAAAAAGCAGTGATTTTTATATTTATTCTTATTTTCATGGTACAATCCTCTTACTTCCATAATTAACATTGTAATGATTTGATTATGATCAGTTTATGGGATTATTAACCACTCTTGGTTTCTTCTCACCTCATTAACTGGCAAACTAGGCACTGACTGCTGATAATAACCAGTTTCTCATGCACTGTTGCTCAGTATTACCAAATCTTTTTAGTTTTATGAAGCCATTTTCATTAGAGAGTGAATAGTTTTTCTATTTTTTTCTTTTTTAGCACATGTCAAAGTCAAATTAAATATGCCTTTATTACCTAACTATGATTTTTTTTTTTTTTTTTCCTTAGGGGCAGCAGCATCCATTAAATGTTTCAATTAGTGTTGGGTTAAAATTTGATTTTTAGGTTAATTTCCTAAATATGTAGAACTAGTTTAGTTAAAATGACACTGCTCAATTCACCTGGTATCTTACTGACAAGAGTATGAGAAAAAACGAGTTTAAAATAATGAATAATAATGGTAGCTTGACTCTTACTGTTGAGGGACTGTAACAATGAACTTAATTCACAAGTTGGTAAAGTTGTGATTAGGGAAACAGACCACATTTAGCCCATTTGACATGTACTTGTTCTTAGGTGCTTGATAAATATTTCTGATTTTAGTGAACTGGAGTCTACCATCATTGCCTTTTTCTCCTTTAAAAAAATATAAATGTAATTGATGCTTATTTCCTGTGAATCCCCAAATCATTTCCCTTTTCTCAGTTTTCTAGTGGATCAGTTTTCCTTTTGATTTGTGGAATGTTTCCATATAATGCAGCTATTCATTTTTTAAATTTTTATTTAAGATAAATAAAAATTTATCTCTGTTGCTTTATGTAATTTTTAATTGACAAATAAGTATTGTATATATTATGTACAACATATTGTTTTGAAATATATATATACACACACATTGAAGAATGGTTAAATTAAGCTAATTAATGCATGCATTACTTCACATAATTATATTTTGTGGTGAGAACACTTAAAAATCTACTCTTTGTCATAAAATGCATTCTTTCTAACTATAGACACCGGTTTGTATAACAGATCTCCTGAACTCATTCCTCCTGTCTAATAAAATTTTTATCCTCTGGCTAACATCTCCCCATCTCCCCACCTCCCCACCTTCAACCCCTGGTAACCACTCTTTTACTCTTTATTCTATGAGCTTGACTTTCTAAGATGCCACATATAAGTGAGATCGTGCAGTATTTGTCTTTCTCTTCCTGAGTTATTTCGCTTAATTTCCTCCAGGTTTATCCACCTGGCTGCAAATGACATGATCTCGTTCTTTCTTATGGCTGAATTGTATTTCATTGTGCGTGTGTGTGTGTGTGTGTAGTATATATATTGATATATTGTGTGTATATATATAGTATATATAGTGAATAGTATATAGTATATATAGTGAATATATAGTATATATATATAGTAAGTGTGTGTGTGTGTGTGTATGTGTGTGTATATATACACACATTTTCTTTTCCTTTACTCATTTATCCACTGATGGACACTTAGGTTGATTTCTTTTTTTTTCCAGTACAGAGCTTGATTCCATTTCTTGGCTATTGTGACTAATGCCACAATGAACGTGGGAGGACAGATATCTTTTCAACATGCTGATTTCAATTCCTTTGTCTGTATGCCTGGAAATGAGATTGCTGGATCATATGGTAGTTCTCTTTTTAGTCCTTTGAAAAGCTTCCATACTGTTTTCCATAATGGCTGTTCTAGTTTACATTCCTACCCACAGTGTGTAAGTGTTCCCTTTTATTCTCATCCTCACCAACGCTTGTTATTTTTCACCTTTTGGTAATAGCCATCCTAACAGGTATGGTGTCTTGTTTCATTGTGACTTTAATTTGCATTTCTCTGATAACTAGTGATATTAAGCATTTTTTCATATACCTGTTGGTCATTTGTACATTTTCTTTCTATGAATAGAAATGTCTATTCATAGCCTTTGCCCATTTTTAAATCAGGTTATTTTCTTACTACTGAGTTGTGTGATTTCCGTACGTATTTTGGATATTAACCCCTCTTCAGATGTATGGTTTGCAAATATTTTCTCCCATTCCACAGGTTGACTTTTCACTCTACTGACTGTCCCCTTGACTGCGCAGAAGCTTTGTAGTTTGATGTAATCTCATGTGTCTGTTTTTGCTTTTGTGGCATGTGCTTTCAGGTTCATATCAAAAAGTAATTGCCCAGACTAATGGAACTTGCCCCTATGTTTTCTTTGAATACTTTTACAGTTTCAGGTATTACATTTAAGTCTTCAATTCATTTTAAGTTTATTTTTGTATATGGTCCAAGATAAGGTCTAATTTTATTCTTCTGCATGTAAATATCCAGTTTTTCTAACACTATTAAAGACTGTCCTCCTCCTATGTGTGTTATCGGCACCTTTGTCAAATATAATTAACTTTAAGTGTGTGGATTTATTTTTGGGATCTCTATTATGTTCCCTTGTTCTTTGTATTTGTGATTTGTATGGTACTATTTTGATTACTATAACTTTTTAGTATATTTTGAAGTCAGGTAGTATGAGGCTTTCAGCCTTTTTCTCTGTGCTTAAGGTTGTTTTGGCTCTTTAGGGTCTTTGGTTTCCATACGAATATTAGGATTTGTTTTATTTCTGTGGAAAATATCATTGGAAATTTGATAGGGATTACATTGAATTTGTAAATTACTGTGGATAGTTTTGGAGCACATATATAGATATATAGATATATATGCATATATAGAACCATCCTTGCCTCCTGGGACAAATACCACTTGATCATGTGAATTATTCTTTTAACGTGTGGTTAAATTTTGTTTCCTAGTATTTTGTTGAGAATTTTTGCATCTATGTTCATTAGTGATACTGGCCTGTAATTTTCTTTTCTTGTAGTATCTGTGTCTGGCTTTGACATCAGGGTAATGCTGGCCTTGTAAAATTAATTTGGAAGTACTCCCTCTTCAATTGTTTTGGAAGCATTTGAGAAAGGTTGGTATTAACTCTGAATATTTGGTAGAATTTGACAGTGAAGTCATCAGATCCTGAGATTTTCTTTGATAGGAGACTTTTTATTACTGAGTCAATCTTCTCACTCATATTGTCTGTTCACATTTTCCATTCTTCATGATTCAGTCTTGGCATACTGCATTGGTTAAGGAATTTTTGCATTTATTCTAGGTTATCCAATTTATTGACATATAATTGTACATATTAATCTTTTATAATCCTTTAAATTTCTTTGACATTAGTTGTTCATGTACTCTTTCATTTCTATTTTTTTATTTGAGCCTTCTCTCTTTTTTCTTAATCTGACAACTTACTGATTTTATCTTTTCAAAAAACCAACTCGTAAAAGTTGCTCTTTTCTTTTTTTTTTTAGTTTCTATTTAACTTATTTATTTTTTGACTTTTCTTGTTCTCTTTCTTCTGCTAACTTTGGGCTTTGTTCTTCCTTTTCTATTTCCTTGAGGTATAACACTAGGTTGTTTATTTGGAGGTCTTTCTTATGTTTAGATGTAGTCATTTGTTGCTATAATCTTTCCTCTTAGAACTGCTTTTGCTACATTCAATAAATTTTGATATTGTTCATTTTTATTTATTTCAATATATGATTTAAATTTCTTAGTTGGTCTATTTGTTGTTCAGGGGCATGTTTTCTAGGTTTCAAATGTTTACAAATTTTCTGAAATTTCTCTTGTTATTTATTTCTAGATTTAGAAATTGTGATCAGATAAGACACTCAATACAATTTCAATCTGCTTATATTTTCTAAGACTTATTATGTGGCCTAATATATGGCCCATCCTGGAGAATGTTCTGTGTGTGCTTGAGAAGAATGTGTATTCTGCTGCTTTTGGATGAAATATTCTGTATACATCTGTTTTGTCTATTTCATCCAATGTTTAGTGTATGGCTAATGTTTTCTTATTGATTTTCTGTCTAGATATGTTCATTGCTGAAAGTGAGGTATTAAAGTCCACTAATATTATTGTGTGACGGTCTATCTCTCCTTCTATATCTATTAATATTTGCTTTATATAGTTAAGTGCTCTGATGTTGGGTGCATATATATTTACATATATACATATATATTTACATATATATTTATCCTCTTGATAAACAAATCCTTTATCTTATATAATAACCACCTTTGTCCCATTTTTATGTTTTTTTTACTTAAAGTCTATTTTATCTAAGTATAGCTATTCCTGCTTTCTTTCATTTTCATTTGCATGGAATATGGGAATATATTTTCCCATCTTATCACTTTCAGTTTATGTGCCTTCTTACAGGCAAAGTAAGTTTCTTGCAGGCTGCATGTAATTGAGTCTTTTTTTGTGATCTATTCAACTCCTGCATGTCTTTTGATTAGAGAATTTAATCTATTTACTTTTGAGGTAATTATTGTTAAGTCAGAACTTAACTACTCCCATTTTGTTAACTGTTTTCTCATTGTTTTGTAGATAATTTGTTCCTTTCTCTCTTACTGTCTTCCTTTGTGATTAAGTAATTTTCTCTAGTGTTATCCTTTGATTTCTTAGTTTTTATCTTTTGTGTATCACTTTTGTGACCTATGTATCTACTTTGCATAGCTTTTGTGACCTGGAGCTGGAGCAGGTCTGAAACCTGGGAATACGGGGGCTAGCTTGGTACTCAGTGGGCTTGAATTCTGTATTTACAGGGTCTACCCTGGAAGCTGAGTCCCTGTGTACCAGCTTGGTTACCAGGAATGTGGGGGCCAGCCTGGTGTTGGAGTGAGCCTGAAATCTAGGGTTGCTATGGGGGCCAGCTCAGTGCTGGAGAAAATCCAGAGCCTGGGGTACCTGGGGTTTGCCTGGTCTTGGGGTGAGCCGGGAACCTGATTATGTGGGATTGTCCTGGCATTGGGTTGGGTGTGTCTGCCTATCTGGGGCTGTTTGGTGCTAGGGTCAGTCTAGAGCCTGGGGCTGCTGAGGTTAACCTGGTGTTAGGGAAGGCCCGGAAATTAAGTCTGCTAAGCAGGCCTAACACTTCGGGCTATAGGTTTCTGCCTAATGCTTGGGTGGGTTTGGAGGCTCAGTCTGCCAGTACCAGCCTGAATCTTGGGGCTGTAAGGAATGGCCTGGAGGCTTCATCCTTGGGTCCTGACCTGATTATTAGGACTGTTGGGGGCAGCCTCATGCCAGGACAGGAGCCTGAACCCTGTGGCCATGCAGGTGAGCCCAGTGCTGGGGGTGGTCTGGGACCTGGGGTCACCTAGATTGGCCTGGTGCTGAGAGCAGTCTGGAGCCTGGGACTACTGAGCTTGGGCTGATAGTGGGGCAACCCAGAGACTGAATCTACCTGGCATGCTTAGGCCCTGGGGCTGTGGGCTCCAGCCTGGTGCTGGGGTGGGCCTAGAACCTCCATCTTCAGCCACTACCCTGGGGTCTGGGGCCATGGAGGCCTACCTGGTGCTGGATTTTACTGGGGCAGGTCTGGTTTGGGGTCTGAAGCAAAATATGCAGCCAATTCCCTCTCCTTTCCCCACTTGGAGAATATCTCTCTCCATGCTATGCTGCCCAGGACTGGGAAACGGATGACATAGGAATGTAAAACTGTCCTTTCTACACTCTTCTTTCTATGTCTCTTCTTGTTTCTGTGCTACACCAGGCGTTGTAACCTTTTACCTGGTTTTCTTATCTCTTGTGAAATTATCTTTATGCACGCATAGCTGAATGAGTTGTTTCTGCAGTGAGATGAGCACTGAAGAGTCCTAGCCCACTATCCTGCTGATGTCCTTGCCACTTTATGTAACTTTATTTGTGGATCTCTTATATCGGTTTTATTGTCTTCTCCACTCTGTACAACCAATTAGATTTTGAGGAATAGAAATGAGAGAATTTTTACATTTCAATTTTTTTCTAGAGAGGTAAATTGGAGTTCAGAAAAATTACATGATTTAGTTAAGCCATTAGACCAATGTTTTCTGAATTTTTGTCTGTGAATCAGGTATAAGGCAGGCATTTTACTCTTTCTCTCTCTCACACACACACACACACAGCAGTTTAGTGATCAAATTAGTTTAGGAAGGGATGAATACTATGAGTTGTTGGTGATTAACAGTATATGTTATGTACTAAAGACTCTGAGATATTTGTACATAAAGCAATCTATAAACTTAATTCATTAAGTTTAATTTAATGCATACTTTCTTTTGTTTTGCTTATATCTTTCCTTTTATTTATTTGAGGGTTTTTTGTTTGTTTGTTTCTTTTCATTTTGCTTCTTAACCATTTCCTACATATATTTTCAATCTTTATTGTTTTTCAATAAATGCCTTTTAGGTTATAAATTTTCCTCTGAAAGCCTTTTGGGTTACAGCTCACAAGTTCTCAGATGATGTAATTCACTACCATGTCGTGCTAAATATTTTTATTTTGCATAGGATTTCATGTTTAATCTGTAAATTGCTGACAATATTTTAAGAAGTATTTTGTTACTCTGTGTTCCTAGAGGGACACAGCTAGCTTATCTCTTTGACATAGCCTGGCATGGCATATAGTAAGTACTTCATGAAACCATCATTCTCAGCAAACTAACACAGGAACAGAAAACCAAACATCACATGTTCTCACTCATAAGTGGGAGTTGAACAATGAGAACATATGGACACAGGGAGGAGAGCATCACACATCAGGGCCTATTGATGGGTGGGGGGCAAGGGGAGGGATAGCATTAGGACAAATAACTAATGCATGCGGGGCTTAAAACCTAGATGATGGGTTGCTAGGTGCAGCAAACCACCATGGCACATGTATACCTGTGTAACAAACCTGCACATTCTGTACATGTATCCCAGAACATAAAGTAAAATAATAATTTTTTAAAAGCTTGTTGAAGTGAACTAAAGTTTTTTAAAGATCAGTCAGATTATGACAGAAATGAGGCTAGATCTATATCTCTTGATATTTTTAGTCAGGTCTATTGAGAGAAAATTTAAATATAACAAAATTAGGCCAGGCATGGTGGCTCATGCCTGATTCCAGAACTTTGGGAGGCCAAAGCAGGAGGAGTGCTGGAGCCCAGGAATTTGAGACCAGCCTGGGCAACATAGTGAGAACTCATCTCTACAAAAAAAAATTCAAAAACTTAGCCAGACATGGTGGTGTGTACTTGTAGTCCTAGCTACTTAGGTGGCTGAGGTGGGAAGATAGCTTGAGCCCAGGAAGTCAAGCTGCAGTGAACCATGGTCATGACACTGAACTCCAGCCTGGACAACAGAGTGAGACCTTGTCTCAAAATAAATAAATAAAATAAAACTCACCTTGTTTATGGACTTGACAAGTGTATATAGGCATGTAACCACTGCCAGAATTAAGATAAAAAACATTCACATCCCCTCCGAAAGTTATTTTGTGCCTCTTCATAGTCAATTTCTTTCTCTTCCACCTCCAGGCAACCATTGAACTCTTTGTCATTATAGTTTTGCCTTTCTAGAATATTTTAAGAAGAGAAGCATATATCATATCACCTTTAGTATCTGCCTGCTTTCACTTAACATAAAGCACTTGAGATTCCTCCACATCAATGCGTGTAACAATAGTTCATTTCTTTCTACCGGTGAATAGTATTCCACCAAATGGCCAAAACACAGTTTATCATCCATTCACCAGTTTATGGAAGTTTAGGTTGTTGCCATTTAGGTTCTTTTTAGCAATTATAAATAATGCTGCTATAAACATTTGTGTACATGTTTTGTGGGCACTTATCCCTTCATCTTGGGTAAATACATAGGAATGAAATTGCTGTCTTATATGATAATCGTATGTTGGTGGTGTGGTTGTGGGGTGGTAGTGGAAGGGGAAGGAGGGCATTCTGTGATGTCCTGGTGTAGTAGAGAGTTTCTTGGCCTTCCCCAGTGGTGACAGCACACCTCTAATGGCATGAATATAAGATCCTGAGGCTGGGCCCAAGACTGTTTCCTGGCCCTCCTCCAGGGGTAGATAATTTTTCTTTTTTATTCTGTCATCAACAATAGGTTTCTAACCTGTGCCTGGGAGTGACAAGGTTTTCTGCCTCTGTCACAGAGGCTTGAGGATTTTGTTCTTTCCGAGAGGATGATCTGGGCAGGGAGGCTGCAGTTCATGCTTTCCCAGTAGCGGCTACTCTACCCCTTCTCCTGGCCTGTATCGTCTAAGAGGGACTCTCCCCAGTTACCCACTGTGCCCCCATCTTTTTTTATGAGCACCTCATGGAGGTACATGGAGATGAGCCTGGGAGGGAGCAGAAGTTCCTCCCGTGTCTGGGGCTGCCAGGGATTCTACACTGTCACAGCAGTCCACACTCAACCTCCACCGATGCTTTAAGGTTCAGCTGGTTCCTTCCCAGCCAACTGTATGGCAATCAGTGCCTTTTTCTCCTATGCTTTGCCCTCTCTGAGACAATCCACTGGTGCTTGATTTAATTCAATTTCCTTCAAATATAAAATAAAATTAAAAGCAATTCAACATGGTGTGTGTGTATATATATATAGTCATTACAATATATATATATATATATTTTGTAATGACAATTCCTGTGAATTCTGTTTTGGGGAAGCAATGGAAGGAAAGATGATGGTGGAGGATCAAAGTCTGAATCCCATAAGACGTGGTTCTCAAATGAGCCTCCCCTAGAACACTGGGGTATTGCTAAAAAAATTTAACTACATTGGTATCTTCCCTAAAACTCAGAAAATATTAGGTTTATGGGTGGAATTTTCTGAATTTGAAGTTTTTGCCTCATAATTTGCTATTATTTTAACAGTTTGGTAACTGCTGCTGATTGTTTACTCAGTAGTGTATGCAGCTAGATAAACAATGGGCACAAAAATGGCAAACTGGACAGCTAATGAAGCCCTTTCACCACTTCATAAGGTAATTGGGTTCATCACAGATAGTTTTAACTTTGTGAAATATCCTTTTCTGAAAATTTCTGTGTATTCTGAGAATGTGGAGATCTGTATCATTTTAGAGATGTTAAAAAATTTAGCATTTCCTACAGAAACTCTGAGGAGTTTGCGGATAAATCCTACAAAGCAAAGGGGATGATGTGGCCCAAAATTAAGATCAGTAAGAGGTCTTTGATTTCAGTCTCATGTTGTTTCTGTTATGTAAATTTTTACCGTCATGGCTCATGATATTTCAAGTCATTTGAAAAGCCAAGATTTCAGCAAAGTCTATTTGAAGACCTAAAGAGAAAACATGTTGAGCCTAAATACAAAACTTGTACCCAATGGTGAGGGGAGAGTTTAAAAGATTTTAATTCATGCTAATTTTTATCTTGTAAAAGGAGATGAGGAGACTCCCAGGACTGATGTGAAAAGACTTGAAACATAATCTGAAGAATTTTTAGCTTTTGTTTAATTTAATAAGTGAATAATACTTTTGCAAGGCATAAGGTGTCCGTGTTTATTAGAGCTGAAGAAATTTTGGGACCTAAGATCCTCCTTCAAATCTGGAGTCTATGTATATATTATTTTATATTTAAACATATGCAATACAAATATACCTTGGTTGGTACCCATATATATATATATTTTAGTAATATTCACCACTAAAAGTTTTGTTTCTAGTCTATAAAACAGACTTCAGTTTACCAATATTTCATGGTACTCCACAGTGTGTGTGATTTCCATGCAATTTATCACCTGGGTTTGAGTTGGCTTCTGTGAGTTTTCACATGATTTACCTTGGATGTTGGGGTGTCATCCTGAATTTTGGGCTGGAAAATGACTGTGGCTTAATTTCCTTATCTATAAAATGGGAATCATAATCGTGCCTTCTTTATAGGGCTGTTATGAGAATTAAATAAGGCATTTCTTGTAAACTCCTTGTTACAGTGTCTAATCATAGTAAGCATTCATTAGAGTTTAGCTATCATTAATATCTGAAGTGGTCATGGGATTGTTTTGCTGGTCCTGTGGAAGAGCTATGCATCATTGTTGACATTCCTCTCTTTCAAATGGAGGGAACAACAGTGAAATATTATTGGCATATTAACTGCAAGCATTTATTTGTGTGGATCAATTGAGATAATATTCATTAATTTATTGCCACAACCATAAAATACCCTACACACATAATATGCTGTAGTTGCAAAGTTTAACAACTACTCACACCTAGAAAAAAAATCTCATTGTTATTTTATACACCTATTATTTTAATACCAGCTGTCAAGTTTTATTTTATGCTTTTTAATGTTTTACTCTTCTTGGTTCATTTATTTTTAATTTTAGAAATTTATTGGGTACAAGTACAATTTTGTTACATGCATAGATTGTATAATAATCAAATCAGGGCTTTTAGAATATAGATTTATTTTCAGTAAAAAGCTTTTCTAACCTTGAATTTAAGACACCACTTTCTTTAATTTCTTTCATGTCTGACAAGCATGGGTGTTAGTGTGGTATTTTAGTTTAGTTCAGGTTATATAGTCAATTCAGTAAAGCATCTCAGAGTTCTAAAATCATCCTTTGGGTAGCAAGCCTTGGCCAGAATGTCAGTCTAACTCTGCAAGGGTTTTCCAGTTATCTTCTTTCTCTTCAGAGCCAGCAGAGGGAGCACCAGTCTCTCCCTATCTAAACAATCATAATGGCTTTTAAACATATGGTGGGCCTTTCATAATTAAGTTTTTAAAAAGAGATGTAGTTTGAATGAAGGCATAAAACTCAAAGTATGAATATGCATTAATTACCTTAATAATGCTGCCAAGTTTAAATGTACTCAAAATGAAAATGTTCACTACAAGTCATATGGAATGAAACTGGGAGCTATCAGGTAACTTTAACACAACCTAATTTAGAAAATACTGTCAGAAGTAGAAGAGAGTAGAAGGCTAAGAATGCCTGAAATTATTTAATAAATATTTATTGAATACTTGCTATGTTTCAGATCGTGAGCCAAATTATGGCATTATAAAGATGAACCAGATTTAGCCTGGGGAGGTAGGGAGGAAAAGGTTAGGAGAAGCCACTTAAAGAAAATAATGCCTAGTTTCTAAATAAGAGTTCTAAATAAAATGTTTGTTGAATGAATGAATGCTAATAATATGTGTATTAATAATACAAAATTATAATTTTATATGATGCTTGAAAGTTATGGTGCTTCTACTTACATTACTCATTTACTTACACTTAGGACAGGTTTAAGGCCTCAGAGATGGTAAATTGCATAGGTAGGTCACTAACTACAAATCAGTTAGCTTTATAGTCACTGTATCTGGTGTGTACAGTTTGTCTTTTTAAAATAAAAGATATCTGCTTGCAAATAGTCTTAGAACATGAACATATTTCTTTAGTAATATACAATAATCTCTTTTAAAAGTTTTTTTTTTTTTTTTCAGTTAGTGGAAAATAATTTAAAACTATTAAGTGTCCATGTTTGAAAGATCAAGAAGGTTTACCAGTGGAAAGGGATCTAAATATAAAGCAAGAGTCTGGCAAGAGTTTCATTGAGATCATTAGACAAGTCTTAGTTGAAGGAAGTACAGGGTTATACCATTCAGAAAATTTCATATATTAAGAAGAAACGGTCCAAGAAATTTTACTAGTGGGTCTGCTAGAATGTCTAGGATAATATATCATACATATCTGTGTTCAAAATTTCTTTGAATTTGTTAGATTAGGCAACTCATCTAATATTCAGAACTAAATTTTGGATCAGAAAAAAGTTATCCAAATTAACTTTGAATTCATTCAACTTTGTAGATAAACTTTAGGATATTAAAAAAGTAAAGTAAATGGATATTATGATGCCTTTTTAGAGCCATAAGTAGGCACGTAGATCTTTCAACAGTCCTATTACTCTTACCAGGTATGGACAAGAACTCAAAATGTGTCAAACACAAATGAAGCATCTGAGGTTATTAAAATTTGATTCGGGAATAGAACAAAATACATCTGTTCTGGTTTTTGGTTAGATATGGTGATTTCAGTTTTACTCGAGATAACACATAGCCTTGACCCTACCACTTCTGCACTCTGCTTCCAACAATTAAATATTTTAAAATTTTGCATGGATTGTACAATCACATTAGATAATGTACAGTAATCCTTTTAATGGGCCATCATAGAGGTTAAGACAGGTAGATCAGTAAATTATCTGGATTCTGAACTATATCTTTGAACTCCACTGGACTAACAGCTTCAGGGATGGTCAAGATAATCACATTTGTATCTCCTGATCTGTCATACAACAAGCTCTCAAAGAATGATGAATGAATAATTAAATGAATAATAAATGAACATTGAGTGGGAACACTGGATTTAAAAAGTTGCTTTCTTTGTGAAGTCAATCATGCTCCATGCTCTCTTGAGAATTTACATTTGAAAGTAGATCCTTAGTTTTCCAGGAATACATGTTCAAGATATACAACTTTAATTATTTGAAAAAATCTCACTTACCAGAGGGATTTTTGTCTCCTACCTAAAAAGAAATGGCATTGCCACGTATATGTCTATTATCAGAAATAACTTCATAGCCAGTGACCTTCACAGTTATCACAGTAAATCTGTTGTCAAAACTTCATCTTCGTAATGTAAAGTGGTCTGAGAATTCAGTGATGCAGATATGTACATTCTTTTGAGGTTTACCTCTTCCCAGAAATCTTTAGTGATTTTTTAACCTGGTGGCATAAACTCAGTACAAGGAAGACAGAATTCTCTGATCTGCAACATAATGGGGAAGGAGACTAAAGAAAGCAAGAAGGAGGACAGAACAGATGGGAGAGAAAAGAGATGTGTTTGTCAGTAGAATGAAAATGCTGAAGAAATGCTCTTTCTGCAGTCCCATCTCCAAAACCTTGACCATCCAGATATTACCATCTCCCAGGAAATTCCTCAAGTAAAGTCTTCTGCCAGAACATCTCCTTATGTTTTCCTTATGGCACATACTTTACCCTATGTTGAGATTTTTTAACTTTTAATTTTGAAATAATTTTAAGTTTACAAAAGAGTTGCAAAGATTGTATGAAGGCTTCCCATATATACTTCATCTTGCTTCCTCTAAAGTTAACATATTACATACACATAGTAACATGGACAACATTAAGAAATTAACATTTGTCAATAATATTATCTAAATTATTGTTTACTTCACATTTCCTGTTTTTCTACTAATGTAATTTTTGTTTTTGTTGTTCAAGGATCCAATTCAGTATACTACATTGTAATTAGTCATTGTGTCTCCATTGTCTTCTTAATCTGTGGCAGTTCCTCAGTCTTTTCTTGTTTTTTAAGACGTTAATATTTTTGCAGAATACTGGTCAGGTGTTTGTAGAATGGTCCTCAATTTGGATTTGTCTGGAGCTTTCTCATATTTAGACTAAGGGTGTAGCTTTTGGGAGGAAAATACCACACAGGTAATATGTTCTTTATTGCATCCTCTGAGGCGATACATGATATCACTATTTTTAATTACTGGTGGTATTAACATTGATCATGTGGGTGAGATGGTAACTTCCAGGTTTCTTCATGTAAGTTTACTATTTTTTCTTTTCCATAGTCTATTTCTTAGAAATGTGTTAATAAGTGAGTCACTAGGTTTATTTAAGTGATGGAAAATAAAGCTCTTGGAGGAAGGAGTATTGAAGAATTTATGGATATATGTCAATATCAATAAATAATAGATAAATATTTATTTAAACATTTTATAAATATTTTAGAGGAGAAATACTTTGAGAATATGCCAATATCTAATTCCACCTTAAAATTTCTTTTTATCATTATACTTTTCTAGGTAATGTGCCTTTTTTACTCTGGCTGCCTTCAAAATTTTCTCTTTGCCCTTGATTTTCAGCAGTTTGGATATAACAAGCCTAAGTACAGTGTTGTTTTTTGGTTTATTTGCTTGTGTAATATATACCCTGATTGGTGTTCCTCGTACTTTATGGGTCAGTTTGGTGTCTCTCATTAGGTTTGAGAAATTTTTGGTGATTTTACCTTCAGGTACTTCTGCACCATTTCCTTCGTTCTCTTCTCTTTCCACCTAGTTCCAGTTATGCATATGTTAGACATCCTGATATTGTTTCACAGCTCCTAGGTGTTCTGTTCTTTTTTCCTTTCTTTCTTTTACTTCATTTTTTCTGTTTGTGTTTCAGTTTGTGTGATTTCTGTTGGTTGACATTTAAATTCACTGATTCTTTCCTCAGTTGTGTTGAGTTTACTGATTAGCCACTAGTCATTTAGAGGAATGACTTAAAAGTCATTCTACATCTCTTACTGTGTTTTTGACTTCTAGAATGCCCATCTGATTTTTTTGTAGCTTTTCTGTAGTATTTTCCATCTCTCTGCTGGATTTACCAATCTGGTCTTGTAAGTTGTCTACTTCTCACTGGAGCCTTAAATGCATGTTAAGTTTTAAATTGACCAATAGTTCCAATATTGGTGTCATATCTGAGTCTGGTTCTGATTATTGCTTTGTGTTTTGGCTTTTTAAATGCTTCCTAATGTTTTGTTAAAAAACACACCTCTTGTAGAATGTAGCTATTCTACTACTATTTGCTGGTAGGCATTGAATATGGGGTTTATGCTGACCTGGTCAGGAGTCGGGCTACATGTGAGGTTTGTGGTTACTATAATTACCCTCAGAGCCCCCAGACTTCAAATAAAATTTTCTAATAATTTTGCTAGTGTTTAGGATGTGAGCTGGTATGCCAAAGGTTATTTTTTCAACCTCCTTAGTTTGGGATTTTCCTTTCGCAGTATGCTCACATGATAATCTGTTTCTTTTTACCCTCTCATTCATAAAAATTAACCTATTATTTTTACTTAATGCTTGTTTACTTGGTGGTGGGTGGCTGGAGAGGAAGCTGTTCTCTGATATTCTGGTTAAGCATCAGGCTTAGGCACTATGTCCCTGGGTCCCTGGTATATGTTCCTGCTTCTCTCCCATTGGTATTACCTGCTTTTGTTTTCTATTCTGTCCTCCAACCACAGTGGATTTCCACCAATGCCCTAAGATCACTGTTTTTGCTGCTCTTCCTTCTGCAGATTAAGACTTTTTGTTTTGTAAGGGAAATACAGGCAATGGGTTGAGCAAGAGTCTTGGAAGCAACTGCTGTTTTCTTCTTCAGCTAACACCTTAAGACAATTTTTGTCAGTGTCTTAGTCCATTCCTTTTGTTATAAAACATCATACAGTGGGTAATTTATAAGTAATAATAATTTATTTCTCCTCGTTCTGGAGGCTGGAAAGTCTAAGATCAAAGCATTGGGAGATTTGGCATCTTGAAGAGGCTTACCCTCTGCTTCCCAGATGACACACTGTTTCTGTATCATCTTGATGGGATTAATGCTGTGTCCTCACATGGTAGAAGAGAAGAAGGAGGCAGTTATCTGAAGCCTATTTTATAAGGGCATTAATCCCATTCACGAGGGTGGAACCCTCATGGGCTAATCTCCCCTGAAGGACCCCACCTCTTAATACCTTTGGGGATTAAGTTCTAACACATGAATTTTGGAAGAATACATATATTTAAACCATAGCTGTCAGGATTTTCCCTGATCTTCCCTGCGAGTGCCTGGGGGTTCATGGTTCATGCAGACAAAGTCTACAAGAGCATGGTCCTATACTTGCAATCTTTTGGGGATTGGCATTCTCACGCGAGCTCACCATCATCCTCTAGGTAAAAATTCACTAAAATTTTTTACTTACTTTTTTTTTCTTTGATAGATGGAATCTGCTATATTGCCCAGGCTGGGCTTGAACTCCTGGGCTCAAGGGATTCTTCTGTCTCAGCCTTCCCAGGAGCTAGGACTATACTGATATCTTTTTAACCAGCTAATATGGTATCTGATGTTGTCTGCCTCAGGTAAGCAAATACTCGGGTCATGTATCTCCCTGAGGGCACTATATCTTCTCAGTCTTCAGATTAGTTGGTGACTCTGAAACATCAGTTCTTTAGTGAGTTGAAGAAACACATTAATTTGCACTTTGTACATATAGCTTTGTCCTTGTTATAAGATAGGAGCAACATGTCTGAGCTGAAAAACTCTGATATTGATTTTAAGCATCATCTGTGCTTTTTTGGTCTTTATTCCTCACTAACGCATTTCTCAGAATACACTGTGCATAAGAATCAACTGAGAAGCATGTTAATGATAGATATGTTTGTGTCTCACCTTCAGAAATTGTGATTCCATAGTCTAAGGTAGACAAAAAGAATTTGTATATTCAGAAAGTTCCCCAGAACTTTTAGCAGGGGATCCCTACACTACAAGGGGCTTTGAAAGGTGGTATCCTTTCAAAGGTAAGCTCCCACTTAGGGATGGTAGCTTGCTCATCGTGATATCTCCCAGTGTGTTCAGGTGGATGCCTTGTATATGTTAGCTTCTTTATAAATATGCATTAATAGTTCCTAGTTTAACAAGAGCAGAGGTGGGAAAAACCATCACTTGAAATAGTCTAACCTTTCCTCATGTCTGTAAAACCTATCTATAATTCAAGGTTCAGCTGAAGTTTCAGATCTTCTCACTAACTTACTAGTATGGGAGGAGTTCAGGGGCAGTGAGTCAAGAAGGCTTTTTGTCAGTAGCTGGTTGTGTGATTTGGCTAAGGCACTTAAACACTTCTTCAATTCATTTTGTACTTTGATTTTAAAAATATAAAAATGGAATAGACTTTGGATTACAAATGAGCGTTATCATGAAAATCACTTGGGAGGTGTTTATTTTTACTCATAAAGTATGTGTGTACATATAATGTATGTGTGTATAATGTACACACATACATTATACATTTATGTGTCTGTGTGTATATATATCTATACATGTCTATATATATGCACACACATACTATACACATATATCTATTTGTCTTAATCCATTTTCATTGCTATAAAGGAATACTTAAGGCTAGGTAGTTTATAAACAAAAGCAGTTTACTTGGCTTACTGTTCTGCAGGCTGTACAAGAAGCATAGTGCCAGCATCTGCTTCTGGTGAGGGCCCCAGGAAGCTTCCACTCATGGTGCAAGGCAGAGGGGAGCTGGTGTGTAGAGATCACATTTTAGAAAGTGAGAGGAAGCAAGCAAGGGTGAGAAAAGAAGGTGCCAGACTCTTTTTAACAATCAGTTCTTGTGAGAAATAATAGAGCGAGAAATCAGTCATTGCTGGAAGGATGGCACCAAGACATGCATAAGGAATCTGCCCCCATGACCCAAACACCTCCTGCTAGGCTCCACCTCCAATGTTGGGGATCACATTTCAACATGAGATTTGGAGGGGAAAATATCCAAACTATACCATTATAATATATAATATGTGTATTAATTATATATATTAGTTTTATATTACATGTTAATTATATGTTATATTAATTAATTTTATAATTATAATGTATTAATATATAATTTAATAATAATAAAATATATATCGTATGGACACTATGCTAATCCCTGGAGATGCTGATTCGATTAATTGAGGAGTTTGCTTTTTTTAGCCTCTTTAGATGATTCTAATAATCAATTGTATTTGGAAACCTCTAGATTATATGCTTTCTAAATTCTCAAGTCCAACCCTCTGTCTCTGTCTACTGAACTCCCCAGATAGACATGTATCACCACAGGGTAGTGACTAAAAATATAATAAATTTGTATCCTTTCCATTTATATTTTCACCCTAAATACATTTGCAATATACACTTGATGATGGAGACTATGTATCAGTCTTCTTTTCTCTTGCATAGAGTTCCTAGCACAGTTTATAGACTCCCGCAAGCAAGCTGGTAAATTTTTGTTGATTGATGGAATGACAGTAGCCAGAAATTAGAAGTCAGGGAGGAAAGAGAAGCTAGAGATGGCTGGGAAGATACAGGTGTCTTGGTCGTAGCTGCATGAATAGAATATCTTGGCAGAGGGATTTTTAAATAGATGGGTAGGTGACAAAGGAAAACCTGGAAGAGAAGAAAGTGGCAGCAGTCAAGGTAGCTAAGCAGTTGATGAGCATCTTAGTTGAGAGATTCAGAAATGTGGAGGTGGGCCTGACACTGTGAACATGAGAAAGAAGGGTGCATGAGGGGAAGGCAGAAATGATGAGTGGAGGCAGCTGCATTTCTAAAGCCTAAGGATAGTTTTCAGGAAGAGAGGAGAAAAGTCTAAAGTTTGGGATTGAACAAACAAGTGTAGCACAAAGATTCCAGAAAGCTTTAATTCCTGAAAATCAAAAGAAGTTTAGATTTCAAATTTGACCTAACCATTTGGTATGAGAAGTAAATGCTGTCCTGCTCATCCAGGGGAAGCCATGTTAACCATCAAGTATGAAAGGCTGATTTTGATTTGTTTCATTGATTTTATTAGCAGAATAGTTTCCAGGAAGGAAGGGTAATCCATAAATTACTTAAAATTGATATTTGTGCCCTACCCCTGAGGTCTCACTGCAAGGGATTGGAGTGAACAAAAATTGATGATTTTGAATTGTCTTGTTCAGAAATTTTCATGATGTCCGTGTTTCTTTGCAAAGGAGAATCAGTGTTCAGTTGTTATGCCAAACAAGAAGTAATTCCCTTTTTCAAAGGCACCTCTGCAGCCCAGAGATTGCTGATCCTGTGAAGAAAAGGCAGTCATCAAAGAAAACAGCCACAGACTTAGAGAATTCAGGTTGGAGAGACAGAGAGCTGCCATGTTACAAACCCAAAGTGTAGGAAAGTATTCGTCAGAAGACAAATCTTGACAATGGTTAATGGATAAAAGTGGAGATTTTAAATAAGTGCAAGAGCAAAGATGTGGGGCCCATTAGACAGAAATAGGAATCCCAGAATGGAAAGGATGGGACCCAGATAGGAGATCCTGTTCTGGGCAGGTCCCTTAACCTCTTTGTTCCAGGCTTATCATAAGTTCTAAGAGAGATGAAGTTTTGGTTGGCAGAACTTCCTATGTATCCATTCCATTTCATTGCATTTTAACATGTATCTAGGTAACATTACCAAGTACTGAGTTATTTGATCTCAGTAAATCCTTTTGTCATCTTCATAAAGTTCTGAATAAAAGCACCCCTCTAGGTACCATTAAATGTAAATGCTGAGAATAACTTAATTAATAATCATGGTCAAGGTTGTGGTGCTAGCATCAGTACTGTAGAGTAAGCATTACTATGGTTGTTTGGCTACCTAACAACCGTCAGCCATTTGAATTTTATTGATGCTTTTGGGGGAATTTGTTCATTTGTGGGCAATTTTAAAGTCAATAATTTGTTCTGCCCTGCCTTACAGTGAAAGCCAGGTACAGAACTCAAGATAAGCAGACTGGACTTGCCTAGAATCTCTCTTTTTTTTTTTTTTTTTTTTTTTTTTTTTTTTTTTTTTTTGAGATGGAGTCTCACTCTTGTCAAGCTGTAGTGCAGTGGAGCAATCTTGGCTCACTGCAACCTCCACCTCCTGGTTCAAGAAATTCCCCTGCTTTAGCCTCCTGAGTAGCTGGGATTGCAAGCACCCGCCACCATGCCCGGCTAATTTTTTTTTGTATTTTTGGTGAAGACGGGGTTTCATCATGCTGGTCAGACTGGTCTCGAACTCCTGACCTCAGGCAATCCACCCGCCTCAGCCTCCCAGAGTGCTGCGGTTACAGGCGTGAGCCACTGTGCCCGTCCTTGCCTAGAATCTTGAGCTGACTGAGTCACAAAACAAAATATTTGGAACTCATTAATTCTAGCATTTGGACCCAGGAGATGGTTGGGTCATCAAGTTCTCTTGCTTTGTGGTCCTTCCTGTTCTGTCTTAAAGCCCACTTTTCCAGCTTCCCTTTTATTCTGTCAGCATCTTGTATCACCCAAGTAAATTAGCTTTTTAAGTTTACAAAAATTTATTTTTGATGTTTGAACTGTTTTCATATATAGTGCAACTTACCCAATACAGTGAGCAAAACCATATAACTAGCCTCACAATTTTCAGAAAGAGAATAGTTTATTTTGGGTGGTACTTCATATTATAGAAGGCCAACAGGAAGAAAGGAGAAGTAAATATTAAAAACAGCTCTGTTACTTGTGGTTGCCCTGGGTAGTCTCTGTTACACAATGTTAGTTCAGTACATAGTCAGCTCAGATTTGGCCCACTCTTCTCCTATTGTCAGCTTGTGGAACCAAGTGCTGCAAATATCTGGGCATATGCAATGAGTATTAGTTTACTTTTAGTCATATAAAGAGGAAGTCTGAGCCAAGGAAGAAAAAAAAGGAGGAGCAATCAGCTCCCATATGCACTCAGGCTACAAAAATGATGTGATAGGAAATACCCAAAATATAATAGTGGGAATTGAAAAGGGTACCCATGTGTGCAGGTGATACAAAATACATTCAACACTCTAAGGCAGACCATCTGAACAAAATGTGATCACCATATGGGCAAAGGCACAGACTCTGAAGCGTGATTGCCTCCGTTCCAATCCACATTCCACTTACCTAGCATTGTGACCTGGGCAAGTTACAAAATCCTCTGTGCCTCTTTTTCCTGATGCATTAAGTAGAAATAATTGTCATACCTATCTTACAAATACTTATTGAGGATTAAATGAGTTAATACAAATTCAGTGCTTAGAGCAGTGCCTGGGAGATAGTAAGTATTTAATAAATATTAACTATTAGAAAGCATTGGTAAATACAATTGCGGTTCAATAGTAAGCTTCTCTTCAGGCTAGAGTGTGAGTGGGAGGAATGAATAGCACTTAGCTGGAATCAGCAGTGAGTTAGTGAGGATCAAGCAATGTTCTCCTAAATCCGACCTGAATTTGGAGATGAAAAGATGTGGCATAGTATACCCTGGAGGAAAACTCAATGAACCTACATGGAAAAAAATCCCAGATATAATTCTCACCCTTTTCCCTCTTTTTCTTTCTATTTAAAAAATTCTGTTCCATGATAGAGGCAGAAAAATTCTTAACCTCTTTGTTTTCTCATCCATAAAACAGACACCATAACTCTGTGTGTGAAATGAAATTATCTGTATGAGAGCACTTTGTAAAGTTATAGAAAGTTTGCACTATTCAGTGCCTTTTCAGTTGCAAGTGAAGGAAGTTCAACTCAAATATCTACAAAGGCAAGTAGAATTAATTGGCTGCTAAAACTGGACAGGATATTGGGTATTTTATAGGCTTGAAGGACAAGCTGTAGAAACTTGCTTATAAAAGGCTGGAACTAGGTATTCAAAATGACCTGGATGTTTTTTTCCTCTTCTCTACGACCACCCCAGGGAGCATTGTTCTTATGGTATTCAAGAGGAAAAGCATGCCAAGGGTGCAAGGTAGAGTACAAGGTTAATGGTGTCCTTTGGAGATGTCACATGTTCTCATCCTTGTTTGACTTTGCTTCTGTTTGTACCTTAGTCTCTTCTACACCAGATAGCTTTCCTCCCAAAACCTTAATATGGCCACAAGGTTTTGGGAGCTTTAGCTTGTATCCTTCTAACACTATAACACACAAAAAATAGAATCTTTCCTTTAGCTTAAGTTGAAATTTCCCAAGAAGGACTCTGATTGGCCTTACCTGGGTCCTGTTCCTATTCCTGAACCACTGCAGACTGGGGGAAAGGGCCCTCTGGTTGGATGATCCTCGGTCATGTTCTTGCTGCTCCTGTGATTGTGTATATGGTGGCTGGAGGGAAGGGATACCTGACTGAAAACCCTTCGAATCATGGGGAGTAGAAAAGAGGTTCTGTTATTCAAAGAAAGGAAATATGAAAGACAAGCTAGCGCTATCATGGTCCACCACAAATGAAAGCATTTTTTCCTAATGCTTGAGATTGTTCACTATCCTTCCACCCTGCATTACTGTGAAGAGTGTGTTGTGCAGTAGCTGTAGTTACATGACATTGCGATATATAATAAGCCTAGATTATTTCCTATTGGAAAAACAAACTTCTTGCTGAATTAACATATTTCACTTTGGCTGTACAATTATTCTTCACCATTACCCTTTCGGAGAATTCTAACACCATCACAAAGGAGATATTACTTTTCCATAAGCTGCTTTCATGTGGGCATGCTTTTTAAAAGTCCTGAAAAGGGTTGGTAACTATCTCCATTACCAAAAGGCTAGGAATTCAAAGGGCATTCATTTGCTCAGTTTGTCTCCCGAGTGTTTTCACAAATACCAGGAAGCCAGCCTGGTTTCAGGAAAGAAAATGTGCATTTATCAGATGTACTTGCTGAGGCACATAAACAAATAGTACTATGACTATGGAAATGATATGTGGATATGTTTCTGGAAATTTAAACAAAAGAATTATTCAGAGAGCTAAAGAAGGTGTCTGGGAAGTGATAACACTTTGAGGGGCCCTAGAAAGATTAGAGATATATGTAGGTGAATAATAGCTTATATAAAAATTGACAGTAAACAGGTAGTCAATTCAAGTTTAAAATCACAATAAAGAACACCTTCTTTTTTCCTCAAAAAAATTTTTTTTTTTTTTTTTGAGAAGGAGTCTCGCTCTGTTGCCCAGGCTGGAGTGCAGTGGCCAGATCTCAGCTCACTGCAAGCTCCACCTCCTGGGTTTACACCATTCTCCTGCCTCAGCCTCCCGAGTAGCTGGGACTATAGGCGTCCGCCACCTCGCCCGGCTAGTTTTTGTTTTTGTTTTTTTTTTTAGTAGAGACGGGGTTTCACTATGTTAGCCAGGATGGTCTCGATCTCCTGACCTCGTGATCCGCCCGTCTCGGCCTCCCAAAGTGCTGGGATTACAGGCTTGAGCCACCGCGCCCGGCCAAAATTTTTTTACTCATCATTTCTAAGTTTCTATTTCATATTTTCCTCTTTTTTCTTAATAACATATTTCTCAGAATTTGTCTATTTTAAACATCATTCTTTCAACTCTATACACAATCTTATTGATATAATTTTAGCCTTTTATTTTCTCTTATGTGTTGCTATTATTATCTCCACTTTATAGATAATAAAACAGAGGCACAGAGGTGTTAAATAACTTGACCAAGCTTGTGAAGCTGGTTAGTGGCAGAGCCAGCATATAGACCAAGACAGGCTGACTACAGAGCACATGCTCCAAATCATCTCATCTTGCTGCATTTTCACTAAATTCAAGGCAAATGTTTGAAATCCGCTGTGTGGTCAAATTCTTCTCTTGCAGAAGACTTTATGTGTGATCAGATACATTGTATTCATCCATTTATTAAATATAACAACAAGATTATAATTTTCCTGAACATGGTCCTGAATACAGGGATAATCTGAGAGCAAGAACTATATATCTCTTCCTCTTACTAGCTGTGTGAGTAGGGATAGACTTCTCAGATTTCTTCACTTGTAACAAAGGGAACATACTAACTGCTTGACACATCTCAGAAATTATTGGGACAAAAGAGATGGGAAGTGTGAATTGAGGAAGCATTAAGAAAATTGACACTGTGAAAATGAAACAAATTGAAACCAACACCAGCTCCTCACAATCTCTTCTCTTTTCCTGGTTTTATCCTGCCTAATTTAGATCATAAACTCTCGAGCCTGAAACCATTACCCCTTTATGCAGAGTACCAGGACTGGTGTCATTATTTAATAAAAGCACAAGAAGCAGCAGCAGCAGCAGCAGCAGCAGCAGCAGCAGCAAAGGTTTGAAGTTAGATCCACAGACCTGAAGTGGAAGTTGTATTGAGTTCCAACTTTAGTTCATTATAGCAAAGTTAAAAATAAGGGAATGGATCTATTTTCTTTATTTTCCTAAAACTAGTGTAAATGTAGCAATTTAGAGAGTGCAATCGAGTGTCAGATTTCTTGTATAACGTTTTTGTCTCAGCTTCTTAACAATTGTATAATGTTTTGAATACATCCAGATTGCACAGATTCCAAGGAACACAATATTTTACATTTCCATATCTCATAGAGTCAGTGGTGATTTATGGTCACTGTTGTACATGTGGTAGTGGAAATGTACTTGGCTTCGCCTGATCACACATGCACTTGGTCATCAGTGGTCAGCGTTATCTCACCTGAGTTACGAGTATTTGCATTACTGCACTTGCTGAATTAGTTTGCCATTTAAATTGGCTTCAGATAAATTCAACAATACATTTGGCTTTAAGACAAAAAGTTAATATATATGCAAAAACAGAGGAGTGGTGTTTAGATTTGATATTCATGAAGCAAATATTCATCATTAGAAAAATAATCGTTATGCCAGATTGTCTTGCAAAGAAAAAAGCAAGTGTTTTATGACATCCAAGAAAGAAACATACCCACAAGTAGCTGAAATTGGGTTATATGTTTTTTACTGAGGCGCAGCAGAAGGATTGCTTATCACAACAAGCCATAGAACCGAAGGCAGAAGAAATTGCAACTCCCCTGAGATAGATGAGAAAAATTGCAAAGCAAGGGGAGACTGCTTTGATACAAGAACTCTTTCAGCAAGTATAGAATAAAAATTTGAAGTGACAAGAAAAGATTACATTATAGTTTATGACATTTTCCCCCTTTTTTCATTTGTGTATTTAAAAAAATTATAATGCACTGATGACCTCCTAGAGATGACGAAATATGGAATCAACTTCTTACATTGTGTGAGGATTAAATAAAATAATATAGGCAAAGAGCTACTGCTGTGCTTGACATATAGTAAGCATGTAATGCATGCTAGTCATTATTATGATCATCATTAACAAAGGTCTTTCACTTTCATATCTGCTCTCTAGGAGATTAATGGGGGTTGGAAACAGCTCAAATGGGATATACTTTATTTGAAAATAGTATGTAGTTTGTGTTCTCAGGGAGAGCAAGGAAAAGTCTAGGCAGTATTAGGAAACATGACAGGTGTTTCTTAAGTTAAAGGGAAGAATGAAGTGGAAGACTTTTCCCAGCATGCTCAACATGAATGACTTTTTCTGTCTTTGACTGGAAGTTACTCTTTTACTACCTTAAGAAATTGCTACCCAGCAACACGATAGACAAAGCTTCAGCTGCATTTCCTTAGCCAAGAAAATTGGAGACATTTCTACCTTGGCCTTTTATTCAAAAAGTGTGGTGTTAATTTCAGTGTGCCACTTCCCAAAAAGATATTCATAGTTTTAGAATTTGTGATTTTCACAGCTTATTTGGAGCCATAAGCATATTGTAAGGACTTTATTGAAAAGTTCTCAAGTAAACAAATGTGTGCCTGAGCTCAGTGAATTTACACAGTGTTCAAGTACACTGAATTCAACCTCAGAATTTTAATTTTCATCTAACTCAAGCTGTTGCATTCCTGAAAACATAGAAGATTCTATAAAGTCATGAGGGATGCTAATTGGGCTATGAATTTTTTTCAGGATTAATTCCTTGGTTAGAAAAACAAACTTTTGCTGGGTGCGGTGGCTCACGTCTGTAATCCCAGCACTTTGGAAGGCCGAGGCGGGTAGATCACCTGAGGTCAGGAGTTCGAGACCAGTCTGGCCAACATAGTAAAACCCTCTCTCTACTAAAAATACAAAAATTAGCCAATTGTGGTGGTGGGGGCCTGTGATCCTAGCTACTCAGGAGGCTGAGGCTGGAGAATTGCTTATCCCGGGAGGTGGAGGTTGCAGTGAGCCAAGATCACACCATTGCACTTCAGCCTGGGCAACAAGAGCAAAACTCCATCTCAAAAACAAACAAACAAACAAAAAACAAGAAAAAAAAAAAGAAAAAAAAAGAAAAACAAACTTTTGAGATATTTTTTCCAAAGTGTCTCTTAGATTGTGTTCAAGCTTCTCTATTAAAAAGTTAATTATTATGTTTTAAAACAAATTAATATTGAAGTATGAAAGACTCACTTGAATATATTTGACTTTTATTAATCAAGGTAACTACAGAAAAATAAATTAAGCACATAGCACCACTCCCCTTCACACACATACATTTTAAAATAACTGTGAAAGGCAAGCAAAGACTTTTACCACTTTTATTATTTCAAAAGCACAAAGATAACAACACATGTTATTTGAGGTTTTATGAGTGAAAAACCTCTCTTAAGACAAAGGAACAATAAGCATTTTAGTGCCAAAATAATTCTGGGTTTATTCTTCAGAGAATTATTTTGCTTTTATAATATAATTTTTATTGCTACACTCCAATATTTTTGGTCTTGAAAACTATTAAACTATGTAGAAATACTTTGGCTAGTAGATATCATAATAAATGACTCACGAGACAATTGCTCAAGTAATCAAGCTATCAGTCATGATACAGCAACTCTGGACAAGTATAATGTGTGTGTGTCACAGAAAGTTAATGTGGCATGTTCACTTATTATTATTATCATTATTATATTTTGGAGACAGGGTCTCACTCTGTCTCCCAGGCTGGACTGTGGTGGTAGAGTCATGGCTCACTGCAACCTGGACCTCCTGGGTTCAAGCAATCCTCTTGCCTCAGGCTCCCAAGTAGCTGGGACCACAAGCACTTGCCACCACAGACAGCTAATTTTTGTATTTTTTGTGGAGAGGGGATCTTGCTATGTTGCCCGGGGGTCTCAAACTCTTGGGCTAAAGCAATCCTCCGGCCTCAGACTCCTAAATTGCTGGGATTACAGGTGTAAGCCACTAGGTCCAGCCTCACTTATTGATATTCTTGACAAGGTTATTCTTAGTAAAAAGGGGAGGGAGCAAAATGCTGATCAGGGACTTATTTGTTGGCTTAAATTTGTCCTCCAGTGTCCAGGTTAAGGAATGCCTTTTTTTCTATAAGCCACTCAAAAAAGTTGTCACTACGTACCTTCAGCTTGTTTTTCCTGTAGGGGAGATGGAATTTTTTTCTTTACCCATCACAGGTTCATGACTGAGACCCCTATAATAAAGACAAATTAATAAAAGAAAAGCATACAAATTTATTTAATAGAAGTTTTACATGACACAGGAGTCTTTGGAAATGAAGACACAAAGAAAGAGAGAAAACTGTATATTTTTATGGCAAGCTTGATGAATTAGGATAGTCATGCCGAAGTATGAACAGCAGAAGGGGGCATGATCCAATGGTAATACACTGGAGGGAACTTGGCAAGGCCTGTGTGTTCAGATTCTTCTTTGTTTTTCTGTGTCTGCAGTGATGGTATTTTTTTTCCTCCAGGTATGTGGTGGGTACCTCTGGAATAAAGGTTTTATGACCTACACCAGGGGAAGATCAGCTAACTTTCATAGCCTGCTTCAGGGGAGAAGGGACGAGGGGAAGATGAGAGTGACCTTCCTGCTTCTACTGTTTTCTCTAATGTCAAGGTGTCATATTTTGGGGTAGCATGTCCTGAACCCAAAGGATCTGACGGACTGTAGAAGAATGGGCACGACTGCTGAATCTGGTTCAGATCTTTAAATTTATAACTAGGGTTTTCCAAAATAGAAAAGGAATTTTTTTTTCTATTTTTCCTAAATGTTGTTGACTCAAGAAAACTGTTGCTGCAAAACTCTAAGCAATGATGATAAAATTTTATCCAAAATATTACCTTTCATTATTGTTTATTTGGTGAAAAGTACTTTGACTGGTGCTAGATAAATCACGGAATAGAAAGGAATGGTAAGACAACAATTCAAGTGTTTTATTGTCTCTTTGTGTTTGATAGTCTACTCTATTTTTGGAAGTCCTTTTTAAGCTCTGGGAATGTAAAACAATTACCTTTCAAACCACTGAAGTGCAACCTAAATATAGTTAACACCTCATCTGGCTTCCAGGGTGTAAATTAACCTTGTCTACAGGCCATCAAGAATATTTAATGTTTTTTATTTATGAATCATCGGCATTATAGAATTTGACTAAATGTAATAAAAAAGATAAGCAACTGCATAAAAAATTGTGAAAGCAATTAGGAAACAGGGCATTATTTTTTATGATTTACCACAATGTGTGACAAACTTTTCTCTGATCCTCAAGTCAATCAATTTATACATTAATTCCTCTTCAGAAGAACACTGTAATAATGTTAGGAATTAGTACTCAACCACCTGCTGTTATTTCAAATGCATACACATTGATGGAAAATACAGGGGCCCAAAACGTACTCTACCATCAGCCCATGGCTCTTCTGCTAGGAAGGAGGTGGCAGTTAGGGACAGAACAGCACTGCACAAGGTGGGCAGAGTTTCAGAGGCTCTGCCACATGAATGTCCCACTAAAATAATTTTCTAGTGGAATACTTGAATCAGTACATGGATTTGGCATTGGAATAAAGACATGGCTTGCCCCTTCTCTATTAACTCAAATTTAAATATTTTTTCTTTCTCTTCCTCTCTCCTTGCTCTGTCCCTTCTTCTTTCCCTCCTTCTTCTGTCAACCATTTATCTTTCTACTTTGGGTTGCTTTTTCAATCTCTGTCTTCTACTATCCCTTCTTCCCCTATCCTCTCTCCATGTATTCTCCGTTTGAGTTCACATTCAATCTACAACCTACCAATATTCACATAAACCCAATTCTCCATGTGTAGCCCTGATCTCTCAACCACGAATTCACCATTCCAACTGCCTGCTGGACACTTGCAGCTATGGTTCCTTAAGTCCTTTAGACTCCACTTCTCTGTTAAACGTGTCTTTTCCCCCATTCCTCAAACCAACTCTTGGTCTTCTCTTTCATATTTCAATGAACCTTTTCACCAGTCCTTCAGCTATCTGGGCGTCAGCTCTTACAGTTATCTTTACTTCTCCCCTTCTGTCTCCTCCTACATTCAATCAGGCATGTGTCCTCTTGATTATATTTTGTCACATCCTTTAATTTTCACTTCTAATATCAAGATCCTAGTAAACTTATCATCACTCTTCTTAGTGTTCTGGTCATTAACCAATTCATCCTTCAGACCATTGCCAAGATATTTATGATACTAAAAGACTGGTAAGATCCCACAATAGTCATTTCTTCTGCTTATCAAAAACCTTTGATGAGGGGCAGAGATAGGCAAGACAATCAGAGAAGAAAAATAAAGTTGAGTCCATACTAGATATCAATATGTTTTATAAATACATGAAATAATACATGTTGACTTATATATCATATAATATTTCATAAATCATGTATCATAATCGATCATATATCATATATCATACTAGATATCAATATGTTTTATAAATGATAGATTAAAATACATTTATGAAACATCAAAATGTTTTATAAATGATGTTTTATAAATAATATACACTTCTAGATGTCAAATATAATCCAGACAATCTGTTACTTGAAAAAGATAGATAAATAGACACGGAATCATTGACAAAATTGCAAACACAATGAGAAGTTGGCGTGATAAAAATAACTCTTTCAATAGGTATACACATAAAGAGATTCCAGATATTTAGCCCCTTGATTTAGGAGAGAGATAGTGCTGCTGTGCAGTGGGGAAGAGTGGTTTTTTCGACAAATGGTGCTAGGCCAATTGGATATCCATGTGGAACAAAATGAAATGGTGGTCCCTCAATCATGGCATATGTAAAGAATCAATTCTATATAGGACATGAAGATAAATGTGAAAGAACAACCAAAGGGACACACAGAAAAATTATTAACCAAAAAGTATGAATACATCAAGTTGCATTAAAATTAAGACACTTAAGTGAAAATTCAAGCTACAGTGAAGAAGATGTCTACAATACATTTTTCTGACAAAAGAAGAGTAGTATAGAATATATAAAGAACTCCTACCAAATAGTTAGAAAAAACAAGTAATTGGTCTGGCACGGTGGCTCACGTCTGTAATCCCAGCACTTTGGGAGGCCCAGGCGGGTGGATCACCTGAGGTCAGGAGTTCAAGACCAGCCTGGCCAACATGGTGACATCCCGTCTCTACTGAAAATACAAAAAATTACCCAGGTGTGGTGGTAGGCACCTGTAATCCCAGCTACTTGGGAGGCTGAGACAGGAGAATCACTTGAACCTGGGCAGCCTTTACTGGGAGGCAGAGGTTGCAGTGAGCTGAAATCGTGCCCCTGCCCTCTAGCCCGGGCAACAAGAGCAAAACTCTGGCCAAAAAAAAAAAAAAAAAAAAGGCAAAAGCAAGTAATTAATAAAATTGGATATCCATGTGGAAAACATGGATAACAGACACTTTATAAAAGAGAATATACATGTGGCCAATAAGTATCTGAAAAGGTGCTAAATTTTTTTAGAGATTAATGGGTACACACTAAAACCTCAATGAAATACCACTACACACCCACCAGGATGGCTAACACTTTAAAACCTGAACAATATTGGTGCTGGCAGGATCAAGGAACAGGTAGAATATTTATAATCCCTGGCGGAAATGCAGAATTTATATAATTCGCAGAACAACTATTTGGCTGTTATAAACTAAAACTGACTATATGACCTGGCAATTTCATTTGTAAATAAATACACAACAGAAATGGTTAAATGAGTGCATTAAACAATATGTACAAAAATATTAATAGTGGCACTATTAATAATAGTCCCAAATTGGAAGCTACGTCAATAGTAACACAATAAGTACATTTTATTTCATGTTTTGAAATGCACACATTCTACCAACAGTCTTTGGAATCTTGGTTTCTACACACATTCACCTAGTACTCACCTTACAACACCCTGAATTCCTGTGCATCCTGTCCACTGAAATTCCAAGCTCACGGGGCGTTGTGAATGCTATATACAAGCGGGTGGCAAGAAACGTGGACACGCACATTTTGTAAGTCTCCTCTGCTCTTACATGTACTTCATTGTTTCATTGGATTTCACTTATAAAACACAACATCAATGATAAAATTATTAAGAATTTCAAGATGACAACAGCAAAGCAATAAAGTAAACACATGCCCTTCTGGGTGGGAGCTTTCCCTAAAACCAGCTCTTCCTCTTAGTCCTACTTCAGAAAAAGTTTATTAAAAAATAGGAGAACAAAAAGATATCTGTTGATAGTTCCTTCACTGCCTAGCAAAGTCCAAATTCTGTAGCAAAATAGAGTTTTTAAAACTCTGGTCTCAACTCCCCTCCCTCACTCTTTGCCTTACCTACCAACTAATCCCACCCCCAGTATCATTCCACCTCAAAACCTGAGTCATCCTTCACCCCTGTCCTAACCCCTCACAGCAGATTTGCTTGCCTTACTTTGAGCATATATTATAAATATATCCACTTTTTCATAGAAATAGATCGTTCTAATCTAAGCCCTGTGGCACCTGAGCAAAATGAAAACAAATGCCAAACAGCTTGAGTGTGAGGGTGTGGGAGTGTCCATTCCCCCTGCCCCATAGCCCTTCACAGGCATTCCACAACAAGTGGTCAGAGTAGCCTTTAGAAAATGCCATTCAGTCTCTTGAAATGATGTCTGTATTCAAGTAAAAAAATTAGAAATTAAAAGAAAAAAGAAAAAAAATGCTACACAGCCCTGCTCAAATTCTACAGAGGCCTCTGAGTCTCTTTAGAATGAAATTCAGACCTCTTCTGGACCACAAGGCCCTGCCTGCATACTTTTGATTCTCTTCGCTTCACACCAGCTTCCCTTTCCTTCTTAGGACAGACCCTTGGCTTTTGTGTTTGCTAATTTCTCTATTTTGAATGCTCATCTTTACATGGCTGTGCCCTCCCTGTTTAGACTCAGATAAAAATTCCTCTGTTCAAAGAAGGCTTTGCTGACCACGAAATATAAACTAGCTCTCCCGCACCAATTCTAGTCTTTGTGATCATAGCATTATACTGTTGTCCCTCCTGCCACTTACCAACACTTGCAATGATGGGATTGATGAATTTACTTTCTTATTTGGTGGCTGGATCCTCCCCACTAGACTATCAACTCCAGGCTCTCTTGTTCATGGTTGTATCCTGAAGGCCAAGAACAATGTCCAGCACATACTACGTGCTTACAAATATCACATTTCATTACTGCTTTCTGAAAGGATGATCGAAGGCTCTCCTCATTCCCCTGGTTGTTTTGGCGGGTTTTTTGTTTGTTTATTTTGATTTATTTTATTTATTTATTTTTTTCCCCCCGTTGAGTCTCCTCTGCTTAGCCAGTGAGCAGGGTTTTGTTTAGGTAAGGGAATATTAAGAGGCATGTGGAACAGGAAACTAGGGCTAAGGGCTGGGGCTGGGAGGTAGAAGATAGGGAGTGGAGACATGATGCACATTCTGGAAAGACATTTTTTTCCGGGAAAGAGAAATGCTCAAATTGGATTTTAGAGATTTCTGATATGTGATGAGACCCTTTCTTCTCCCCAAGAAAACCATCCATGAAATCTAGAAGACTCATGAAGCATTTGTGAGTTTGGTGGGGAGGGGAGGCTTGTTGCCCCTTGTGATGGCATAGGGTTCATGTGTAAAGTAAGCACAGGACCCTCAACAGCCTTGTCGCCTTTGGGTCACACCTATCCTTCAAACAATATGGACTGCTAAGTTTGGTAAAATTAGGTTATGCTTTCTTTGGCTATCCTGTTAGTTTGTAATATTATTGCCAAACATCCCTTCCTAGGCAGCCTAGTGTGGAAAATAATTAATGGGTAAAAGCAAGGATTATTTTAAAGCCCAGTTCTTCCCTATTCTGAGCTGTGTGAACTTTAGCAAGTTGCCTATCTTCTCTCTGAAACGGGTATCATACTACAACCTTTCTTATCATTTGTCATGGTCAAATAAGATAATGCATTACACAGTTACTGGCAACATATGGACCCCTTAAGTGTTAGTTTTTATTTTCTCCCCTTTGGGGATCAAATACCTGGAGGACGGGGTCTGTGAGAGGAGATTTCGTCTTCCATAATTTCAAATCCCATGGAGGAGTCCTGCAAGATGTCTTATGAGGCAATTTCAACAAATATTTGTGGCAAATCTAGGTTTTTAAACATTCAAACTTGAAATAAATTTGTTCTCTTTTATAGCAATCTTTTCTTTTTTTTTTTTTTTTTTTTAGTGATAAAAGGATTCTCTTTTTTTTTTTTTTTTTTTTTTTTTTTTTATTATACTTTAAGTTCTAGGGTACATGTGCATAACGTGCAGGTTACATATGTATACATGTGCCATGTTGGTGTGCTGCACCCATCAACTCGTCAGCACCCATCAATTCATCATTTATATCAGGTATAACTCCCCAATGCAATCCCTCCCCCCTCCCCCCTCCCCATGATAGGCCCCAGTGTGTGATGTTCCCCTTCCCGAGTCCAAGTGAGCTCATTGTTCAGTTCCCAAAAAGGACCGGGTCCTATTGTGATTTGTTTGCATTTACACCTTTCCTATTCTCCTCCTCAAAAGGAGTGTCATGGAACACCTAACAAACCAAACAACAAACAGACACACACAATCTCAATTGAATTATTTTTTCTTGAGAATGTTAGTGACACAAAAATAGTTTTGGAAAATAAATCTCTGGGGTTATTCATTCACTTCTTTCTTCTTTTCTACCAAGGAAACCTACAACTCATTACTATCTTTTACTGCCCAATATGTGAGATCTTTTCCACATCTTATCTCCTTAAGGCTCCGTCACAGAAGGGCGAAGATACTTTCTGCTCAGTAGTTCACTTCCAAAGTCTGCAGTTTGCATGTAGTATGTGCTCTGGAAGGGCAGGGTTGAATTGCATAGTGGTTAAGAGCTGGGCGATCCTCGTTGTATTATCATATAGCACTTTGCACAAACCTCAAAAAGACTCTGGATTTGTTTCTGGTTCTATGTGTGGAAGAAGCCCATTAATGAAGACCTCTTATGCATTCAGTAAATGTCTACTTGAGGCTGCCTAGTGGCTGGAGAAAACCCTGCTCAGTCTCTTCCCACTCAATGGGACAGAGGGTTTGCCTCTGTGAGTCCTAGAGCGGCTATGTCTGCACAGAGCCCCAGTGGGCTTTCTTGTACCTGGTCAGCTTCGGAGCTGATGTGTCTTCATGGAGCACCTCTGAGGAGCCAGCTCTGGGGTCTTGGACCCTGGCACTGCCTGATTCACCCATTCATCCATCTACTCACCCTTTCACCACTTCTTACTGAGGTGCTGGAGACAGAGCACATCAGATTTCTGCTTCCACAGAGTTGATATTCCAGTGCAGTACCACAGATAAATGATGACCAGAGACTCTCCTATTGGATTTTTACAACACTTTCTGTCTTTGCTTGTTTGTAGGACTTGATGCTTTAGATTTGAAGGTGGCTATGAATTGTATACTATCTTATTTTATGAGTATAGTGTTTCTGCCTATCACTTCCAGATTAGTTTATCAAATTTTCAGGAATAAATAACTATGATTTATTCATTTATTCTATTATTTATTCAATAAAACTACATGAGAAGTAGCATGTGCAAACCAGAACCAAAATGTTTGGTTTAAATGCCAGCTTACCATTCAACAGCTGTGTGACCCTAGGCAAGCTACTTAATCTTTTCTACGCCTCAGCTTTTTTCTCTGTAAAAGGGGGATAATCATAATATTTAGCTCATGTCAGAAACAAAAGTTTTTCAGTGACATGCTGTAACCCCTCAGTATGCGCTAGCTATCATTAAGGCAGCACTTACCATGTGGCAGGGGCTGTGCTATATTTACATCAAGGTTCTTCCTCACAATAGCTCATGACATTGTTATCACGAGCCCCATTTTACAGATAGCAAATTTGAGAGGCAAAGCTCTTTGCCCAAGAATACAATAGAGACGAGGTTGAACCCCTTGTTTGTTTGGCTTCAAAGCTCATGTTTTCAGCAATGTCTTATCATTGCCTCTCACCTGTGGAGTTCCTGACTTCAGTGCAGAGGATCCAGACGCTCTTTTATAAAACCGTGTGTGTGGAGCAGATTGATTCACATGGAGTTTCCACATTTTATTGAGGTTTCACCATGAGCCTGGCGCTTTTCCTGGAGCTAATCCACATCATGATTTCACAATACAGGACTGAATTCAGAGGCTGTGTTGAATTAATTTTTTCCTCCTTGTCATTTAAGGTCAGGATCGGGCACAGCATGTTGAAATATATATTGTTCACAGCCTTTTTCTGTTCACTGAACTTTCCAATTAGTGTTCACTTAAATGGATGCTGGGGAGAATTTTTTACAAGTTATGGTGTCATGTTGAATTGTGGTGATTATGAAGGCTACAGTGACAGGAAAGACCTAAGATATATATTTTTTTCTGTTCTCTCATTGCTTGGCAAAACTGTGAAAAATAATCCTTAAGTTAAGAATTCCCTGATACAAAAGAACATTAAACCATTTTTGGGGTCATTTTATTGTTAAAAGTTCTTCTGATTTAAATGTTCCATTTCCTTGAGTTTTGTTTTTAAAATTATAGTTGTATATGGTGCCCTTGGGGTAATGTTATATTGATTATCAAATGTCTCTGGTGCATTTCTGCTCTCCGTCTATTTAAGCATAGAACAAGATAGTGTGGGTTTTCTATCTTTCATTCTAAATGTCATTTGCTGTGAGCTATTTTCTTGCACTCAGTTGCTTTCCTTTCCTTTTGTTTATCTTATTTTGCATATACTTTCAATTTTTACAAAATTGGTTATAATATGGGATTATACTGTGTTCTGCGGGTGAATTTGAACATTAGGGCTGATATTTTATATTGTGACAGAAAGACTAGGGTATTTTTTTTCTCTTTTATTCTCCTTCAAAAAAAAGCCCCAGTGAATGAATAATTTAAGTCCTTGAATTCTGAAGAACATATTTGAGTATTTCATGGTACAGGCATCTTTATTTTATGTTTCTTTCCCAGAGGCAGGAGAAGTACCAAGTATTATAATATGAACTCAATCAGTCATATCCTTTCCTGGGGCTGTGTGGTGATGAGAGTCTCACCTCTATGAGGATTTAATTCATGGACAGGGAGAGAATTCAAGGAAGGCCGCTGTCATCCTTATTCAATCTCCATTGCTTTTTACTGGTGAGTGTAGTAGCACAGGCTTGTAATTTCCTTATGCTAAAACTGAAAGGGTGGGTTTTCCTATGAAAATACAGTTGTCTCTGGAGTTTTCCAAGGATCACTAATTCATGGTAAGGGTGTGGCAAGGGGTTGTCTGTCTAGTTGCTACCCAGCACTATTACAGCTTTGTGTTAGGGATGAGAGTAAGGGAGTACTTTTAATTATATTTTGGTTCTTGTCTCCAGATCAGTTTTATCAAGATCGACTGTGGCATTTGTGGCTATCTCAATGAAAAAGAGCATGTGAAAATTAAAGAAAAGTGATGAATTTGCTCATCAGCAATTCAGAATACAAAGGTAGCAGAGGATAATTTATACTGAATTGCAACACCTCTCTAGGTTCAAGGCCATTTCAGGACGTAGCAGATAGCTAGTATAGCTAGCTCACCTTTTAGAAAGAGATTGGGCTTCTTTGTAAGTTGGTTGTTTGGAATTCAGGAGGATAATAATCTATAGAAACATTATTTAAAATATATAATATATGTATTATAATTCCTAGGCTAGCCCAATAACACTCATTTAACTCACAATGCAATTGGAGGGTGGTACAATAGTACTAATGAAAAAACAACCATTTAGATTTAGAAATGTGTTTGGAGTTTCAGTTACCTCCATTGTGGCCCTGGTTTTAGGATTCAGTATTTTTTTTTTTTTTCTTCATCTCTACCAACTCCATCACTTCCCCAGCTGGCCACATAGACATATTTACTTCTTCATTACATAGTTTGAAACTCCCACACTTTAGTCTATGCTCTGGTTTTTCTCAATTCTTTTCAGAAGTCCAATGTGCCATCTTTCTTCCAAGTTTAGGCCCTCACTTTTGTCAGCTCCTCCACCTGAAATGCTTCTCCAGCCATTCATCTCTTGGCTAACTCCTGTTTGTTCTTCAGTGTGGGTGTCATCTCTCTGTAAAACCTTTTGTGGTTCCTCCTTTTCATACTTCAAGTCTGTCTTGCAGACTAGAACTAAAGTACAATTAGAATCCATCTTCCAACTGCCCAGAACCTCCAAGAGTATAGTTAGCCCAAGGAAGGGAGAGTGGTTAGTCCAGCTTCATACTTATATAGGGAGACACCTGCTGTTCCCACAGGTCCTTGCCGGCACTTGTTTCTGATGAGCAACAGGCCCTGTAGAGCTATCAGAAGATGCTCTTTCATGCTCTTGACATTGGTGACAAGATTCCACCAGGGACTTCATGCATCTTTGGATTGAACTTAGCCAGATCAGTGCTAAGTTCAGTCACAGATCTCTCAACTAAGTTGGTTCCCAGGGGTGCAGATCTTAGCGCTCAGTCTTTCCATTTGCAGGTATAGCGTCCTCTCAGGGAAATAGGAGGCCCCACAACACTAAGTCATGATTGTTTCTGTCTTACACTTCACACATCCAGACCACTCTCTTCCTTCTCTCACCGGGCATTCACATCTAGTGGTTAAAGAGTGTGTTAGTTTCCCAGGGCTACCATAATAAAATAGAAAACAAAAATGGTTGTCTTAGAACAATAGAAATTCATTGTTTCACGGTTTTGGAGGTTAGACATCACATCTGGAATTAAAATGTCAGCAGAGCCATGTTCCCTTCACAGGCTCTAGAAAAGAATTCTTTCTTGCCTCTTCTAGGCTTTGGTGGTTGTTAGCTATTTTCGGTGTTTCTTGACTTGCAGATGCATTATTCCAATCTCTACTCCTGTCTTCACATGGCCTTTTCCCTGTGTGTCTGTCTCTGTGTCCAAATTTTCTCTCTAATCATATTAGATTTAGGACTCACTCTAATCCATGTTGACTTCATCTTAATTTACTTACATCTACAAAGACCTTATTTCCAAATAAAATCACACTTTCAAATTTCAGGTGACACAAATATTGAGGGGCTACTCTTTAACCCATTATAAGCGGTTTTCTCTTAAATGCTCAAAATCCAAGCGGTCATATTACACTTCTTTCACACATTGAGGATAGCTTCCCACACTCCAAAAGATGTGTACTCTCAGTAGTTCTAAGGTGACTCATCCATATAAAGGAGTTTCTCCAATAGGGTTGGAAGTCAAGGAGGCACCTAGAGTACAAAATTTGAGGAGGTGCTCCTTCTCCATATCTTAGAGGTGCAGAGTTACACTTATACAGCCTTGACAGTGGGTTCTTCCTTACTTTTGGGGTCCTAGTTCTCTTCTTGCATTCTCCTAGTCCCAGCCCTACTCCCCAAGATAATCCAAGAGATACACCTAAAGAAATGGCAGATGAAGTAAGCAACATTTCTCACATCTCTGTTGTCAAAAAAAGAAACAAATCTATAATTTTCATCTGTGATGCAGCGACACCCTGAGACATGACGATAACTAAACTTTTCGAGTGGTTCCTATGTGTGGGCACTACACTAAGTTATCTTTATCTCATGTATGCCTTTTAGCCCGAAGAAGGTATTCACAGCATTCCCATTTATTAGTTGCAGAAACAGATAACTGCAGCTGTCTTTCATTTTATAACCCTTTAACTTTCAGAGTATCTGACACTCAGTGGGCACTCAAAAAAATGTTTTAATAAATGAGACAGCCCAACCAGGTGCAGTGGCTCATGCCTGTAATCCCAGCACTTTGGGAGGCTGAGGCGGGCAGATCACTTGAGGTCAGGAGTTCGAAACCAGCCTGGCCAACATGGTGAAACCCCATCTCTACTAAAAATACAAAACAGCCAGGCATGGTGGTATGCAATTGTAATCCCAGCTTCTTGGGAGGTTGAAGCAGGGAAACTGCTTGAACCCAGAAGGTAGAGGTTGCAATGAGTCGAGATCATGCCACTGTACTCCAGCCTGTCCGGCACAGAAAGACTCTGTCTCAAAATAAATAAATAAATAAATAAATAAATAAATAAATAAATAAATAAATAAATAAATAAATAAATAAATGAATAAATAAATAAGAAAGCCTGAGATGTTTTGAAGAAATTATTTGTCTATCTGACAGTTAATCTTACTGTCAGATATAGTTATGGCCACCAGCATGCACAGATGAATGAGACACCATTCCTGTCCTCAAGGAGTTTAGAGTTCAGTGCAGCAGTTTTTAACTCTTGGGTACAGAGAAAGGAAGGAACATTCGAGTTGCCTGTGAGGTTTTCTCCCGAACTAACAGCCACTCAAAGAACCCTTTGATTTCTCATCTTACCACATGATTGCCCTGAAAGCACTTTAGTTCCTGAGCCCCAACAATCCTTGTACCCAAACAGTGAAAATGCTTTTATGTAAAACTCCCTCTCTGCCCAATAATTGAGCTGTGCTTAAGGGCAGTGTAACAACCTGGACTTATGCTGTTTCCTTAATTTAGAAAAGAGGATTTTAGAACATCCTCCCTCTGAAATTTATCTGCATTAATTAGACTTAATTGTGTAAAGTGATTTGATGATTAATTTAAACACTAATAAATTATTAACATTCTAATACATAATATTTAATATATGCTAATGAGGGTTCACATTAATAAACTCTTCAATTTTTTAATACCACCTCTATAATTTATTACGAAACCTACTAAAAATGCTACCTACCAGAAATGCTTCACTTTGACCATGGTTTCAATGTAATCTACATCCACAGTTCACTTTTTTTGTTGGAAAAAAATGGTAAATATATAATAAAAAAAAAAATAGGTTGCAGACAGAGAGGAAATGAGACTTATTTCATGTGTCTGAGAATCTTTCTCTTCAGACCTTAGAGGAGACGTGGGGAATGGCCTTCGTAAGTTACTATTTAGCTTCATGGAATCACAAACTATTCCTTAGACTATAAGTTTTAGACATCACAATGCGTCAACATCCAGCACACTTCCTGGCACAGAGAAGATGCTAAATAAATATTTGTTGATTGAATAAACTAATAGCAAATCTTCTATTTAGCCCTCTTCTTTCTCTTTCTTGGTATTTCTCCAGTGATGTTGACTGTAAACTTGGCTGTTCTCCCATTAGAAGAAATGAAAAAAAAATTGTTTACTGGCTTGAGAAAAGTACTTAAAATATGATTCCATTCATTCATTTTATTCCTTTCAAATATATATTAACAATACATGTATACATATTATAATATGGATTAAAAATTAAATTTGTTCATATAAAGTTCAGCTTTTATTATACTGAAGATTGGTATCTGCTAACAATAAAGTTGTAGAATACTGTCTCAGCAATGTTTCCCCACAAAAATAACTTTGTACCTAACTGCTGGACAGAAATAAACACTTTGGCAGAAAGTAGTATTACAGAAGACTTTCCTCTTTTGGGGGTTCAGGGATATCTGGTTTGGATGTTAGTATAGTGCCAAATTGCAAGGAATAAACAACTGTATTCTTTTCAGCATGTACTTTTATTACTTAGCAGATTCAACTTATATTTAATAAAATCACTAAATAGTTCTTGGGAAAGTGATAGAAAGACCGTAATGACCTTAAGGAGTTTTCCTCAGGCAATATTTGCAAGAAAACATTTACAGTTATCTTTTTTTTTTTTTTTTTTTTTTTAAGACAGCGTCTCACTCTGTCATCCAGGCTAGAGCACAGTGGTGCAAATCACGGCTCCCTGCAGCCTCCACCTCCTGAGCTAAATGATTTTCCTGCCTCAGCCTCCTGAGTAGGTAGGACTACAGATGTGCACCACCATGTCCAGCTAATTTTTGTTGCTTTTTCAGAGACAGAGTTTCACCATGTTGTCCACACTGGTCTCAAACTCCTGAGCTCAAGTGATCCACCTGTCTTGGCCTCCCAAAGTGCTAGGAAATCAGGCATGAGTCACTATGCCCAGCCACAGCTGTAGTTTTTAATAAGTGTACAGGATTTTTCCATTACCCACCTCCGAGGCCCTAGAAATATTTTAAATAGGGCCAAAGATTGACTTTACTTTAGATTTAACACCTATTGATGAGAAGACATGCCAGAAACTAACAAGGCAAATATTGTTTTGTCACCAATCAGTGATGTTTCAATTTCAGCTTAAGTTGTTTGGTTTATGAAGTGCCTCAGTTACTGCTAGTGATTGATGGGAGTTGCTTTTCGAGTGCTAAACTATAAAACTATTTTATATTGCTGAAAGATATGGCAATTTTATTCCACTGATTTACAAAACAAGTGGTTTAAAAATAAACTCTGAACTTGCAGAGTTATTTCTGTGAAAATGAAGAAAACAACTTAAGGTATTAAGTGTTAAAAAATGCACGCTCTGAATCTCAAAGCAGTTGTAAAAATGTGTTCATATTCCTAGATGGTATATCTTTCTTTTTTTCTCCTTTTTTAAATATAATGAGATATACCAAGTTTATTTGGGTTATGTAAAATTCCCCACTTTCAAATGTATGCTGGAAGGAAGATCATCTTCTATGTTAATGTTAAAAAGGCTAGCATGGGAACACATTATGAAGACAGAAAAAGAAAAAAGGCTAGCAAAAGTAATTTTGTGTTTTGAGACACTTCTGAGCACCACTGTGACCATTTTAAAGAACAAAAGAAAGATGAAGCTGATGATTTGACTGAGAGTTTCCATTGCTAACTGGGCATGCAGTAGCGATTGTTATTGCTTCTACAAAACTGGACAGAATCAGATCCTGCTCCCTGTCCTCCCACATTCTGTTCTGGTTTTCCCAAGGTGCAATGAAGAACTCAGGGAGGCACTGGAACTATTTCAATACACGTTGAGCATACCTAATTGGTTTGTGCATACCTAATTTGAAAATCTGAAATCAGAAATGCTCCAAAATTCAAAACTTTTTGAGTGAAGATATGAAACCACAAGTGAAAGAGAAGTTAATGAAAAGTGGAAATACACGGCACAACGTTAAAAGTAAAGATCTCAAATGTGTAGAGATACATCTATATAGGAGTGAACACATGCCACTTAATGGTATGTTCTCATGAAACAAGTGAAGATCTACCATGATGAACTGAAAATTGAAGGGCACTGTGAATATTCAATAGGCTGGTTGCAGAAACTTAACTAAAGATAAGCCATTACGTTTTAAAAGATTTGTGGTAATAAAGCATCTGCTGATCACAAAGCAGCAGAGAAATTCATTGGTGAGTTTGCCAAGGTCATTGCTGATGAAAATCTGACATTGGATTTTCTTAATACTGACTCATTCCCTTTACATTCTGTAAAACATAGTTCCCTTCAATTTTCAGTTCATCACAGTTTTGGCATGACTATCCCAGAAAGACATGGTCTACAGCAGGTGAGACAGCCCCTAAAGGAATTAAGGATGCCAAAGACAGAACAATTGTGCTGGGATGTGCTAATGTAGCAGACATGTGATAGGCAAAAGCTTGTGTCCTCACTATTTTCAGAAAAGGAATTTCTTACCAGTCCATTGTTATGCTAACAAAAAGGCAGGTCTCAGGATATCTTTTCTGATTGGTTTCACAAATATTTTGTACCAGTAGCTTGTGCTCACTGCAAGGAAGCTGGGCTAGATGATGGCTGCAAGATTTTGTTATTCTTTGACAACTGTGTGTCATGACCCAGCTAAAATTCTCATCAAAAATAATATTCATATCATATACTTTCAACAAAATGTGATTTTGTTGATTTAGCCCTGTTGGCAGGGAATCCTTAGATCAATGAAGAGTAAATACAAAATTTTTGTTGTTGTTGTTTTTTGTTTTGGAAACAGAATTCTGCTCTTGTCGCCCAGACTGGCTACCTTCAGAATCTATCAGTAAGCTGGAAGAGGTGGATATCAAAAATGTTTTTAACGTGGATAAGGAGGCTCTAGTTGTGTATTTATTGACTGATGGTGAAATAGCTGAAATGGTTCTCAATCAAAGTAATCATGATACTGTAATAGTGATGATAAGATATTAACACTGCAGGAAAAGTGCCTATAGATGACATGGTGAAAATGTGTGATGATCTTATTGAAGGACTGGAACAACATGTATTTATAACAGAACAAGAAATCATGTCAGTTTATAAAATCAAAGGGAGACTTCTAAGACAAAAATTATTGTAAATTATTGTTAATGAAGCAGATGACTGGGGAGAAAACATTTTTAAAAGCCATCCAACAGAACACATCCTCATTCCTAGAAAACTCACTTCATGGCCCCTCAAATGCCTCTGATGTTTCTTCTCACCTAAAAAAAAAAAAAATAAAAATAAGTACAGTGTACAATAACCTACAATAACCTTTGTAATTGAAACACAGAATCATGGGTGGAAACTGAAAGCCTGCCGTTGTTTGCTGTTGCTGTTTCCAGTAGCTGATGCAGGTATTGTGGTGATGCTACGGTGCTGCTTAGTTACCCTGAACACGGTATCTTTCTACTGTATTAATGGTGTGGCATATTTTTTACTGTTAAATACATATGTGTGAATAAGTATAAGAAAACGATTGCTTATCGGTAGCACATAAATTCAGAGTTAGGAAAGATGGTGATGCCAAACAACCACTGACAGTCCACGTGGGTGGAAGATAGTGACACCTTTAGCTTTCTGAGGCTTCACTGTACACAAACATTGTTTCATGCACACAGTTATTGAAAATGTATAAAATTACCTGCAAGCTCTGTGTGTAAGGTGTATATAAAATAGAAACTTTGTGTTTAGATTTGGGTCCCATACCCAAGATATCTCATTATGTATATGCTAATATTCCAAAATCTGAAAAAAATCATCCAAAACACTTCTGGTCCCTAGCCTTTCAGATGAGGGATACTCAACCTGTATCTAGTTGTGGTGTACCTTAAAAGAGCTCTATTCTTAAATACTTACGTTGAGGAAGTATTGAAAGTTTTGCAGTGTTGAAATCTGCTAAAATGCAAATACTCCAGAGATATGCTATAACTTTCTTTTTTTCTTTTCTTCCTTTTTTCTTTCTTTCTTTCATTTATGTATTTATTTCAGCTTAGACCCTAGGTAGGGTAGAGACACCAAAAAAGGTTTTATCTCATTTCCCCTTGGCACTTATTGAGTGCCCATTTATAGGGACTCTGATTATTAAGGACTGGTCTTTGTTCTCTAAGGGTCTAGAAAGTGGAGATTGGGGCAGGAACTTATTTGTGAATATATGAAAAGCAAGAATAAGATAATAGAGAGGGCTGGGTCTTGAGATATTGGATAGTGGCTGCCAGATCCTTCCAATTTAATTGTTTGGTAATATTGTGATGACCAAACCAGTCAGCAGCATGATTTGACCCCTGGGATGGTCGTTTCTGTAATCTTTGCTCAAAGGATAAGGGAAAAGGGACAGACAGGCAACCAAGTCTAATACAATATCATATGTGTTATAGTAAATACAAGCACAAGGTTAACTATTAGGAAGGCAGAAGTGGTGCTGCTTAGTTCTTTCAGGGCATATTGAATACTCTCACCAAGCCAAAAAGACAGGAATTTTATTTCTGTCTTGAAACTAATATTCATTGAGGACTGACTGTGTTGAACACTGGGCACACATGGTCACATACTACTGAAAGGAGAAGCAGGTTATTTCAGAGAGGGGAGCCTAAATAAAAGCTGAGGAATTTCAATGTATATTTTTACTCCAAAGTACTGTTGGATTTCTGGAGAGAGAAGAGGAAGGAAAGCTTGGAATTATGTTGCAAAAGTGTTTAATGTCATTCTAGGCAGAGCTTGGTCACTTAGCAGCCTTCGGAGGTAATTTACCTGGGGAGAGACTATAGAGGAAGAAGTTAAATGCATAGGATCAAAAGGGCAGATCCTTGGGAAATGACTAGAAAGCTGAGGAAAGTGGTCCATTTAAGATGATGAAGAAGGAGTAATTAGCGGGATAGAAGAAAAGCCAGAAGATAGTTTGGCTAAGCCACCTTCCATGAAAAGGCCACAAAGTGATGCCCATTCACCCCCCAGTTTTCTACCCACCCCAGTCCAGGTGCCAGACATTTGAAAATGTCTGGAAATGCCATCTCCTGTTTTCCAGGGCTGGTATGATGGCTCTCTGCCCCATGAACACAACCTCCTTGCCTCAGTGCTCTACTATCTCCAGGTATGGCCCTCATCCTCATTGTCCGAGATAGTGGCATGATGTTTCTGGCAGGAGGATGGAGGAAAGCATAGAGAAGAAGAAACAAGGGCATATGTCAGCTGTCTCAGAGTAGGTTCCTGAAAACTTTTGGTAGTTTCCTACATAAAAACTCTGGTTATATCTCATTGGTCAGAACTTAATTACATGGCCATACATACTTGCAAGGAAGACTGAAAAATGTAATATCTCTTCAGGGAAACCATATATGCAATAAAAATTCAATTATTGTTAAACATAATCAGCAACTAATGGTTTCTCCCATACCAAGGCAATAGTATCACTGGGGAAAATCATGTTTTTTTTTTTTTTTTTTTTTTTTTTTTTTTTTTTTTTTAGGTTCAAGTGTTCTTAGAAAAGATTAAGGTGGCTCACACCTGTAATCCCAGCACTTTAGGAGGCCGAGGTAGGTGGATCACCTGAGGTCAGGATTCAAGTTCGAGAAAAAAGTATGGGTATAAGGAAATTTCACTAGCTCTTAGATAAAACACACACACACACAAACACACACACATGCACACACACACGAGTTTACATTGTTATAAATTATAAGGATTTTGGTCTCTATCTACCTTATTAGAAAAAACTCTTAATATTTCCAGGAGTTTCTCTCCCCAAATATCTCGGACATGCCCCAGGAGAGTGTATACATGTTGATGAACCATGTCTCACCATTGCTCTCATGCTGCTTCCCCCTGGGGGAGCAGAAATTGATGTCCCCCTTGAAGGTGAACACCTTCATGACCACCCTCTCTCAGTCCCCATTTGCCATCATCAATGGATCAAGTCATCTACCATTGATGGCTCCATATTCCTTCTAGTCATGGATCTTGGTTTAATTGTCCTAGTAACAATAGTATCATGAGTGGTAGAAGCTTTTTCAATTCAGAGCCCACACCCTGCTGTGGTCTATAAAGTACACTCACATTACCAGAATTAATTATGCTAGTAATAATATAATTTTTAACAGTGTGTGGGGGTGAGACTAGTACTCTGAGATCACCCATTGCTTTGATAAAAATACATACTTATGCTTCCAGATTCCTTCCACCCTTATAATTAAGTGATCTCTCAGGGGACCTATTGTTCTTAGTTATACTCTTGCTTTAACTATACCCTTGCCAGTTCATTGACTTGTTTTAATAACTTTGAACATTAAGGGAGAGGGATCATGGACTCACAAGTTCATTCCCCCTTTCTCCGTAAGTCTTGCTTGTCACTAATTCATTTGCTTTCACAGATAGTTATAAAGAAGAAGGCAAGTTACTAACCTGGCAGCATCCACCTATGAATTGAATGCACATGAGTATGTTGGGAAAGGCATGGTGGAAGTTCATGGGTGAGGAGTGTCTAACTCCTCATTCTGTGCCCTGTGACACTAGACCTAGAAAGAGGACTCTCAAGGAATTAGTGCAAAGGAGTAGGCAAGAGTGGTCAGCAAGAGGTGGTCTGACCAGGGGAGGATAGATCTGTGACGGGGCAATAAGGCATGATGGATACAGACAACAGGCTGGAGAAGTATCCCTGTTGGATACGGATTATGCATCACAAAGGAAAGGGATGGCATTTGGGAATGAGACCAGGGTCACCAGAAATGAGAGAATACCAATTGCAGATAAATTGGCAGGGCTCCAGAGTCTGATTCCCTTTCTTGGATTTCCCCCCACAGCCAGCAACACAAACGAGCATTTAAAAATTATTTCCCAAAGTATTTTTAGTGATTTCAATTCCTAATTAGTTAATCTTAACATCAGTTCTAAAGAAACGACAGGTTCCCTGTGGGTTTTTTTTTTTTTTTTTAAACCTTCTGGCATTAATTAACTACTTTTGAATATGTTAGCTATATTCTGGAGGGATATTAGAAGTTCTCCCTACCCCCAAGCATTTTCTTCTGTAAGTGTCCATTGTGTATGTCTTGGGTCTTCAGAATTTTAATCCTTTTAATAAGGGTTAATTAGCAAAGAAGTTAATGACATTACATTATGGAATAAACGAATTGAACAGGATATCATTACAACATGCATGTATGGTACACAGGCGGACATCAAGACCTACCTCCTGTTTTTTTTGTTTGTTTGTTTGTTTGTTTTTTGAGATGAAGTTTCGCTCTGTCGCCCAGGCTGGAGTGCAGTGGCGCGATCTCAGCTCACTGAAAGCTCTGCCTCCCGTGTTCACACCATTCTTCTGCCTCAGCCTTCCGAGCAGCTGGGACTACAGGTGCCCACCACCATGCCCCGATAACTATTTTTGTATTTTTAGTAGAGATGGGGTTCCACCGTGTTAGCCATGATGGTCTCGATATCCTGACCTTGTGATCCTCCCGCTTTGGCCTCCCAAAGTGCTGGAATTACAGGCGTGAGCCACCGCTCCCGGCCCCTGCCTCCTGTTTTATGGTTACAGAACAGGGAAGTGGTGTGGAGTATAAGCAGCAAAGCCAGGTTTCCAAAAACATGATTTCTGACAACTGGTGATTTCTAACATGATCACTACACTGGAGGAGTGTTTCTCAGCAGGACCACAGAGTAGAGCCCAGAACCGTATTCCCTTAGATAATATGTCTCAGTCCAGGCATGCAGCCCTGGAGAACAACCTCCACAAAAGAGGATCAAAGATCTAGGTATCAGAACAACAGTCCCTGAGGAGGGCTGGAAAAAACAAGGTGTGAACCAGTCCTGGAAAGACACTAAAGGAGAGAATCAAGGATATCGAATAGAATAGAAAGGATCTCTATAATAACAACTGTGATAAGGTCAGGGCCTGAAAACTATATGAACTAACTCATCTGTAAAGTTCCCCACAGATTGTGGAGGGAACTGGAGGGTCATCCCAGATCTGCTGGAAGATTTCATCTTGCATAATTGCGGTTATTCCATGTTCACTGCTACTTGACCATGAGCACCCTCTGAGCACCCACATTCTCTTGTGCCACTTCTCCTAATAGATGATTGTGCAGTGTGCTGAAAAAAATGACTAATTAATACAACAATGTTGCATTTTAGTGTAAGACTATGCTAAATGCTTCATACATATTATCTAATTTAATTCTTAAATCCTAAAACCGTTTACATATTACAAAACTGAAACGGAGGAACTGGGATTTGGGTCTGTCTTTCTTTAAAGCTCTTAGCACTTAAGTTTTCTATGTATGAAAATATATCCCCTAAAAATAGGGAGTAACCAGTTTCTTATCCTACTTCCCTCATAATCATGCAATTAAAAATTTGTTTGACATTTGACACTTTTAAGACTTTCCTTCATGATGATTTTAACTTGTTAATAATTTTCAAGAGGGAGTTCCCTAGTATAACTGGGATTTTGAACGTTTCCAATGAGAAGTGGGTTGTAGGGGATGATGACACAACATTACAAATAACCATATAAATCTTAGCTTCCAAAAGGTCTTCTTAAGTCTGGTTTTTCATTGTATTAGATGTGTGTCCTCAGGAAAGTCACTCATCTTCCCCGAGTCATACTTTCCTTATCTGTAAAACTTGGATGGTAAATAAAATAGGGTTTGTATTAGTCCATTCTCACATTGCTATAAAGAAATACTTGAGACTGGGTAATTTATAAAGAAAAGAGTTTGAGTTGGTTCATGGTTCTGCAGGCTATACAGGAAGCACAATGCTGCCATCTGCTCAACTTCTGTGGAGGCCTCAGGAAACATATAATCATGGTGGAAAGCAAAGTGGGAGCCAGCACTTCACATATCTGGAGCAGAAAAGGAGGAGATGAAAGGGAGGAAGATGCCACACTCTTTTAAACAACCAGATCTCATGAGAAATCTTTCACAAGAATGGCACCAAAGGGATGATGCTAAACCATTCATGAAGGATCTCCCCAACCATGATCCAATCACCTCTCACCAGGCCCCACCTCCAATATTGGGAATTACAACTGAAGATGGGATTTGGGTGGGGACACAGATCCAAACCACATCAGGGTTATCTTGAGTATTAAATGAGATTATGTGTATAAAGAACCAGGGTCTCTTATACATGGAACTTAATGTATACTAGGGGGTGATGAAACAAACAGAAAAGTATAAAATTAAACCAAAAATAAAGGCCACTAATATAAAATGCATTAACATTAACAAATTATAATCAGTTTCATGAAAAAAATAATCATTTCGAGACATAAAGATCACAAGGAATATGAATCAAATGTTATTCATATTTTATCTTAACTGTAATGAGATACTTTTGAAGACTTTTAAGAGAGTCACCTCAGAGATTTTTACTTTAAATCAGTCATTTCAGCTGCTGTGTGGAGAATGGAATGGAGGACAAAGGAAGGTCAAAAAAAAAAAAAAAAAGGAAATGTTAGGAACTTAAGTAAGCAACAAAAGTGCAAAGAGAGAAGTGGATGGAGTCAGGTCATATTTTGGAAAGTGATAGGCCTTCATGATGGATCAGACATAGGTGTTAGGGAGAAATGTCAGCTTGTGAGGGATGATTGTCAGATTTCTGGCTTTAGTAGCTGAGGCTAGAAAGGATGTAGGTAAAGCAGTTTGCTATAGAAAAGAGATGATCAAGAGTTTGTGGTGTTTAAATCTTAGGAACATTGGAGATATCCAAGAAGGTTTACCAAATAACAGCAGGCTATCATGTCTGAGGACTGTATTAAAACTATACATTTGGGAAGTCCAGAAGTGATACTGTTTCATAGCTATGGGAAAGGATGAGATTACTGATGGAGGGTGTAAAGAAGAGCATGAAAAAATGGGCCCCAAAGAAATCCAACATTATAAAGTAGAGGAACTGATTTTTAAAAATCTTAAGAATCACAAAAAAAGAAAGAAAATGATAATTTATTGTCTGTATGGCACAATTTTATACTTTAGTAGAAAGCTTAACTTTTTATTTTTTATTTGTATCTTATTTTTTAAAAATGAGATGAACATTTCTGGGTAGAGATCATGATTCTTCTTCCTGGTGTCTTGTATTTCAAGAGTTCAAGAAATCTTTTTGATTGATTTGAGAAGAGGGTGACAAAATAAAAATTCTAACTTACATCAGATTACTGAAAGTCATCTTACCTTCCATATGAAATCTTAGTAGTTTTACTAGACCATTAAGAAGATTTTAGCCCATCTCTTTGCATAAGAGAAAAGGAAACTTTTCATGGAAAAAAAATCATGTTTTCCTTGTCTACTTAAATCAAATATCTTATTTGTTAGTAGAATAAGGCCATTCAATTTCAATAAAGACTAAATCAGAGGTTGACAAAATGGGCAAGTATCTGATTATGTTTCTGGACATATTCAATGGTTAATCAAAACTCTAATTTTTACTTGATTACATTTAAGAAGGGTAACACTTCAATTTTGTATCAGATAATCATGAAACTAAAACATCTATTAATATACTTCATAGCCTTTATACCACCTGCCCACAGGTACAATAATTACTGAAAAGCAAAAGGAAAAGTAGGAAGTAAGATTACTTCTAAGAGGATTTTAGTTTTAATATTTAAAATATGACTACATGGCTGGCAGGACAGATGTACAGAATAGATGAAAGCAGTTTAACGGAATATAACACAGGATTAAAAGTAAGAGATATAGGTGCTTGTATTTATCATCTAACTGTGGTGATGGTCTTACCTCTGCTTTTACATTCATTTATTTTAAATTTGGAGAATTGGAAATTCATGAGATGAGACTTTCGACCAAAAAGATAACAACCCCATTCTTTTGGGTAACTTATTTATTGTACTGCTCTGAATCAATTCAGGTAAATTTCACAGTGTGGTGTGTTTTCCCTTAGATTCCTAATGTTATTTTAAAAGTAGTCAATAAATATTGTGTTTTTTATATTTTAATATAATAAGTATACAGCAAAAAAAAGCCCCACAATGCTGTTTTCTGGATAATTACAGTTGACATGAAAAAGTAAGGAGCAATATGTAAATGCTGGTAGAAAATGCAAACAATACCACAAGGTATAAAGTGAAAAGTAAAAGCCTTCATCCTCCTAACCCAGCCCTCCTTATTGAAGGTAACCATTTTGAATAGTGCATGTGTAGCTTACAAAAAGTATGTCTGTATATATGCATTAATTTGTTTGTTCAACAAATATTTATTGAACATGTATTACACAAGTGTGGATATATGCATAAATAATATGAATATACACATATATAATGACATGTATTGTATATGATATACACATCCATGTGTTTAATGTATTACATATAGAATATATATAAATGCTTATGTAATATATTACAAGATATATTCTTGCCTATCTGCAGGCACACACACATATGCACCTTGGTATAATTAGAAACTTTAAAATGATTGTCAGTTACTGAGGTTACCTGCACACCAAAGGTTTTCCTAGGTAGACAATCATATAATTGTTCCTCTATTTCTAACATTTTTCTTACCTTCCTTCCTTTCTTCTCTTGATCCTTCCTTCCTTCCTTTTCTCATTTGCAAATGATAAATGGCATAATAGACATTATTGTCTCTTAACTAATTTACTTAATGTATCTGTAGTTTTTCATATCATTTTATTTTATTTTTTAAGGGGTGGGGGGCAGGGTCTCACTCTATTGCCCAGCCTGGAGTGCAGTGGTGCGACCAGAGCTTACTGCAGCTTCGACCTCCCAGGTTCAATCAAACCTCCTGCCTCAGCGTCCCGAGCAGCTGGGACTACAGGCACATGCTGCCACACTCAGCTAATTTTGTTTTGTTTTGTTTTGTGTTTTGTAGAGATGGGGTTTGGCCATGTTGCACAGGCCGGTCTCTAACTTCTGACCAAGCGATCCACCTGCCTTGGCTTCCCAAAGTGCTGGGATTACAGGTGTGATCCATGCCGGGTCCCACAGTTTTTCATTTTAAATATTATTTTTATGCTTGTTATAATATTAGGGATATCATAGGGGTTCTGAAGCCAGAATACCTGAGTTAAAGCCCCAGTTTCACAACTTACTAGTTGAGTGACCTTGAGCAAGTTTTTCTGAGTTTCTGTGACTCCGTTTACTTGACTGCAAAATGGGGATAGAAAAGTACTGACCCAGGAGGGTTGTTGTAAAGACAAAATGATTACATATAAAATGACCAGAACAGAGACCAGGAGTTCAATACATCAGTACATATTAGCTATTGATATTTTTCTTCTAATTTCACTTGCTAAAGAACTTCTTATTTTAAAATATATAACGTGTTCAATTTATTAATTGCTGTATTGAATCACTGCTTCCTTTTTGTCTGTTCTGCAATTTTTGCTTTTGGAAAAATTATGCCTTAGAACAGGGCCAGTTCTCTTACTTATAAATTCACCTGATTACCAGTGTGCCTAAAATAAAACTCCCTTGAGCATTTTAAAATCCATTCGATATCTGCTAAATTTTACCTTATTTTAAACTATTTACATGTTTAGAAATAAACATATCTAAGGATTTGTTATTATAAATAATTATAGGAAATAAAAAATCAAATTTACAGAAATTTGTGGATTAGGGGATTGTTTTGCATCCCTTGGGTATGTCTTTCTATTTTTATTCATATTCATAACTTTAAAAACCCCTCTTTTTCCTAAAGAACATTTCATTAAAATAACATATTTTATATTTCATTAAAATAACATATTTCCAATTATGACTACTTATTATATGAAGTATTTCATTAAAAATTTGTAATTTCCAACATGTTTGAGTCATATAATTGATTATGACATAGTCCTGACCCAAATAGTAGGCAAACTGGAATATTTTAACTCTCTTTGAAGGAGTAGTGTGATTTAACTCATAAATCTGGACTGTCTGTATATTATTGCATTGTATAACAGTATAATTCTTTAAATTAGAGATATTTCTAAGAAATTGAGTGTAATAAAATTGTGATCGACTTTTTCACTTTTTTGACAATATTAGTGTCAATTCCTCACTGAACAGAATCCAGCATTTGATTAATAAGCACTTAATATACACCAGAAATACAAAACATAGAAATTAACATTAATTTACAAAGACTAAACAAGGAGAATAGAATATAAAATATCCTTTACCAGATTATCAGATTTGATAACTACATTTTACTAGACTGAGAATGGGTTGTGAAAACTACTTGAAATTCCTTAAAATTTTCAATAGTCAGGAAAATATTAAAATATTCCTCCCCCAGGAATATATATAATGCCACCATTTATGTAATGTTACAAAATTATTTTCTATGTTTGTAATAAGTATTTATGTTGGAAGTGTCTATAAAAATTGATGCTAAAAGCTGTGAGATAACATAAAGATGATTTTCTAAATGGCCTACAAAGTGATTGCAAAAAAAGACACTGAATTTAACAAGAGGTATACATTGGGAAATGAGATATATTAATAGTTTTAGTTTTTCAAACATCATTTTTGGGAAAGTACGCTTAGAAATGGGCTTTCTCAAATCCAGATATTGAAAGAATATATTGTTGAATTTTTTAATAACCAACTCAGATATCCACTGAAAGGTAAGATCACTGAGGACAGAATTTTTGTCTGTTTACTGCTAGTTTACTGTTCTTTCCCTAACATCTAGGAGAGGGCCTGAAACATAGCAGGAGCTCAATAGATATTGAATGAATGCATGAATCTACTTATAACTTTGTTGACATTTTTCTAGGCCAAACTTATTGGAACAAAATTACACACAGTAGAACCCTGGGATTTTGCCAATCATTTCATCTGAATCTTGATGTTGATTCAAATAAGTGTGTAAGGAAAACTTTGATCCTATTTTTGGTTCATCTCTGAGCTGAGGCAGAATACATATTTGTGTAAGGTGAAATTTTTGTGAGAAAGTGCTGTCTTATAAAACTCTAGCTTTAATATCACGGCATGGAGGCTGGTTTTTAACTAAAAACACAAGAGTAGTTGTTGAGAGACCACATAGTAAACCATTTACTCCTTACAGCTGTCAAACCTTAGCTGAGAGAAGCACCTTGTAATGAAGATTTGTTATTTGCTTAACTATACTTAAGCAGTACAATTTTTTACCTCCACATACTCTGAAATCCGTTACTTGAATAAATTATTCCAGCACAGTCCTAATTCCTGTAACTGTGAACCTGCTGTATCTCTGTGGTGGAATTGGACTTTGTCATGATGACATTGGTTTATATCTAGGAATATTATAGAAAATGTCCTGAAAGTATTATAGTTGTGTTTTCTATAAGCTAGTTATTGATAAATTTTTAATTACATTACATGAGGGAATTTTATTTCAGGTTTTATGTCAGGATGGGTTGCATTTGTCTAATGGACCATATACATTTTTTAATGGGTCAACTGACCAGGTTTGCAATTTTATGTTGTCTAAAGTTTACAGATAAACTTCTAAGCCACCTACTGGAATGTGATTGTTTTGATCTCAATGTTTATTTATGTGTGTGTGACTGTGTGTGTGTGTGTGTGTGTGTGTGTGTGTGTATTCAATTCTTGCTCAATTTTGTATCTTATTCTTGTTTTGCTTTCCTTTTTTCTCACATACCTTTAATTTACATCTTAAAATATACATGTCCTTATAAAGCACATTAAATCAATTGTAGAACAACGGGGAGATTATTAGTCAATCAATTATTGACTAATAAAAAACAACTTTGAAAATTAAAAATGAAGTCAATTAAAGTAATTGGCTGGGTTATCAAATGACTTGGCAAGATCACTTCATCATTACAGAAAAGCACCAAACATCTGGCAGAGGGCAGCACGTTGGTGTATAAAATTCTATGGGGAGAGAACTTTGTTAACCTGGAAAATACTTTTCAATTTTGTTCATTTGTGATTCAAATCTATTCGTATAGAAAGAGAAGGGTGGAGAGAAAGGGAAGACAGTGCCAAAAGAATAAATGAATAAATAGATTGATAACACCAATGTAAGAAAGAAATAAGGATCTTCAGGGGTGTTTTAGTTGCTCACTACATGTCCTCAGTGCATCCTGAGATCATTCTGATGTCCCCAGGGAATAGCTGATACCAGATTTGGGCATCCCAGTGAATTCTTTCCGGGTGATAGGGAAGGGGTTGTTGGAAAAACTTTGTCAGAGCCACTTAATGTCTGAAACTCTCTCCTATCCCTGATTGTGTCTCATCACACTGGACTTTAGGTTTCTAAATTTTCACAGAGGTGACTCTCATGGTCATATGAGGAAGCCTATTATTCAGTCCTTAATTACCTTCCCAAATATCACCTACCAGAACAGGGGTTAAATCTGCCTGCTGCAGCCTGGGCACATTCTCTGATAATATCTTAGCCTCATATTCCATGCAAGACAGGTGAGATCATATATCAAGCATTTAGAAAAGGCCTCAGGATAGTCTGGCTGCCTGAGTTGACAGATGGGGCAGTCCTTCAGGCCCTAGGGAAAGCTTAGCCAGGCAGGTTGTAAATGGCCAGGGAGGTTTCTGCAGGATTGTATTTCTTGGGGACTGGAAGGCAGATGACCTTTAGATTCCTCAGAAGGTTCTGGATAAGTAGTATATTATGACTTTACTACACCAAATTCCCCTTTTCCTCCTAAGTACTCAACCAGACACTCCTCATTTACTGAACTCATAAAATCTCCACTCGTGGTTGGACCTAATTATTCCCTAGTTTCAGACTGAGGTTCTGCTGCCTCCACTTTATAGTATTATAGGTAGAATTGTGACAAAATCATTATATATGGTGCCAAGGAATCCTATTATGGACTGAGAGGTCAGAGTGTCACTTTTACCTTCTAAAACAGAAATCCATTTAAATCATCCTGAAAGTCACACTTAAAAATATTTTGTTTTGATATGTCACATAAAGCCACCTTGTTTTCTCTAAATTTTGTCTCCTTTTAGTTTTATAAATTCTCTTATTTGAACTCATAATTAAGAATTAATGTTGGTTTAGTGGTCTTGGAATTCCTAGAATAGAAAACAATTTTTATGGTTTGTTCATTTGTTAGAGGGCTTTTTTCCTCTCAATTTTAAAGTAGGAAAGAAGGGAAAATCATTAAGAGTATTACCATTTAAGCATACCATTTTGAATTTTGACCTGAGGTAGAGCCGTGTTTCCAGGTAAGGAAGATGAAGGAATGAGGAACAATGAAAGTATAATCTGAATTATTTGGAGATCTTTAACACAACAACAACAACAACATCCAATTTTCTTTATTCCTTGTGGTTCGGGAGGAAGAAATGAAGAACAGAATGGATGTGGTGAGCAAATACTTCTTGTAGCCTACATTCTTCTGGTTAGAAAGCATTGGAATAATCATTTAATACTTTTTAGATGGGATATTTGCTAATTTACAAACACTGCGTGTGCAGAGTTTTGGCTTGTTTGCTTTCAGATCCCGTCTTGCTTTACTTAGTATCACTGGATGAGGGCTTGCAGGGAGAGCAATCCTTGCAGGCTGTGTTTTTGGGCCCTCCCTGTATCAGCTGATTACATGGGTTTAGCCAAAGAAATTCACAGACAGAAGATCAGAGGGAGAGTGAAGGGGAAGAGCCAGGGTCTTTCCCCGATCCATGTGACTCAGGCAGCATCACTCTGAGTGTCTGAGTCTCTCCATAGCTCTAGTTTTCAATAGATGGATCTGCTGTATTTCAAATTCTGTCAGACAACTCTGGCCTTTGGGCTTCAGTGACATGTCTCCTCCAGGCTGCCTGCTGCTGTTAATCTGTAGGTTGCCTCACCATCCCATGGTCATCTTTCAGCTCTTTCGTCACATGGGGGGACTGATTCCTGTATTAAGTTTCCTCTGGTTTAAACACTTAGTGTAATTTTTATTTTTCTGTTTGAAACTGAATGATATCCATTACAGCATTTACCTTATGCCTCAAATAAAGAAAATTGAAAAGTATATTTTCTCAATCAACTAATATTTATTCAAGCACAAATAGGAGAACGCCTACCACGACTTCCTGAAGATAGTGTATTTAATGATTCTCCTAACAAAAAGACCAAGGATCGCAGCTTGATTTAGAGGTCTAATGGTATTACTAGAATTCAATTCTCTGGATTGACTTGTTGTTTGTTGTGTTGCCTTTAGATTGGCAACATTCTCAGACTTTATCTCTCTTTATCATAATACACATTTTCAAAAGAAGGAAGAATGAACTCTCCTAATAGCCACTAGCCTCCTGGAGGAAGGTTGCTGGGTCAGCTCCTCTAGCTCTGCTGCCTGCAGTGATTGAGTCTCTTCCAGACCCAGGCTGCTCTACTTTCCATTTGACCTTCCAAGCCAGGCTAGGTCCTGTCCCTGTCCAGTTTCTCTATTTATTGACTTCAACAGAAAGTTGATGGTGTTGACAGAGTTTGTAATGTGATTTGTGAAGTTCAAACAAAGCCTTATGAAATGAAAGGATTGCATTTCCTAATGGTCACTAATGCCCAGTAATAAACACATACTCATCAGATAATGAATACCTACTTTGTTTTGAAATATAAATAGAATTCCTAGTAGAAATCTAAGTTGCCTAGTAGTAATCTAAGTTACATTGCCTCAGTCAGTGCAATGTGAATTCACAAAAAGAAGGACCACATATATGAAAGTGGAAAAACTAAGCTCTAAGAACGTTGTGATTATAAGGGGCCAATAAATAGCACTCTTCCTCTATGGAGTTCTGAACAAACATGTAAATATATAAAATAATCAGAAAGACAGTTAATGGCCTATTGTTTTTATTATTGGAAAGGCTCTAGTGGTCTTTCCAGAGCAGATATAATCACTGAGGACTGTTGCTTTATATCTCTTGAGTCTTCAAACAGGGAATGAGATGGACCTTCAGAACTGCCTCTAGCAAGTGAGTCTAACTCCTGACCTATGGGTGGTTGCTCCCTGAAACAGGAACAGATAAGAATGCACTCACCCTAGTTAATCCAAACAGAGAGAGGAGAAAGGCCCTGAGTTGAGCAGGCCTAACTGTTTTTCAGCCCCACCAATGAGATGTCAACCATCCTTTCAAGAGTGGGAAGAAATTATGAAGTGATAGAGGTTTTTATTTTCCAGACTCAGGGTGGAATGCGAAAGTGAAAATGAAAGGGTCTTTCTGCCAGCACCTATAGGATGTGTGTAATGTTTTTGATCTGTGAATGTTTTACCATTGGATAAAGTCTCAATAAATGTGTTACATTAAAATGTGAAACATAAAGCAAATGATTCAAAAAAATCAGCATCGTGATTTTCACTTAAGTAGGAATCCAATACCAGATCCCTACTGGACTTAGCACAAAAAATGACTGTGGCTAATACACCAGACCATAAGTGTTATTGTCTGCTGACTGTAAGACACACAAACAAGATTTTTGAGCCTTATTCTAGAAACATGATATATCAATAAAAAGAAATTATTTTGACATTAAATGTTACTGTTCTCCCAGAGGGAGCTTAATGTGATTTTATACAACTAATGAAAACAAAATCTGCATTCATGAAATAGAGGGGCAAGGTTTTTGGTTGGGTTAGTCTCACAAAAGCCAGAGAGAAAAAAATTCCTTAGAGTTCTGCTTTCTTTCACTTAGATAATGAGCAGAGATTAAGGCGGTACCCTTCCAACTAAGACATTTTCATCTTTTCACAGAGATTTCTGAAAATAATTTAACCTCTAGAAATGATAGCCATACAATTAAGGATGCTGGGTGCGAGGTAGGGTGTATTTTCCAGTGAGCATGCCACATTTTCAACATCGCTTGGGTCCTAAAGCTTAAGAAGCCTGTATTCTACACATAAGAATAGTTCTATTTATATCTTTTTTGTTGTTGACAAAGACTTTTTATAATAACGTTATGTGTTGAAATTACCTCAAACTTAGAGTAGTTGCAAGAAGCACGGAACTTCTGCATAACCTTTACCTAGGTGCCTTGACTGTTAATGTTTTGCCACATTTGTTTCTTCATTCTCCTTTTCTTTGTCTCTCCCACCTCATATATTTTTAATAAACATTAAATAATTGCAAATATGGTACCTCTTTGTCCCTAAATACTTCGGTGCATATCTCTAAAGACAAAGATTTTCTCTTATATAACCACAGTGCAATTATTCAAGTTGGAAAATTAACTTTGATACAGTATTATTATCTAATCTATAGACCTTATTCAAATCTTGCTAATTGTCAAAATGTTATTCTTTATATAGTTAGTTTTTTAATTAATTCTGACTCTTCCTGGTTTCAGACTTTAGATAAAGCAGAGATACAGAAAGCAAGAGGTGTTTTAGCTGTTGGTGAGGTGGCCTTTCTTATACTTAGATTCCTATACTTGGATGTTGAGTATTAGCTCAACATCACTAATGATTAGAGAAATTCAAATCAAAATCACAATGCAATACCACCTTACCCCTGCAAGCATGGCCATAAGCAAAATTTAAATTAAAAAATCAAAAAACAATAGATGTTGGCGTGGATGCGGTGAACAGGGAACACTTCTATACTGCTGATGGCAATATAAACTAGTACAATCACAATGTTAAACAGTGTAGATATTTCTTAAAGAACTAAAAGTAGAACTACCATTTGATCCAGCAAGGTCACTACTGGGTTTCTACCCAGAAGAAAAGAAGTCATTATACAAAACATATTCTTGAACATGCATGTTTATAGCAGCACAATTCGCAATTGCAAAAATGTGGAAGGATGCCCATCAACCAACGAGTGGATAAAGAAAATGTGATATATATGAATGATGAAATACTAGTCAGCCACAAAAAGGAATGAATTAATTGCATTCACAGTGACCTGGATGAAATTGGAGACTGTTATTCTAAGTAAAGTAACTCAGGAATGGAAAACCAAACATCGTGTGTTCTCACTCATAAGTGGGAACTAAGCTATGAGAATGCAAAAGCATAAGAATGACACAATGGACTTTGGGAGCTCAGGGGTAAAGAGTGGGAAGGGGGCCAGGGATAAAAGACTACAAATTGTGTGCAGTGTATACTGCTTGGGTGATGGTTACACCAAAATCTCATGAATCACCACTAAAGAACTTATGTAGCCAAACACCACCTGTTCCCCAATAAGCTATGAAAATTAAAAAAAAAAAAAAATGAAAAATAAAAAATAAAACAAGTTCTAAGAGGCTTAAAAAGAGAAAGAAAAGAAACAGATTTCCACCCCCTACATGAGTTTCTATCTCTTACAGGTGGGTGTTCCTATAATTAGAGGAATCCCAATGCAACTGGCCAATAAGCACATGGAAAGGTGCTCAACATCATTAGTCATTAGGGAAATCCAAATTAAAACTATAAGGAGATGACTCTTCACACCCACTAGAATGGCTAAAATTGGAAAGACTTGGCAATGGCAGGTGTTGGTGAGGATATGGAGCAACGGGAACCCTTGTGCTCTTTTAATAAGAGTGCAAAGTGATGCTGCTCCTGAAGTCGACTGCTCGGCATTGTTGCATAATTAAATATGTATTTACAATGCAATCCATTATTTTCATTCCTAGCTATTTATGCCAAAAAATAAAAATATATGTCTACAGAAAGACATGTAAAAAAAAAAAAAAAAAAGAGCAATCATTATTGCCTTGTGTAAACACAAGCTTTGACCTGAAAAGGCTGTCCTAAGGCTTGTTTTCAGAGAAGTTTCCTGGCACCTCTTCTAAGTCATATTTAATGTTATCTAGCAGACGAAGACCTTCAGTGTCCTTAAAGACTTTACACCACCTTCTGAATGCTCCCATGGATGGTCCCCCAAAAGCTTCCCTGAAAGCCCTCCACCCTGACTTGGGGCATCTGCCAGTATTCCTTTCTAATCTGCTTGAATTCCTACATGGTCTTCCTCTCCGCATGTAACATCTTACTGCCAGTGTTGTCCTGATATTATGTTACTTCCTACTGATGAGTCTGAGGGAATTTACAAGTTCTGTGATCCCACAGAGATTTTGGATGAAACTGGACATTGTATTGTCCCCTAATTGTCTTTTCTATATGCACTAAATTTTCACACTCCCTACTTTCCTCCCTCTCTTCCTAGCCACTCTCATTCACATTATAGCTCTTAGCCAAACCTTTGGGACCAAGGTTCCTGATTCACTCTGAAGCTTTCACCACCCAAACTTACCCTATCAGAATGAGGCTGGTCTCATACCTTTCCAGACCTGCAATAAAGATCAGTAGGGATTGATCTATTTGTGTGCCCATTGTAGAAAATACATGAAAACTCATGCACATACACACACGAGCATGCACACGTGTGCTCACACACACAATGTGAATAGATTTAACTGAAAGCTTTATACTGCCAGCATCAGAAACTATTATGTTATTCTTTAAACAAGTCAGGAGATGGATTCAATGTCAGGTTTGCTTATTACTATTCAGATAAACAGATAAATCTTCTTGCAACTAGCCTTCTTCAATCTCAGGGTTTTCTTAACTGTAATGAAGTTACTCTTAGATGGCAAGCTGGAGGGTTTAGCTGCAGGCAGGACAGGCAGAGGAATAACTGGTGAAGCTCAGAGCTTAGAAAACTGGGTGCACAATGTTTCTTTGTTGGATAAATGATAAAATAAAGAAATCTTGATTAAAATATACTAGGGCTAGTTCCAAGAAACTAGTTCGGGCACCTCAAACAAAATGCTTACCTGCAATTTTGGTAACATTCTCCCAAATGGCCCTTGGAAGGTTAGCAGAAGTCCAAGAGATAAACGGAGGTTAAGATATCCAATGCTGATGAGAAAGGAAATTACAGTATCTTTAATAAAATCACTTAATCACAACTATTAAAAAACTAGAACATATTAACCACTAATTACCTACATTTACATATTATGAAGGAATTTTTAAGTGAATACTACAAAGTGGCTTAGATAAATACGTTCTTACTTATATAAGCTTATCTTCAATTGCTACTTAAATGCTGCTCACTCTGGTTTTCTTCCCAGAGGTCAGAGATCTTCTCTGCCATTCTTGAAGTGGGCAGCAATGACACAGAGCTTTCTGCAAGAATGACCTGTGCTAACTGCTTGAACTTCTTTGAAATCGCTGTCTCTATAGTCTCTTTTGTGTTTCTCATGCTCCTGACTGCTGGATTTCTTCCCAGTTTTCTTCTTTAACTCTCCATTTGATTTTACAGACAAAACCATAAATCTCCTGTCTATTCTCATTCTTTTTTCTCTTTGCTTTATTTATGTATTTAAAAATTAATAGTCTTTATTTTTTTTTACAGGACTTTTAGGCTTACAGAAAAACTGAGGAGAAAGTAAAGAGAGTTCCTACATTTCATCCCCGCCCCCCCCCCCCAATCTTCCCCACCAACAACTTGGGGCACCAGAGTGGTACATTTGTTACAATCAATGAACCAATATTGACACATCATTGTCAACCAGAGTACATAGGTTACATTAGGATTCACTCTTGATGTTGTACATTATGCCGGTCTGACAGCTATACAATGACATGAATCTGTCATTATAGTATCATACAGAGTAGTTTCACTGCTCTAAAACCCCTCTGTGCTACAGCGATTCATGTCTGCCCCTACCCAACCTCTGGAAACATTGATCTTTTCGCTGTCTCCATAGTTTTGCCTATACCAGAATGTTCTATAGTTAGAATCATACAGTATGTACCTTTTGAGATTGGCTTCTTTCACTCAGCAATATGCATTTAAGGTTCTGCCATGCTTTTAAAGGCTTCATAGCTCTTTTTTTTTTTTTTTTTTTTTTTTAGTGCTGAATTATATTCTATTGTGTGACTCTACCCGTAATTCATTTATCCATTCACCTACTGAATGATATGTTGGTTGCTTCCAAGTTTTGCCAATTATGAATAAAGCTACTATAATCATTCACATGCAACTTTTTATGTGGACATAAGTTTTCAACTCATTTAGGTAAATATTAAGGAATGCTATTACTGGATTTTGTGTAAGAGTATGTTTAATTTTGTAAGAAATTGTCAAACTGTCTTTCAAACTGGCTGTACTGTTTTGCACTCACACCAACAAAGAATGAGAGTTCTTGTTGCTCCTGGTTAACATCTGGCGTTATGTGTGTTTTGCAGTTTAGCCATTGTCGTTTTGATTAGCATTTTCTTGATAATGTATTTTTCATCTTTTTTGGTGGGGATTCTATTCAGATCATTTGGCTATTTTTAATTTAATTTTTATTTTTATTTATTTATTTTGAGATGGGGTCTTGCTCTGTTGCCCAGGTTGGAGTGCAGTGGTGTGATCTTGTCTCACTGCAACCCCTGCCTCCTGGGTTCAAGTGATTCTTCTGCTTCAGCCTCCCACGTGGCTGGGATTACAGGCATGCGCCACCACGGCAGGCTAATTTTTGTATTTTTAGTAGAGATGGGGTTTCACCATATTGGCCAGGCTGGTCTCGAACTCCTGACCTCGTGATCTGCCTGTCTTGGCCTCCCATAGTACTGGGATTACAGGCGTGGCCATTAATGACCCAGCCTTGGCCATTTTAAAAACTGGCTTGTTTGTTTGTTTTACTGTTGAGTTTTAATAGTTCTTTGCATTTTTTGGGTAAAAGTCCTTCATTAAATATGTCTTTTGAAAATTTTTTCTCCTAGTCTGTGGTTTGTCTTTCCATTCTCTTAACAGTATCTATTGCAGAGCAGAAGTTTTGAATTTCACTGGAGTCTGATTTCTTAATTTTTTCTTTTATGAATCAAGTTTTAGATTTTTATCTAAAAGGTCTTTGCCAACCTAAGGTCATCTGGATTTTCTTTTATCATCTGGGAGTTTTATAGTTTTGCATTTTACACCTAGGGATGTGACACATTTTGAGTTAATTTTTGTGAAAAGTGTAAGGTCTGTGTCTACAATTATTATTTTTTTGCGTGTTGATTTTCAGTTGTTCCAGCACTATTTGTTAAAAAGACTATTCTTTTTCCATTGAATTGCCTTTGTACCTTTGTCAAACACGAGCATTTCTTGTTTCTCTATTCTATTCCATTGATCTGTTTGTCCTTTCACTATTACCTCACTGTCTTGATTACTGTAGCTTTATAGTAAGCTTTGAAGTTGGGTAGTTATCAGTCCTCCAACTTTATTCTTCTTCAATATTGTGCTGGCTATTTGAGGTCTTTTGTCTCTCAATGTAAACTTTGAAATCAGTTGTTGATATCTACCAAATAACTTGGTGAGGTTTTGATTGGAATTTCATTGAATTTGTCCGTGAAATTGGGAAGCATTGACCTCTTAACAATATTGAGCTTTCTCGATTCACAAACATAGAGTATCTCTTTATTTATTTAGTTCTCCTTTGATTTATTTTATCAGTTTTGTAGTTTCCTCATATAGATAGTATACATATTTTGTTATATTTATACTTAAGGTTTTCTTTTATTTTGGTGCTAATATAAATAGTATTGTGTTTTTAATTTTAAATTCCAGTTGCTCATTTGCTGGTACATAGGAAAACAATTGACCTAACTTTGTATCCTGTAAACTTGCTATAATTGCTTGTTAGTTTCCAGAGTCTTTTTTAAAAATATATTTTTTACTCTTCAAGATTTATCTGAAGAGTCACCTTCAGATAACTCTTGTTATCTGAAAACAAGGAGTTTTTTTCCTTCTTTCTTAGTCTGTATATCTTTTATGTTTGTTGTTGTTGTTTTATTGCATTAACTAGGGCTTCCATTATAATGTTGAATGGGAGTAGTAAGGAAACATCCTCATCTTGTCCCTGACCATAGTGGGAAAGCATATGGTTTCTTGCCACTCAGTATGATGTTAGCTGCTCGGTGTTTTTTTTCCCCAGACATTCTTTATCAAGTTGAGGAATTTCTCCTCTATTCCATGTTTGCTGAAAATTTTTTTTATCATGAATCTGTGTTGGACTTTATCAAATGCTTTCTCTGCATCTATTCATATGATCATATGATTTTTTCTTCTTTACTCTGTTGATGTGATTAATTGTATTAACTGATTTTTAAATTTTGAACTAGGCTTGTATACCTAGAATAAGTTTCAGTTGGTTGTGGTATAAAGTGTTTTTATACATGTTAGGTTTGAGTTGTTAATATTTTGTTGGGGATTTTTCCATTCTGCTCATGAGAAATATTGTTGTATAGTTTTTCTTTCTTGTAGTGTCTTTGGTTTGGGTATTAGGGTAATACTGGCTTAATAGAGTGAGCTAGAAAGTATTTCCATGGCTTCTATTATCTGGAAAGGATTGTAGAGAATTAATATAATTTCTTTCTCAAATGTATGATAAAATTAACCAGTGAACCCATTTGGATGCTCTCCTTTCTTTTCCTTTCCTTTCCTTTCCTTTCCTTTCCTTTCCTTTCCTTTCCTTTCCTTTCCTTTC